>NC_140913.1:4195084-4342042 GCF_045865225.1 Trachurus japonicus | reverse complement strand
GTGGGTTACATAGGACAATTAAACAAATACATTTACTTTGCGCGAATACAGTCCCAGCCTGTAATCTGTCCCCAACTATGCTGAATGAATGAATCGTGCGCTGAACCAGCCATCTCGCCACAATGTTTGTTAATATGTGATACATTTACGCATCACATATGATCTGTACATTTATAGTATAAAAATGCTTCCTGTTCACAGTGTGGTCAGCACCTGAATGGAGGCGACCCATGGCTCCCCGCCGTGTCGCGCGCTCAGGCCGGTCGCAGCGCACTGCGCTCAGTTCCAAGAGAATTGCCCTCGGAAACCAAAAGAGTCATTATGTGCAAAAAAAAACCTCCGGGACTCGTGTGCACTTCGCACTGCAGCATCTGCAATATCTTAAGACTAAAGCTGATGCTATTTTCTGCACCACTTTGCGCGTGCTTTTCTATCCACCTATCTATTTGCAACACATGGATGGGTTAGTTGTTCATAAATGTGTCTCTGATGCGCACATTACTCTGAGGACTAATTGTTTTCACATTATTAACAGTTTCCCAGCTTCACCTCTAAGTGTCGCCAAAGGAACAATAGCTGTAGAAACGTGCGTACGCCAGCTATGGAGTTGGCGTGGGCCACCGCACTTTTCCACGGTCATTTCACTTTTGATACATCTGAACGTTGGCGTGGAAAATGACGTACGCCACTTTTTTGTGCGTACGCAACATTGATACATGAGGCCCCAGCACTGTAAGGGCTGAAGATGTCTACAGTATTTACATAATGAAAAAAAGTACTTTAGTTCAACTAATATGAATAAAATCAGCACAGTTTCTTCAGTTTTTCAGCACTGATGTAGTCCTGGACTCACCTCTGCTGTTGGGGGTGTACAGAGTCTTGTCAGTCTGGATGAAGATGTAACCAGACTGGAAGGACATTAAGACAACTTTCTCCAGTATCCTGTCAGGAAACTGAGCTTGCAGGTAGACATACTGCTTCACGGTTGGGTCCCTGCTGAATTCTTCTGCAGGGATCTGAGGTCAGACAGAAGAAGAGAGGAGCAGTGTGTGAGCAGCAGGGTGTATGTGATGAGCATTTCTGCATTCCTTATTTCCTGCTTTCTTATTTGAGGTCATGATAGAATGTGAAGGCATAAGTAACAGTGTGTCAGGTACCTGTATTTGTCCAATTCCCTGGAAACGTTCTGCACTGGTAAGGATAAGAGATGTGGATGCCAGCCTTCTACTTTTGGTTGGGTGGTTCATGACATTGATCCTGACCTCCCTGTCTGCGCCGCTGCAGTCTTGACATTCCACAAAGATGTTTTCTATTGTTCCTACACGCAACAGGTTAGGGGCAGACATCACCTTCCTGCACAGCAGTGAGAAAAGACAAAGATTGAGAACACATAGTAGTCACTGTGTACCATCTGCTCTTTGAAATGGATCAAATCTGTAAACCACATATGATAATAATAAATAGTACAGTGTTGTCACTGTTTAGAAACATTTTTTTAATCTCATTATAACAACCCTCTACCTCCTTGGCATCGGTGTGAAAAAAGACAACATGGACTTTAAACTTGGTTAGTTTTTAACTTTTTTAAAAATATTTTTTTTGCTTCATTTGCTTAGGTGCAGAAGCCACCAAACAGTCCATACAGCTCATTATTAAAACATACAAACAGCAAAACCACAAACAACTACCAATCATACAGAACATGACAAGGACACAGAATAAAAATAAAAACAAACAAACAAAAAAACAGCAAGGGAAAGCTTAGAGGACAGAGGTTAAGGCAACCATGTACTGTACATATCCTCAATTCTCCATGATTATGTTATCTTGACTGTGGAACCAAAAGTGTTTTGATCTGCTCTCTTCCCTTTTCCAATACCGCTACATTCATCCGTTTGGCACCATGTATTTTTGCAACTGAAATCTCCAAGTTCAAGATATCCACAACCAATGTGAGCCGTTGTGGGATGTTTAATATATCGGGTTGCTTCCATCTGATGGCTACCATTCTTATCGCTACAGTGATGCCAGCTCAGAGAATGCAGCGGTTGGAAACTGAACTGTAAACTGAATGCTGCTATTTTATAACTGTGATAACATGTTTTTTTATTTATTGTATTTGTACTCCAGGGAACATCTGTAAACGGGACAACAGATGGAAATTAGCCTGTGGCTAAAATCTCTGGCTTGTTTACAATTCTATACGTCTTGTTCATGAACTTGCACTGTCCCACCCAAATAAAACTGAATTGAAACTGAAAGATGACAGTCAGAGTCGTCATTTAACAAAATCAAAGTTGGTGTAAAAGGGAGAGTTTTACCGATAATGGAGGACAACAGAGATAGAACTCATCGCCAAAAGGCGTTGATTTCAGTACAGTCCCACATTATGTGAAAGTATGTACAGTATTGTACAGTATGTACAACTGGGTGAGTGGTTGGGAGAAAACTTGGCCAGCTTTTGTGGAGTGAGATGGGTTCTCAAAACATAATTGTAGTGGATCATCTGGTGGTCTGGATTCCTGGAGGAGAGTCAGATGTTGCACCATACTCTAGACCAGTTAATGTTTGTTTTAAGTCGTTGGGTGAGTTTTAAACTTGATTATTTTGATAAAGATCCAGGACTAGATCAATGCAGCATTTCATCATGATTCTGGACTCTGTTCGCTGAATCCAATGTTAAACATCAACTGGTATAATTCAAAAGACAACATTACCCTCATTTACATAACACAAACTGTAAGAAAAAAGTTTTTTTTATCATGTAAGGCGAAGAAGTAAAATACAACTGACTTTTGTTTTTCATTGATTGAATTGATCTGCAAATTCATACGCTGAAATGGGTTATAAGAGCAAAGAGCCCCTGAGGTTCAGCAGTTTTTTGGCTGTATTGATTAAAACACAAAGAAAGTATAATTAGGTGAGGTCTACTTACAATTCAGATCCATCAGTCTGAGATATCAGGGAGGCAAAGGCCAGAGTGGCCAGGAGCCACAACAGAGTCCTGCTCATCTTCCTCCTGATCTATTCTGCTGTCAATGCAGATGAATGCTCTGTAATTACTCCCCCTTTTATCCTTTCACCTCTCTCAAAAAAACGACACATGATTTCCCAGCAGTAGTTGGGAAACCGTTCAACGTTATCTCTGTCCTGAGAAAACTAAACATTAGAAAATCAATGAGGGTTTGCATGTTTGCCTGATTTCTAAAAGATTTCAGTTCTACTCCTGAAAAAGAGACTTTGCTTGTTGTGTGAAAGGTGAAATTGAGAATGGCAATTGTTGTTCATTTTACTGCACATAAACAATTTACTTTTAAAATGTCCAGTATACAACTTAACTCATTGAGTGCCGCGCTCTTTTCCAAAGTTTTCGTCAAGTGTACCGGCAATTTAGACCATTTTTGATGATTTTTGTAGAGCCACAGCGTATTCTATATTATTGCCACCAACACATATTACGGCTCATTTGATAGGTGAAACTCTATGCTTCAAATGGCCACAAACCGTTTGTTTCTACGTGCCTCCGTTCCTGAGAAAACTCAAGCTAAACATGGCCGGTATTCATCAAAATCCCTGCTTTTTTTTCTAGAAAAGGAGATACTGTATGTGCGGAGGTGAGGGTTGACATTATGTGCGGTTTCCATGAAACTGAAAGTTTGGCTGGCCTTTGCAAATGTATACTCACTGCTTCAACAGGCGTTCCAGGTCCTTGCTGGGGTTCGGGGAGCTCCTGTGTTTCCCAGGAAAAAACAGCCCTCATCATCCATGTCTCCCGATTGCAACCCACTCGTGTTTTTCCGACCTGTTTTACCGGTGAAAGTCACTATAACGGCCACTCGTATCTTCCGACCGGTGAACTCGTACCAGATCGAACTGGTACCATTTCACGGTCGGAAAAATACGAGTTTCCTTGAACGCACCATAACAGTCCTCGTCCCTACGTCGCCACATTCACGGCGTTCCCTGGCTGCACACACAGCCCTGCATGCCGTTCTCTCTCCTCATTGGATAAAAACTGTAGGATACGATAAATGTTTTCTCTTCGGCTCAGAGCAGAGCAGAGTGACTGACAGACCCGTGTTTCAGTCCAAACACTCTATAGAAGTGATTGCTGTCGGAAGATAGAACTATTTAAGACTTATATTAACACAAATATATCACTTACTTCTGCTTTAAGCCACTGTGGGTAAAGACTGGAACAACAGTTATGTCAGGGTGTGGGGAAACGGGACCCAAATGCAGACACAGGGAGGTGCGAAGGTGCGAACTAAAACTATTTATTTCAAAAACCAAACGTAAAACAACACAGGGATCCAAAGCCCAAACAAAGGGAAAAACACAAAGTATCAACTTTGAAAAAGTCAACAGGCCTAAGTCCAGGGGCCTCATTTATAAAACTACGCAGAAAAGATGACTACAGGTGGCGTACGGAGGAAACACAGGAAATGCGTGCGCACAAAAACTTTCAGATTTATAACCGAGTGCACACGCACGTCCTACGCCCAGTAGTCGAGTTGTAAAAAAAATTCAAGGGGGATGGTCAATTTTTTTCACCTTATTAAAAAAAAAGGGGGGGGGGGGGGGGTAGTGTAATTCATGTAAATTATATCATTTATTATTATAAAATTATAAATTATATATAAATATATATGGGACCCTTCTGTGTGGAGTTTGCATGTTCTCCCCGTGCATGCGTGGGTTCTCTCCGGGTACTCCGGCTTCCTCCCACAGTCCAAAGACATGCAGGTTAGGTTCATTGGCGACTCTAAATTGCCCATAGGTGTGAATGAGAGTGTGAATGGTTGTCTGTCCATATATGTTGGCCCTGCGATAGACTGGCCACCTGTCCAGGATGTACCCCGCCTCTCGCCCAAAGTCAGCTGAGATAGGCTCCAGCTCACCCGTGACCCTAGTGCAGGATAAGCGGTATAGAAAATGAATGAATGAATGAATATAAATATATATATTTTATTATTATTATGGAGCTTCTCCACAAGTACCAACTCAGCTGGGCTTTAATTGATTTGCCATCTTTATACAGCACTGTAGGGGGGTCTGGGGGCACTCCCCCCGAAAAAAAAATGTGATTTTTAACACATAAATAAGGCATTCTGGTGTACTCTGAGGAGAAAATAAAGGGAAAAGACAACATTGCTTCAGATAAAACATTTAAAAAAGCCCATTTAGTAGGCCTACTGACTAAGGTTCCTTTCATTGTAATGACAAGAATGGCTAAAGTGTATGAAAGTGAACTCAGAACTGGTCTAGTGTGGAGCTGTGGCTGGAGAGCAAAAACAAAACTCTGCTGAGCAAAAACGTCAGCAGGTCACTTGCAGCACCACGCCGGACCGGACCGGGCCGGTCCACTGACCCACCGGCGGTCTGCCCCTGCTGGCGCGAGTCACCACGATTGCAGAAACTTCTCCCCTTTTCCGTGATTCGGAACCGCTCGGAACGCTATCTATCGCTAGAGTTCAGATTGTCACCTTGGTTACCTGGCTGTTAACCAATAAAACACGGAGGAGGATTCTCGCTTCTACAACACTTCTCTCGTGCCTGTGTTGCATTCACTGTGACCGGGAAATTACAAAACTACCTTCTCAGTTAATGTGTGCTTCTGTTTAACTCCGTCTGAGGAAACATCCTGGACCTGGGCTATAAGAAATGTTCGGGGCTAGAGCCGGGAAGCCCAGGCCAGGCCACAGCCTGAATATAATGATGGTTATGTCCAAAATTAAATCTAAAGGGGGGATGGAGAGGGGGGATGGCATTTTCATAGGGGGGATGATTTTGATCGTTTTTATTTCAGGGGGGATTCCATCCCCCCCCATCCCCCCTCAACTCGACTACTGGCTACGCCTGTTTCCACTTATAAATCACAATCAATTCTAAAGTTGGTGCACGTGAGGAAGCGCTTTTCCCCGCCCACATGGTGCCTATATAAGGTCAGGGGAACACCCTCAATGAATATTCAAAGCTTGAGCAAGGAACAATGGAGCAAGAAAAGAGAGCCAAAAAAAGAAACTTCACACAATGTGAAGTGGAAGCATTGATTGGTGAGGTTGATACACGCAAGAGAGTGTGATTTGGTGGGCATCACTAATGCGAGAAAGGCCCAAGAGTGTGTGGTGGCAAAAAATGTTGCTCCTTCACCAAAGTATTAAAAAAGGATGAGTGGACACGTCAGCTGTCTTTCTTGAGTTTTAATAAAAGGCATTCATGAATGGAGTCACACACACACCCGAACAGGAGTACAGTCAGTGAGTGAGTGAGCTGAAGAAGTTTAGAGACACGCTATCTTATAGTTCAACAAAGCTTTGAACAGACAAAATATATGGCGCCATGCCTGGCTTCACCCCCTGATAGTGAGAGTGGTAAATCTCCACAGGCACTGTGTCAAAGAGATCCTTCAGGTCCTGACCTCGGGCCTGCTCTGTGTGGATATTGCTTCCCCTGATAAGGCCACATAAATTGTCATCATAGGAATGTTCACTCGAATAACATGTTTGTGCCCTAGTCTTAAAGCATATAACATGCTATGCCAAAATTTCCCATTACATTCCACCCTTTTTAGCATTTTTATGCTAAACCAAACAAGAAACAGGAAATTTTTGTACTGAACTACCCCATGACCTTTGGTGCCCTGCCCCGCACCAGCCAAACGCCAGCACCCCCAGTCTCCAACTCGGGAGTTTACAGACCCCAGGCAGAGGACCCCAGGTCACAGGCACAGAAGAGCCAAAACCCCTCCCCTCACTTGACAAGAGGAGGGTAAAAGACTCATCCGTCTAGCTGCACTTAACTTAAGATAAAAGGGGAAAAAACCTCGAATATGATGAGGAAAAAATCCCATAATCAATGCTAAACTAATGTACTCCAAATAATATGCAGAAGACCCAGAATAACACAAAACAAATCAAATCAAACTGTGAGACTAAAACAAAATCATAACACGGTGTAAGCTGATAAATCAACCATCTCCAAAAACCATGATCGTTGTTCAACTATAAGTAGAAATCACTAACATTGATTACACGAGCGTAATTAGACTAATAATAAAAAAAAACAAAATGTAACAGTTCTTTTCACATGTCCTGGCACACACTTCTCCATTCCCTCCGTGACAAGGGTAATGCTTGATTCCCTCTCATACATCAACAGGACATGACAGCTCCAATACAGTTCAGAACAACACGCATAAAAACATAAGTTGCACATCAGTGAGGAATGATTAATGCAAAAATACAAAGTTAAAGCAACTCATCGTCCTCCCCAGAAGGGGGGGAAACCCACTCTACATTCCAGTCCACCACTGATGTCACCAATGGTACGAATAACCAAAAACATGAAACAATCAGAGATATCAAAACTGTGTTTGTGAAATTCAGACTTTCAGTAATCACCGTCATGTCCAGCAGTAGAAACAAAATCACAAGCAATGATAAAATACTACTGTTAAAGATAAGCAAAAACATCAAACCCACACATATAGCAATGCATGAAAACCAAACATGGTGTTTTGTGATTATCCTAAACTGAAAACATAAAAAAAACAACTTTATTGGTTACATCACTCAATGTGAAAAATTATCAACACTGAATATGGAAACTTAAAGGAGCTCATCCTGCAACTCTGTAGTTCTTGTGAGAATGAGAGTGATCCTAAAGTCAATGTTTATGAGAATTGAAACCTGCGACCATATCAGGTCACATCTGAAGATGTCCAAGTTGTCGTCCCACATTACCTGTCGCCATCACAGGTTATCCACGTGCTGATGTACCCAGAGACTGCTCTCTGGGTGTAACAGTGAACAAACTGCGCTTCTCTGAGTAGTAGGATTTGTGGTCCTTTGGGAAAAGTGGAGTTGTTCTCAAAACAACTGTGGAAACACTCCAGGAACAAACCTTCAGCCCCTCGTAACTCACAACAGTTGCGTTGAATCCTCAGCCGTTCCTCTGTCGGGTTGTGAGTTACGAGTGCAGGGCCATTTCTTTCTGGGTAAAAGCAATCATTGCCCCCAGAATTTTAGGAAGAGGTGTTCAACGGCACAGAGTTACCTTTCTCATGTGACAGGCCAGCGCAAGCACGGCAGCTTGCGTAGGTCAGCACCCTTGCAGCTCTCATCACAACGTTGTCCTCCAGCTCGATGTTGTGTTACTCACAGTAACAGCAGATGTCTTCACCAGAATGCAAAGCGTGTGGTGTAGATTTGTGGCCTGGGTGAGGTGAATCTGTCATGACGTTGTTGCTCGTCCTGCGGTTGTAGATGTCCTTCAGTAACAGCACCGACAGCCACGCGGTGATGGAGATAACCAGCAGGAAACTGGTCGCCACCCTTAGGCCGCACCCGAGCTGCTTACAGGGATGTCATGGTCGTTCACCACGATGTAGTCGCCTGACCTGCGGTCACACAGCTCTGTGTCTGCTGGCCCTGTAGGGCAACCTCCACCTGTTGGTAAAATTTATACGAAGAACAAACAACAGGAAAAAACAAACAGACAACAACGAGAATGCACAATACCACATCATTCATCCACACACTGGCCAGTGATTCCATACATACTTCAATCATTCAATCATCAGTCATCCCCCCATTTGACACATGGTTCAACCCATGTGTCACCTTCACACTGGAGGAAAATGTAAACAAGGGAGAAAAAACAGCACAGATTTCCCTCGCCCAGAGACAGTCTTATCAAACGGGTGGCGTCTGCCAGTGTCAGCCACAACTGTGGGGATGGAATCAGGGATGTTAGAGAAAAACAACTGGCACAACATGTGTGAGACAAGAAATAGCCTTGAAGCTACATGTGCAGCTGCATTCGTCCTGGTAAGACCTAAAGAGGGAAGGGGTCAATGCCGTTAATGTGGACTTTAGCACAACAAGGTGTTCGTTTGGCATCAGAATTTCATCTAAAAACACCATCTAATGCTGATCATTTAAGTTCCATTGAAGTTGTCTCCATTCACCCCAATGTGTTCAACATCCTGCTAAAATTAACAATCTACAACAAAAAAAAAAAAACTGAGTAGAGTATCCTTTAACTCTGGCCTGTGGGAGTAAACAGACATTATGATGGCCACATGGTCACGTGGCTTTCCATCTTCAACTGTTGGCAGGAGAGTAACAGGGTTAAAACAGTACTTGTCAGAAATCATAATCCCACCCTTCTCGTCCACAGTTATGGTCCAAGTCATGAGCAGTCAGGTAATCCAAGTGTCGGAGGTTTTTTCTGCTACTATTTTAAAGTCACTGAAAAACTGTCGTCAGCCTCCACAGTCGTCAGTGGTACATCTAAGTGACAGGGTCTGAGCTTTTAGGCCTTTCCCATGAGCAATTGCTGCTAATGGTGCCTAAATTACTGCACAATGAACAACCCATTTTCTGCTTGCTTGCCATGGCCAAAGAAAATCATAATACCTGTTTCTTTAAAAGGTTTGGAAATTCTCCGAATTGAAATTTTCTTTTTGAATGAGAGGGATTTTTCCTCTGCTGTGATCACGTGACCCAAAATGTGACCTCTGTGGCAACAAACTGCAGTTTGGACAGGCTGGCCTAGTGCCCCTGTACAGCCAGGTGGGTGAAAAGAGCCAGAGCAGCTTTAATGCATCTCTCTCTGGTCTCACATGCAATCCAAATACCATCAACATTCTGCAACCAAAACACTCCCCTCTGGCCGCTCCAGAGTCTCCAGTCTGTCCCTCAGAGCACAGTTATGAATCGTTGAAGATTCACACTGACCCTCACGCAAAACGAGCGAACGCATACAGCGTCCCACCAAAAACAACAAGGCAAAACCAAAATTGACTGTCAAACTACATGAAAGCGTTTGAAAGATCAACAACTAAAAAAAGTCATATACTATGTGTTGGAATTCAAAACAAAATAGTGTATGGATTCTGTACCATCGGCGCCATGGCCTGCACAGCAACATTGACAGCCTGCAGGCCCTGCGCAAATCTCCACTCCACAGGCTCGCCCTCAGGTCGAATCTTATGCACCAGAAAAAATGAGGGTTCTCACTGGAGAACCAGCACGTGGCACAATCACACCAGCTTTCAACAAAGCATCATACACAGGCCTAATGCCTTTAACTGCTTCATGTCTGAGAGGATACTGGTTACAACAGGGACAAAACAGTGTGATGTAATTGTTATAACAACAGGCTGATAGTTGTTTTTAATCAGAACTTCATGCTTACTTTTAGCCCAGAGATGACTGAGAACATCTTTTGATTCCGAGATATTTTCAACAGATTTAAACCGTTTCTTGTCTATGTGAAAATTGGGATAGTCAAAAAGAAATATGATCTCATCCTCAACTTCAACATCATTATTCAACAATGTGCAATTTGCCCTCAGGACTTCTTTAAAGTGCACCTCAGGATCAGCTGTAGCCGTCTAGTTTAAGGAAGCATTTAGCTTCTGTACCCAATTATCCAAGTTTGTACATGCAGGATTCACCAATGAGATGTGTGGTTCAGATTGTTGAGGCAATACATTTAACATTATCTCAAAATAACCTATTTGAATTCAGACAATCCCCGCCTAGACTGCAGCGCGGGCATGTGACGTCAAAGTGTGTGTGTGTGTGCTCTGAGCTGCAGCACAACAGAGCAGGGGGAGAGTTACTTTCCCCCGTAACATGATTTGCGTGTCGGGGTGGTGGAAAAGCATTGATAGTTTTCTACCCTTATCTCACTTATACCCCGTCCAGTGTCCAAATCAAAGATAAACCTAACAAACAAATACAATCCTTTTTCATCAATTTAAAAACTGGACTTCTGTCATAACTAAGCAATGAATGTTTGAAAAATTTCCCAAATTAGGAACAAATGCATTTTAGTGGAGCTGTGTATCTTAAAAAAAAATCAAAGAAAAATGTCCCACCCACACCAACTGTCTACTAATACGTGTCGCTGAATTTAAGCTATTTATTATCAAGTTCACAGCTGCTTAACTAGAATCAGTGGCAGTATCAGTGTTACGGCGTGCAGCATGTGTCTGTGTATCAGTGTGTGTTAGTGTTGGTGCTCTCACGTGTTTCCAGCATGCTCCCAGCCGGCTCAGTGTCTCCACTAGATCCGTCCTGACTCCCGCTCCCACCATCTAGTCAATCCTCTGCTTCCATGTGTGTGCGGCAGTCCCGTGCCCAATGTCCTTTCTTCCCGCAACGAAAACAACAGTCTCTGTCTCCACCACCTCGGCCCACTGCTCCGCGCCCGCAGTCACGGCCTCTGTTTTGCCATCTGCGTCTGCGGTATTCGCGGTTGCGTTCATTGTCTGCAGCCAGCGAAGCCATGATTTTCCTTGCTTTTTTATCTGCTGCCCTTTTCTCAGTCCTCAACTTTGTCTCCTTGGCCTTTTTAAAGTCCACTGTCCATGGCCTCAGGTACACTAGTTGTACTTGCCCATCTCCCACGGCCACTTCAATCACGGGCGCCGTCACGTGTCCCTCTGCTCCTGGTTCGGCCGTGGCCGAGTCTGTGATTTTCTTGAAACCCAGGCCCGACCGCGTTGCGGAGCTGAGGTTGTATGGTGGGGGACTCAGACTCAGGTTTCTGAGTGTTTCTTGTAGAGTGGCATATGCGTTTGCCAGATCTGGTGATGTGGTTAAAGATGCAGATGGAGATAATGGCGAGGAGTGGAGTTGTGGAAGCTGAGGTTGAGGGCCAGGTGCAGGCTGAATTTCAGGTGGAGGTGGAGGTGGAGGTTGGTGCTGCTGTGGCTGTGGAGGTGCAGGTGGAGCAGAGTCCAGGTCCGGATCCAGCTTCAGACACCGGGGCACGGTCCTGTTGGAGCCCTGCCTACGCTCTGCTTCATGCATCCACATGTCAAAAGCTTTCCAGTCTATCTCAATTTCCTTTTCTTTTTTATCTTTACTATTTAGTTGCTCTTCCGCCATTATCTGTAATCTCATGTGTAGAAACTCCAGCTGTTTAACGCTGAGGCTTCCTGTTTTTGGAAATTTTAATTCTCTGACCCACAGATCTAATTGGGCTACGGCTTCCTTCCCATAGTTAGTCATCATGTACTTTACATTTGGGGCCTCATAATCTGGTCCCTCGGATGGATTACCTCCAGAGGGTTTGCTATTACCTGCTCCCATGATTATTCTCTCAGACGTTTGCAATTTTACTTAAAAGAAATCAAATTTAGATTTAACTCTTTTACTCACTATTACTCCTTTAATAGTAATAGGAAAAATGTCACTATTAATTATGATTTTGTTTTAAACAGACCAATTTAGGTTACTTTTCTTTTAATTACTAATTAATTTACCATGAAAATAGTAGCCTACTACTAAATTTGGATATTTATTTTATTTTCATTTAACAGATTCCAACTTTAATTTACTCTCTTTTTTTTTTTTTTCAGACAGTCAAAATTGTTAAACCGCCCAAAACAGGCAAACAAATAAACTTCTAAGTCTAGTGGTTTCAAACCACAAGAATAAGGACTTGAACCTTATTTTATTTTATTTTTTTCTCTTACTGCTAAGTCTAGTGGACTTGAACCACAAGAATAAGGACTTGAACCTTATTTTATTTTATTTTTTCCTTTTACCGCTAAATCTAGTGGACTCAAACCACTAGAATAAGATCTTGAACCTTATTATTTCCATGAGGTTTACGGCCCTCAGACCCGAGGATTACGGCCCTCTGACCATCTAGATTCTAAAACCTAGGACAAGCCTGTCCTCTCAAACACCGTGTGTCATCCTTCCGCTGGGAGAGATATGGTGCCCGGCACGTCTGCCGACTCTACTTTTAAATAGTAGGCAGAGAGGCAAACTTTGCGCAATTCGGCCTTTTTCTTTTTTCGAAACTCACCAGAAAGAAGCAGCGAGGTGTTTTCCGTAGCCACCAAGTTCATTGGACCCCAACAGTGAGGGGACTCTCGGTCCTCCAGACGTCAGGCCCTCTTCTCAACCTTCTTTTGTGGGGGAGTTTGAGGTTTTCCAAGAGCCCAAGCCCTTGTCGTGCACACTCTAAGCACCTTTGGTCCAGAACCAAAAAATCCGCTCACAGATGGGGTCCCTTCGTGGTCGCCAGATTGTGGTGGCAAAAAATGTTGCTCCTTCACCAAAGTATTAAAAAAGGATGAGTGGACACGTCAGCTGTCTTTCTTGAGTTTTAATAAAAGGCATTCATGAATGGAGTCACACACACACCCGAACAGGAGTACAGTCAGTGAGTGAGTGAGCTGAAGAAGTTTAGAGACACGCTATCTTATAGTTCAACAAAGCTTTGAACAGACAAAATATATGGCGCCATGCCTGGCTTCACCCCCTGATAGTGAGAGTGGTAAATCTCCACAGGCACTGTGTCAAAGAGATCCTTCAGGTCCTGACCTCGGGCCTGCTCTGTGTGGATATTGCTTCCCCTGATAAGGCCACATAAATTGTCATCATAGGAATGTTCACTCGAATAACATGTTTGTGCCCTAGTCTTAAAGCATATAACATGCTATGCCAAAATTTCCCATTACAAGTGGCAGAGTGTGTGGTGACAGAGGCAGAGGGGGACACAGACGAACCAAATAAAACCAACCTAAAACAACTATGTTCTGTTATTATCTCATATCATATCTCTGCCAATCTAAAAAATAGCTTGCACCGACAATTAAGGCCCCGTCCACACGAATCCGTTTTTTTCGAATCCGGATAAATACTTTATCGGATCGGCCTCGCGTCCACACGAATACGGCATTTTCAGGGGGTGAAAACGGGTCCCAGAGTGGGAAAATTTGAAAACGCCGCCCCAGCGTTTTCGTCTGGACGGCCAATACGGATTTTTTCTGAAACGATGATGTCATGCCCCCCGCCGCTCTACCTGTAACCTGAGACACACACACACACACACACACCGCTGCAGCAGCTCCACAGTCTATGGACGTAACAACAACGGCCGACTAACGTCGCGTCGCTCAGACGCTGCGGCTGAATCGCGCCTGTTTAATTATCACTGATCGTCATATTTACTCTGACACGACTCCCTGTCAACATTTAATCCATGTTTGAGTTTGAATACAGCGGGGGACTTCCCGTCTTCTTCAGCTGTCTTAAGTGTTTGTCTGGCAGCGCTGCAGCGCCACACACGCCTGCAGTATGTACTACAGCGTTTTGGGTCGTTTTCAGGTGATCCGTGTGGACGCAGATATTTCTAAAAACGATGCCGTGTTTACAGAGATTTTTTCAAAACGATTAAGAAAAAGATCAGATTCGGTGAAGCTGCGTATTCGTCTGGATGGGGCCTAAAGGTAACAAATATACTCCTAAAACTATAGGGAATATGGCATTGGGCCAATTTGCCAAAATGTTGAAATATCCCTTTAACAGTTGCTTCCCCTAATTCTGCCTTCTTAATTTTTTTTTCTGCTCTTTCTTTTTCTGATACCCCGATTTATGTTTTTTGGGTGGCATGCTGAAAGCTAGCCTCATTCAATCTGGTCAAACTGACGTTACACTTGTCGCCGGCCGCTGTCTATGGGCGGACTAAACCATTTTACGCCTCCAAGAGGGGGCCAGAATGTCCAATATGTTGGGAGGACTTTGACACGGAGTTCATTCTCTCAGTTGATGTCAGCGCAGGAATTTCACGAGGGCCACAAGGGCCATGGCCCTCATGCCCGTCCGATTTGGCCTTGTGCCCTTGAAAAAAATATCCGCCCTAAGGCCACAGTGGCCTTGATGCCCCACCCGCACTGCCCCGATTGATTTTGCGGTTTTTCCTTTGCCTCTTTCCTATCAACACGGCTTTGACACTTGCGTCTTTGAAGAAAAAACAATGCATAAACCACTCGGGCGGGCTATAACAACAGTTTGATGACCAATCTGATGAAGCCTCTTGGATGAGAGGTGAAACGTCTTCCCAGACTAATAACTAAGTCAAGTTGCTTTCCATTTAACCTCCTTTGAGATACTATGACCTGGACAAATGAGAATATGCACCGGCTTTTTGACGACCAATCCATCACCAGCCAACCAGGTGACTTCATCAAACACCCCCCACCCGCTGAACCAATCATGTGGCTGGAAAAGAGCCAAGCCACAACATGTCAACACGTGCTAAGTGTTTGAGCTGCTACAGCCGTGGGCGTCAGCAGAGGAACACCGCCGGTAGAAAATAGAAAAAAATAAAAAAAGAGTTTTGCCTCGGAAGAAAATGTGAAGGAGTCAAGGAGAACTCGGATGGCTGACCGTGAAAAGATGCGTGGTGCGTCATTAACTCTGAAGTAACGCTAAACTTTCACAATGGAGACGCCAGACAGCTGGAGCGGACCGACGTCCGGCCGCGTTCACCCAACACGGACGCGGTCACGGTGCGGTCGCTCTGCTGCTGCTGCTGCTCAGCCCAGAGACTGTTGCGTTCACACCGATACAAACGCACCGCACTCTGGCGTAAAGATCAACTGTGCCGACCTGAACACTGCCCAGACCCAGGCAAGCTACTATACTAACATCTGTTTTATTTATATGATATTGTATAATGTTCATCATCACATCTGTCATGTTCAATTTTCGACAGGAAAATAACTTCAAATCTCACTTGTGACAATAAGGGAATATTTAAGCTTGACCAAAATAGTGATTTGAGTTATATCGTGATAAGCCGGTGCATATTCTCATTTTTATATCGTGATATAAATTGATGTCAACTGATATGAAGAAAAAGTATTGTGATAGTATTTTTTCTCATATCGCCCAGTGCAATAGTGAACAAGTAAGATAGGAATTTCAGAACATAGCTGGACTGGACCCTTGTGCAAAAAATTAAATGCATAAATGAATTTAAAGTTGAAAATTTCTGGTTTGCTTGAGCCCGTTTTATGTATTAATTTTACAGATACCGGTAGTTAGGTAATTAATTAAAGACGTGGATTTAAAATCATTGTTTTATTTTATGGCCTTGCTGCCCTGGCTTTTGGCCTTTGTGCCCTCAAAAAATTGACAAGACGAAAGGCCAAGTGGCCCTGCCACTAAAATGACGAAATTCCAGGCCTGGTTGATGTTATCAATATTTGAAATAAATTATGACATTGGGGGGGGGGGGGGGGGGGGGTGGGGGGGGGGCAAAGAGAGAATCTGAATTTTCATGGGCCTTCTCCCTACTCGGGCCCTGGGTAGTTAAGTCCCCCCCCCCCCCCACTACCACGCCCATGCCGGTGACGCCACAACACCTCGTGCGCCCTCCCGCAGCAGCCGTGTCCTCACAGACACAGTCCTGCTCGTTCAGAGGGACACAATTACGACAATCAACGAGGTGGCCAAGGAGTTGCGGGAGATCAAAGGTGTCTTGGCAGACAAATCACCGCTGATAACTCGACGCAGATCCAACACTCGGCAACAGGGGCGCAACTACCTACTTTCTGGGGGGTATATTATATTATTTGTGTTATTTTATTATATAGCCTACAATCAGTGTTGGGAGGATTACTTGTAAAATGTATTCCCCTACAGATTACTGATTACAAAATCTGTTATCGGTAATATTTGGATGACTCAAAGTAATGTATTTATATTTGTATATGAATAGGCTACTTATTGGATTACTTCTTACTTCAAAATCGCCTGCCTGGGCGCCAGGGCCGGTTCTAGGCAGGCATATATGAGGGGGCAGTCAGAAATGTGAAGGGGGCATCATGTGAACACATCATGCTCCAGCACTTTTTTTTCTCCGTGCTGATAGTAACAGTGTTTTCTTCATTGAATTGGGTTGTTGGCTATGTGTCCAACCCCAACCTGGAGAAGTGGATTGCACTTTGTCAGGCCTCTACCTTCAGACCTGTCCAACTAGGGGCCAGGGTGTCCTTACTGTCGTAATGTAAAGAGCCACATTATATGGGGGGTTAGAGGTGCATATACCTGAAGATGCATTGCAAACCCAGAGGGGGTGAAAAAGGTCAGTAGCTAAACTCCTGTAGGGGGGTCTGGGGGCATCCCCCCCCCGAAAATTTTTGTGATTTTAACATGTGAGTGAAGCATTCTGGTGTACTCTGAGATGGGGGGGGGGGGTTCTACTATGGTCAAGATTTACAAAACGGAAAGCTAGTCTTACGAATACTAAAAAAAAAAAAAAAAGAACAGAACATTTTAGAACAGGACAGTGTCCCTTTTTCAGCAGATTTTTGTGCTATTGCAGATAATTTTGTCAACTTGTAATGTACACATTTTTTGAGTAGGCCTATATAAAAATGTGCTTTCTCAACTTCTACAATTTTGATTTGAGTGGGCAAAACATTTATTTGAGGGGGCGCTGCCCCCTCTTGCCCCTGCGTAGAGCCGGCCCTGCTGGGCGCCTTTAACACTGAATTTAATCTTACACATGATCTTATAGGCTACAGTGGCTCCTTTAAATTAAATAATATTTAAATGATTTTTTAAATAGCCAATCAGGCTTAGGTTATATTAAAGCTGGGCAGCTTTCTCTGCTCTACAGTCCAGACTACAGCCTCTGAACCTCTAATACAAGAATACCCTCAAAAAAATACACAATTTAAAATAGGTTTTGTTTGTGAGTGTAGGGCCAGCAACATGATATTTTGAAAATAAAGCAATAACAGGAGCCACTGTTAAACCTGTAGGCTAACTCTAAAAACCTACCTAAACTCACTTCTCTGCTGAAGTCGGTGTGGTTTTGGAAACAGCGTGACTGACGTTGCTGTTAAACTACGCTCATTATAAACATCATGACAGTCCAGGATCCGTTTAACAACGTGATCCTGTTTCAGTTTATTCATGTTGTTGACCAGAGACCGGACACTGAAGAGGAAGAAGAGGAATATTGCTGGGCATCCCATAGCAACATTACCAAAATGAAGCCAACTTCAGCGGAGACGGGCGAGGAGTTTAGCGCTTAACCCTCCTTTCTTTCCCTGCATGAGAGCGCTCTGGGCCGGCGGAGCATCCGACGTGAGACTGATACAACCTCAGCAGTCGCAAGTTGATCCCCCGCCCATCCTGACACACACACACACACACACACACACAACATGACTCTAAGCAGCAAGGTGACATAGGGCGCCCACTCCACTAACTTGACGTGGAAATGAGCGGTAGTTAAGAAAACTGGCGAGTTTTTTTGGGTTTTTTTTTTTTTTTCTTTTTTGGAGAGCGCTCGTGCGCCCTCACAAACATTGCGCCCTGGGCCCATATTGCCCATAGCTAAAACCGGCCCTGAGAGGTGGGGGGGTGAGGGAGGGGAGGGGCGCCTAACTAGTGACATGCCTCTCTGTTTTTGATCATATCATTTACACATGCACAAACAGCTGTTAAATACAGAAAATGCCGACTCAAAATCATTTTCCCCCCATCGCTTTGGCGCCCCCTCTAGCGCGGCGCCCCTATGCGCCGCATATAGTGCATACCCACTTTTTGCGCCACTGCTCGGCAACCAACAAAAAAAACCAATCTGAATTATATCCATCTTCTTCTTTTACTTGAATGTAACCAGCAATACTGTCCACAAAATAATAAGTAACTGTAGCATGAGATATTAAAACCTCGAGTCACCATTAGTGTGTCTTTTAACAGTACTGTATCAATCATGTTACACGAATCAATTCTAATCTATTTTCAATCATGTTTCTCTTTTACAATAACAAAACACATCTTTCATCATGTGCATTTTATTATTTATGTATTTCATGTATCACTTTCACATATTTTCTTTGATTTCATCCTTCTGCTGTTGGGGTCGTAGTTTCCCGTTTCGCCAGATTTTGTGCGTACGGCAGGGTCAGAGCTGCCGTGGAGGTGCGCACATTCTCCCATCAAGTTTGTTTTTTATAAATCCCAAACTTTGCTTAGAAGGTGGCGTACGCCTTCTTTTGTGCGTACGCAAACTTATAAATGAGGCCCCAGGACATACAAAGTCTCAAAAGTAGCAAAGGAAATAATTACAACACAAAATGGAAAACCAAGGACTCACAGGAAACATGGAACAAGACAGTGATGACAATGACGAATGAACCAACAAGAGACAAAGGGAAACACAGAGGTTATATACACGAGGAAACGAGACACAGGTGAGACACATGAGGTAATCAAACAGGAGGGAGAACACAGGAAGACAAGACAGGAACTTCAAAATAAAGCAGGAAACACAAAGAAACAGACACCAAGACCACACACAGAGACACAGACCATGACAAGTTAAAGCAGAAGTAAGTGGTCCGGTGGTTTTGGCTAATGCTGCGTTCCAGGCAGGCTTTTGAAATCGTAAATTACAGCTTCAAGTCACAACTTACGACTTTGTAGCGTTTCAGGCAACCCACTCGTGTTTTTCCGACCTGTTTTACCTGTGAAAGTCACTATAACGGCCACTCGTAACTTCTGACCCGTGAACTCGTACCAGATCGAACTGGTACCACTTCACGGTCGGAAAAATACGAGTTTCCTTGAACGCACCATAACAGTCCTCGTCCCTACGTCGCCACATTCACGGCGTCCCTTGGCTGCACACACAGCCCTGCATGCCGTTCTCTCTCCTCATTGGATAAAAACTGTAGGATACGATAAATGTTTTCTCTTCGGCTCAGAGCAGAGCAGAGTGACTGACAGACCCGTGTTTCAGTCCAAACACTCTATAGAAGTGATTGCTGTCGGAAGATAGAACTATTTAAGACTTAGATTAACACAAACATATCACTTACTTCTGCTTTAAGTACTCCTTGACAGATTTTGTGTTAACGGTCGTACAACGACGTGAAAGCCTGACTGCTCCTCGAGCTGAATGAAGGTGCCGTCCTCGACCGGCTTCCTGTCATTCCACTTGTTTACCTGTGGGAGGGAAGCATTAAATCTGCTACTTTAGTGGCAGCTGACCTTTCGTTCTCGGGTGAGTTGTAAGGTGCTCTAAAAGCTCTACAAAAACAGTTGTGATGTTTACCATAAAGTGGGTGACAGCCTTTCTGCTAACCCAATCAGTAAAGGCCCCCACATACTCAGGTGTATTGTGCACGTACTGTGAGCAGCGTGGACTCCGTGCGCACTGTCTGCGATAGCTGCGCGTCCGGCGTCACATTTAAAACAGGTCGATGTGAAGATTTCCCGCTGAGCAGTCTATTGTGTGACACCGAGTACGCGTACTTGGAGTCCACGCGGTCGTAAATATTGAGCTTTGCGCACACGGCTCTGGTAGACGTCTGCACTGAGTCCACCTCCAGTAAGCATGGATTTCCACGGAACCATGTACGCCCAAGTGTGTGGGGGCCTTAAGACAATGGTGTTCTGTTTTATTTGTTAGTCAGTAAGGCACAATATTAAACTCAGTAAAGGTAAATATTCAATGATAAGACAGTTTTCACCCTAACACCTGGCCACAAACTCAGAATGAAAATGTTGGAGATTATCTATGAGAAAGTAAATGTGGTTTGTAAAACAAGAGATCAGATGAAGTGAAGAGAAGATGAGGCGTTAGGCCTATAGTAGTAGTAGTAGTAGTAGTAGTAGTAGGTTTTTTTATTGAAACGTGGTGTCTTGCACCATAGGTGCCCAGCTCTCATGGGCTTACAAGACACACTAAAAACAAAACACAAAACACCGGCACACACAAGAGGATAAGGAATACATGCTCGTGTACATATCCACACATGCGCACACATACACACACGCATGCATGCTCGCATCCATGCAGGCATGCTCACACATCTACATATTTTTATACAGTACATATCCTATAAGGCAAAGGGTACAAGAAAATTTGGTTCATCACAAAACCTGGGCAAACGAGGAAGAGCCGCTCTGACCAGTGTTGGGCAGCAGGTGTCCACTCGGGTCTAAACGCTCTGACCAGAGGGATCACAGACAGAGTGAAGGAGGCGGTGACATCTCTCTGTCCCGGTCCCAGAGCTGAGCAGCCAGGTACTGGAGAGGGAGGAGAGGAGAGAGGTGTGGCGTGCGAAACAGCGTCTAAAGGACTTTTAACACACCTGAAAAACTGCTACAGTTCGCTGGATTGACCCAGACATCAGGAAATGCAGAGATACAAGAACTTTTGCCCTGAAACGTATACTGCAATTTCCAGACTATAAGCTGCTACTTTTTTCACAGGCTTTGAACCCTGCGGCCTACACAACGATGCGGCTAATTTATAGATTTTTACTGGCTAACGGCCTCCGGGGGGCGCTATAGCAGTAAGTGCAAGTGAGACGTGGCGCCGAAAAAGACACTAGTTTTGAGTTTTGGTGTGGTGTTTTATTTTCTAACTAGTGATGTTGACGCCGTGCTGGTGCCATACTGCCTACACAAACAAGCTCCGTAACCCGTAATCTTTTGTTCATGATATAAGACTACACAAACACATCGCACATCATACAAAGTTATTCACCGCTCTGTATTTATTTTTCGCCGGCTTCGTTGTCAACAAATGCACATGGCTGAGAGCAGCGTAACCAAAACAGCGGAAAAGCGAGCAGACTTGCACAGTTCCCACACATCTTCCGTGTACTGTCTTTCTGTGCCTGGATCCCCTTGCCCCATCCTACGGCCCTGGCCCTGGACTTGAGTAGCCACTCTCCCTTTTTTATTCAAAGACTGGGTCGTTTAAATGGCATTTTACAGCTGTTTTGCCACCATTTTTAAAGTGACATTTTATTTATAAGTAAAACAACTTTCAACTCTGTCATTTTCCTGTGCCTTTCTTAACAAGTGGAAAATTGCAGGTATAACAGGACCTCACATTATTTTGTGACATTTCAAAATTTCCTTTGATTTTTAATTATTCAGAACAAAACTGCAACAAAAGCACTTGAAACATTGCAACATGCACCACAATTTTTTCAAAATGTGGCCACGAAATCAGGCATCACAAAAAAAGCCTGCAAAATTTTTCAAACACAGACGCGCTGCTGGCTCGCGCCCTGCAGCAATCGTTTCATCCGATCTATTTTCCGCGAATGATCGCATCAAGCCAGGCAGGAAGTCAAACAAATAAACACGAAAGAATCCGGTCCCTGACCCTACCCTTCAAAAGTTCTTTTGACTGTACTGAATCACTAGAATCAGTTCCTTAAAATGAGTCGTTCAAAAAATTCGTTCACCGAATCACTCCCCCCCGCCAGACGTTACAGTCGTCGCCCCCCCCCCCCCTCTGTAAGGGACGGTGAAAAAAAAAATCTCCCGCGAATATCTGTACTGTACACTCTACGTCCCCTTTCCTTTTTTTTTTATATATTTTATACTTTTTTTATACTTATTTTTATATTACTACACAGTGAACACGAGTCCTCTGTGCACAGTACCCTACATTCACTTAACATGACGCTACACAGCTCTGTGCATGCAGTACACCACCAGGCAGTGAGTGACACAGCGCCACATTCAGCACAGTACGTGAACCTGAATCACGTCTGCAGCAGCAGTTCTCTGGTGCAGGTTCACGAATCACCAGTGAGTGACTGAGTAACAGCTTCCCCAGCGGCAGTTCTCTGTGTGTGCAGTAGGTTCGCGAATCATGAGTGAGTGAGTGGCAGCGCAAACCTGAATCACGTCCTCAGCAGCAGTTCTCTGTGTGCGCAGTAGGTTCGCAGGTAATGAGTGAGTGAGTGGCAGCGCGGACGTGAATCACCGTGTCACTACGTTCGCGAACGACACGGAGTGAACTGGAGCCCTCAGCCCCGAGCGTCAGTGAACGACGCGCACAGAGAGTGAACTGCAGCTCAGTCCCCAGTACAGTGAACCACGCGCACAGAGAGTGAACTGGAGCCCTCAGTCCCGACTGTCAGTGAACGCATCACTGAACACGCACCGTTCCCTCGCAACGAGAGTCTCCGCCACCAGATTGGCAGGTGATTCAGTGATTCACAGACCACACAGCAGTTCCACCGTCGGCCTGCAGGCTGCTGCTGAGCTCAACTACTGGACTGAGAAAGGAACCAATCAGGTCAGGAAGTGATTCTAGTCAGTACGTTCACTTAAATAATTCGTTCCTTCGAACGAATCACTCGCGAACTACACAACACTACTTCAAAATAAAACACCCCGCGATTGACACCTAAGGAATGGCGGCCCCTCGGAAATTCGGAATGACGGACCTTCGGAAATTTACGGAATAGCAGACCGTCGGAATGGCGGTCTGTAAATCCGCCAATGTAATAATGTCCACAAATGTAATAAACCACAAACGTTATAAAAACATGCAGACTCTCTCTCTCTCGCCGCTATCTGCGGTAAATTGAATTGAATTAATAAACCTTTAGATTCTTGCCTATTTAGACTGATAAGTGTTGTGTTTACAAATGAGCAATCAATCCAAAAAAGAAAATTAATAAGTCATATCACCTACTTTTCCACATCATAGCCTAGGCTATCATTCATTCCTTATCTGATATAAAGGCACAGAACAAATAAAGCACACTTATAATTATAATAAAAATAAAAATAATAAATGCCTACCTTGTCCAAATTATCCACAGCCCCTTTGCAATTGTTACGACCGAAGGGGGGTTCGGCCTTGTGTCTGTGTCTCTCTCTCTCCCTCCTTGTTCCCCCTGAGCTCCACCCGGGTCCCAATCACCAGAACGAGGCTCACCTGGGCTGGCCAGTTAAAAACCCTGCAGCTGCACCGAATGCTGGGCTTGCCTGCCTCCCAGCTTGGCTTTTGTTTGTTTTAGTTTGTTCTATTTTGTTTGTGTCATCCGTATGTTTTGTATTAAATCTCCTTCTAGTTAATTTAGTGTCTTTGTGTGTCCATTGTTATGCCCCTCTGGGCCAACAAAGTCTGGGGCGTAACAGCAGTCCATTACAATCTTGGGCTTCCTTTGCTCCGCCTCAGAGGCCGAGGCCTCTCTGTGCCTGGTGCTGAGGAGGATGACGTTTTTACCGCGCTTCGGAACGTAGCTGACGGTAGTGGTGGTCTGGGTAAATGCGAAGCGGGAGGACAGGGGCTGGTGCTGGCGCACATCCAGGAGCTGCAGGGCCAAGGCCATCTTCCTCACCCTGAGCAGTCTGCCGCCAGTGCAAAAGACGTAAAAAAAATGATCAGTGGTGACGGTGTGCCTTTTTAGTTAGTTATTTTTTTATTAACATGGTATCTTGCACCATAGGTTCCCAGCCCTCATGGGCTTACAAGACACACAAAACACAAGAAAAATACCAGAGCCTTTACAACACGCATACACGCATGCATGCATACACGCATGCGTGCATGCGTGCATGCATGCTCACATGTCTACATATCTACATAATCCACACACGTATGCATGCATGCTCGCACGCATGCCCAGTGAGCCCCGCTGTGAGGTCCATCACCACCCGCTTGCCCTGCTGCTTCTCTGGCGGGTCGTGCGGGGAAGCTTTGCCCAAGTAGGGCTGCGCTCTCCAGGCGTAGCTTGTTGACACGTCGCAGAGGGTCCACAGCTTCAGGCCGTACTTCACCGGTTTGCTAGGCATGTACTGTCTAAAACCACAGCGGCTTCAGAAGCTCACCAGCTGCTCGTCGACACAAATATTTCCCCCCGGGTTGAAGGCAGTTGGCAGCTGCGCCACCCACTTGTTCCAGATGGGAGCCAGCTTGTCCGGTTTGCGGACCTGGCGTGCCAGTCGAGTCTGGCGGTCGTCAAAGCGGAGGGTGCGGCTCAGCGGGCTATACCTTTTCAGGCACATTGTGGCCCAGAAGATGGGTCGCTCCGTGTCTTCCCCCCACAGGCTGCGGGTTGATTCACCCCGGGACCGGAACAGACCAGCCAGGATGAGGAGGCCGATGGTTACACCCCGCCTTTCCGAAGCCCCGCCTTTCCGACAATAGACTTCCATTCATCGTAATAGCGGGGTTTTCTATTTTTTCTAAAGACCCCGCTATTCCGAAAAGGCTATTGGGGGAAACTCCCAGTGCGCAGTGCGCAATGATCCTTTTTTCCTTTTTGGGGTCAAACGGATCATGTGCATAATTAACTGCAAAACAAGCAAATACTTCATATTAATGACATAATGTTCATTATGCTTCCAGCCTGTCTAGCCTCTACCTGGTCTTTTTACTAAACTTAACCAACTCCTTTCTTCATTGCCTAAGCCCAACCAAAGCATCTCCCTCAGTCAGCTGTCAGCACGAGCGGCGGCTGCAGCAGCCTCGCGCCCCTGTGAGCTCAAGCCGGGTTCAGCTGCGCTCGAGCGGAGCAGGGGGGGAGAAAAAAAGTGTATTTCTATTACTGTGTGGAGATCTCCAACAACGGAGTCGGGGAGAAAGCAAGTGGGACAGATCTGCCCAGTCTCTGAGCAGCACGTTTCACAGACAAGCTGCAACACAGAGTGTAAACAACGTCACGCGGTTCAGCACCTTGGACATTGGACAGCTGCGGGGGGGGGGGGGGGGCTGTGTCTGAACAGCGGTGTTTCAAAGTGGGGGTATTTCGGAACAGCGGGGTGTCGAAATGGAGGGGTGTCCCCGAGGCCGATATAGCCCCTGATTTCTGTGAGCGCATGACGTCTGTCCGACTACCCGTTTCTCCGACCATACATTTCTTTATTTTTGCGTCATTAGTCCGACCTCCCACTTCTCCGACTTAAGTAGCCCTAACCCTTAACCTTACCCTAAACCTAACCTCAACACTGTAGAATGGGTAGTCGGAGAAATGAGCCGTCGGACTTTTGGGCAGTCGGACTGATGTATGCTCCCCGATTTCTGTGCGGTCCACCTCCCTCCAGGCACTTCAAGACACCCATTATTACTAGTCTTAAGGGACTTGTTTCCCTCACCTTCTGTTGAGAGAAAGTAAGCACACATTTGGTATTTATGTCACTAACAAATCTTTCTCTCTCTCAGTGGTGGGAATTGGGGAGTCAACAAGTTATCTCTGTGCATTTGTTCTGCTCATGCACTAAACCAGCTGAGTCCTATCAGCACAGCTCTTCCACAGCCTTAAATTCAGGAAGTAGTGGAGCTCTGCAAAGAGCCCATTAGTGAATGCACCAGGTTCAGTGACTGAGCAGAACAAATACATGCCATGGAGATGATACCACAATTCCCACCTCTGCACAACGAATAATCTTAAAATGATAAATATAAAATATATGGCTATAGTGTACTGAAAATTCACCTTGATTTTGGTCCACCTTGTTGAATGCATTTGGAGCCCATATTCATGTGTGAGGCCATGATGAAATCTCCTTTTTGTAAATTTTTATTTAACCTTTATTTACCCAGGCAAGCAATTAAGAACAATTTCTTATTTACAAATGCAGCCTGAAATCTTCACCCACAGCTGCCTCTCGCCACATGGTGACCTGACCGACCATTGTCTCCTGTTAGAGAAGAAAATTATTCTGTGTATAATGTCAACAGTGAAATAACAATTGTCACCTTTGAACTTTTTAAGTTCTATAACTACCACGTTATCTTAAGTTTAGCTTACTTGTTTAATAGTCATCGTTCGTATGGGGACGGTGTCTTTTCCTACATTTACTCCTCTGGCCACTGCAACCTAAATAAGCAAAGAAAGAAGGTTGCTGTTAACTACCCTTTACACTTTTTCAATAAAAGAAGCTCATCTCCTTAAGAATCTCCTCTCCACACAGAAGTATCCATCAGTAGTTGACAAAATAGGACAAAAACATACAAAAATAAAGCCAAGGCTGAGTAAAGACTCAGAGCTACCGGACTTTTCTGCTCCCAGTAGAGGCACATGTTCTGTATATGGAGCGCATCTTTAAAAAAAAAAAGTGTATTGATGAAAGCATACACACTACTGAATAGACCATCACACCACCTTGATACTATATAGAAGGCATTGCTGAACTTACCTCCGCCACTTCTCCCTCGATTGATACCAGGCCCTTAGCATCTCTCCATTGAGTGATGGGTGTCACTGGCGCGACAGGATGAAGGAAGGCCTGTGCTTCCACCTCCAGGCTTAAATTTTCCTTTGATTTTTAATTATTCAGAACAAAACTTTGCAACTAATGTAGCAACTAATAACAATAGTGCCTTGGGCGTTAGCACATTAGAAAGAAGACAACCGATGACTGCTCTCCATTCCGAAAAACAGCTGTTCCGATGTTTTTATATACAATAATATTGCATTTAAGTCATCTCTACACGGGAGAGTGACTGACTGGTGTTGTCATTCTTATTTCAAGAGTCATTTTCTTTTCATTGCTGACATTTTGAAATCCATTTGTTCAAAGACCCTGAGGCAGGTAATGTACAGAGAGAGATAAGGGACAATTTACGTGTGCGTGTGTGCGCGCATGCCTTTGTGTTTCCATCAGGGGACATATTAGTGTGCTGGTGAACATACACAGGCTGTAATCTTCACAAGCAGACAGACTGAAAGCTTCAACAATCAACAGCTCAGTACACACTTTGGAGGTCAAAGGTTACAGACACACACACACACACACACACACACACACACACACACACACACACACACACACACACACACAAACACACACCAGTATAGGCATGACCATTAAAGGTGTACAGAAAAGAAAATTGAATTTGAGCCCACTCTGGGTCATAAAATTAGTGTAATAACTCATCTATCAGACGATGTAGGCCAAACTTTGTGCAAAATTCTATTTTTGAGTAAATCCGTGATGAAAGTGTGTATTTTAGTGTAGTTTTTTTTTTCGTATTGGATAATGCAGGCGCACGGATTATACGTCAGCCTGTACAGGATTCACTAGCCACTGATATTGGATCCGTAATCCGTCATTCAAACGTCTGAGACACGCACACACACACGGAGCTCGGGCTCGCCCCAAACTTTGAATATCCCGCCCGCTCGATAACGACCAATCAAATTCATTTTCCTTACTCGGGTAAACTCGTGACAACTCGGCGCGACAAACGGGACAAACGGCCATTTCTGTACACCTTTAAATAGACACATGGGCTACATACTGCACACACTCATGCAGAGAAACAGCAGGGGGCTCAGTGTGACAGGCTGACAGTTCTCTGGAGGATCTGCCTTTAAATCTCTCTCTCTCACACACACACACACACCAAGCTGTGGGCTTGACAAGCAATTACAGAGATTTGTGAGGATGTGAGGTGAAGTGAAGACAAATCTGAATTTCTAAGAGCGGACGTTTCTGACTGAGATCAGTTCTTTTAACAACATCAGTGTTTAACATTTGTGAATTTTGATTCACTAGTTCTCTGTAGTTACACTGTTGACTTTTAGGAATCAGATGGAACTCATCATGTTCAACATGTCACTATAACCAGGTGATACAAGCAAAATATATAGGAAATCAAATTTGGCTTTGAATGACTTTGCTGCCTCACTGTGCGAGCTGTGACATACCGCGTCGTTGAGTGTTTCCTCTGTAAAATAATATATATTTTTTTTAATTCAGTAGATTAGCACGTAGAAAGTAATTTGTAGTGACATATTTATGCTGAAATAATACTGGAACCCCAGACCCCCCCCCCCCCCAGTATCTATTTGCTTTCGTAGCAAGTAGAAACATTTTCTCTCGCCCTGCTTCAGGTTTAGGAAAGACCTGGTTTAACGGCAAGTCAAAACGGAATAAAGAATTTAAAATAAAATAAAAAACTAACTCGGGATGGGATGTGAAAATGGAGGAAGGGGTGAGTGGAGATAAAAGAGAAGATGAGATAAAGAAACGAGGAGAGGAGATGAGGAAAGGAGAGAAATAATAAAAAGAGGAACTGTATCTGTCACATCACCTCAGTTCATCTTATTTGTGTCTATTTTAAGACATATTTTCTATGGTGTGTGTCTGTGTCCTTCACCTTCAAATCAGTTCCTTTCTGTCTGATTCATTTTCCTTATTGGTTTGTTGAGTTATTCAAAAACAATATTAGAAGATGAATTGAAATGATAAGAAAAAAAGAAAGAGTCCATATTGAACGTGGATGATTTAATGCTGCCTGTGTGTGTGTGTGCGTGCGTGCGTGCGTGCGTGCAGGTCTGACAGAGAGGGAGGACACAGTTTGGAAAAGTAACACGAATTGAGGAGTGAATGTTAAAAGTGGGCCTCCCCCTTTGTCTCTCATTGAATTCAATAGAACATGTGATCTGAGGAGGTTAACCTGGTCGATAACCCTGACAGTTCTGTCACCATGAATTCTAATTTTCTCCATGTTAAGCTGTCCTGAAGGCGGCTGCAGAGGAAAGGTCAATGAGCCACTGAAGTCACAAGTTCATCCTCTGTAGGGCTGGAACACCACGGGTTGTGGATGTGATACACCTTGAAAAACTACTTTCATATTCAAAAAAAAAAAAAGTGTAACATCACTTTATTAAGGTCAGTAATAGCCAGCCAGCTGTTGAATAATATTTTCGTATTTTATTGTGTATTAAAATGTCGTGTACGAGTAAAAAGGAAAAGCGGAACTAAAGTGTGGCCACCGTTGCACCGCGGTGTCTAGAGGTGCGGGACCCCTCCCTCTTCCCTCAGACAGAAATCTGGGAAAGAAATGGCGGTTTGCTCCTTCACCTACTCACCTACGTTATTCTGTTTTTGCAGGTTGGTACACGGTAAAAGTTGCACAAGCAGATTCCTCCTTGGGTGTACGGTGGTGTATTATACGTAAAAGAAGTCCGTTGACTAGTTTTGATGTGTGTATCCGTGGTAACGAGCCGCGTTGGTGATCGCGAAAATACGAGTGTTGTAAACAATGGCGTTAGCGGCCATTTAGCATGTTAGCACAGTGATTGTGTATGTGGGATTCTGTGTGCTGGTGCTGTCGCTCCCTGATACCTTTTATTTCGGCTCCTGGGGCATTCTGACACGTTAGAAAAATATATTTAAGGTTAAATGAAAGCAAATGTACGTTTAATAATTTGAACTGAGGGTTTTTTTCGAAGTTATAATAGTGTCCGGTCTGTGTTTAATGGGACCATAGGTTGAATGATTTTCCCTGTGTATGTGTGTTGTTTCATGTTTTGATTGTAAAGTCACTTGAATATTGATTTAAAAGCCTAAGAAGGTTTAAGGTTTACATTATTACATTAAGATGAGGATGCACTTATTGAGTTAAAAACAAAGATACGCTCATATAGATTAAAACATGATTTACATTTCTGACACAATTGCACTTATAAGGAAGTGATTTATTTTTGTAAAGACAGATTATTTTTGTGAATGTTTGTGAATGAGATGATGGTTGCGGAAATGTAAAGGGTAGATACAACATAATTAATGTGTTTAAAACTGAAACATAACTAATTACTCAGGGGAAGTTTGTTGTTTTATATTGTGCTTTGTGTAATAAATCAGACAGAAATCTGGGAAAGAAATGGCGGTTTGCTCCTTCACCTACTCACCTACGTTATTCTGTTTTTGCAGGTCCAGAGTGAAGGGCGGTGAACCCCAGACAAATTCTTTTGTTACTCCGGTTACATTATCTTATTTGAAACCCGTAACAAACTGTGGGGGCTCGTCCGGGATCTCTCCTCATCACAACCATCGGAGGAGCAGGTCCAGAGATACTAGAACCAAGACGACAAGACGCTGCTGCCGGCCAGGAGTCAACCCGTGGGTGTCCAAGGAGGGAGACCAAGGAGACAAGGGATCCTCACCTCGCTTAGGAGCCGCACTGCTGATCCTGAGGCCAACGCACGCTAGTCACCGGTGAGCCACGTCTGACCCTGAGACCAGCGCACGCTACTTACCAGAGGGCTACGACGCTGATCCTGTGGTCATCGCACACCAGAGCCAGGGGATCTCACCTGTGATCGGGAGGTCAACACGCACACACGCACACACCCTTTACCAAGTCACCACCCTACTGATTTACTGAACTAATAAACTTAAAGGTGACATCAGGACCACGCACCATGTCAACGGTTCGCAAAGAATTAGTATGGAACATCAAAAAAAAACTATTCAGACTCTCGAGCAACGAAATCTATCAGGTTGCAAAAGACATTGCAACCGATAGTGAACATGAAAAAGAGCTGAGTCCAGAGGATGAAGAAGGCTGCATGGAGTACATCGTCTCCTACATGCACTCTGACACCCTACTAGGACTCGAGGATGAAGGTTTGAGTCAGTTGTTGGTTTTAAATGATCTGATATGTAAAGTGATGAATGTTGATGTTTCTGTTAACTTTCCAGTTGGTGCATTGAGTGATGGTGATACACAGGTTACACCTAGCCACAGTCCATCCACTACGATCCCAAACTCTGCATCACAACCTCATTCTCACCCTAACAGCACAGTCATGCAACCACAACCTCATCCTCACACTCATACAACAATACAGTCAGTAGAAGAACTGAGACAAGTGTATGAAGAGCTGGGTGAGAAACTGCGACGATGTGAACCTACAGCGACCCCACCAACCACAACTTACCCCCTCCAAGGTGAGTCAGAGTCACACCGTATGCCACAGATGATCTCAGAGAGACCAGTAGTGTTGAAAGACCTCTCCTACCTGCAGCGCAGAGACTTCAAAGTACATGGTGGTCAGGTTGGAGATCAGAGCTCTGACTTAAATTACAACAACATCAGTAAACAAATCGACGAGGGAATGAAAGAGGGCTTCGCAGAGGCAGAGGTGGTCAGAGGGGTGTTGAGGATCATCAAACCAGGGGCCTTTAAGGATATGCTGGTAAATAAAGACTCAATTACAGTTACTGAGCTTAAAGGTTTCCTCAGGTCCCATCTCGGTGAGAAAGCAACGACTGAGATGTTCCAGGAATTAATGTGCGCCAGACAGTCAGACCAAGAATCACCTCAGCAGTTTCTGTACCGCATGATTGGGCTCAAGCAAAAACTCCTTTTTCAGTCCCGACAGACTAGTACAGACATTTCATATGATCCTAAGACCATCCAAGAAGTCTTCCTCCACACTGTCTATCAGGGATTGGGAACAAAACATGCTGACCTCCGGCAGAGACTGAGACCCTTAGTTTCAAACAGCCTAGTCACAGATGAGGAAATCCTCAGCCAGGTCATGAAAATAATAAGCGATGAGAATGAGCATCAGCGCAGACTTGGCCAATCCTCCAGACAAAAGACAACACAAGCGCACAGTGCTAAGGTTGAGACAGGAGACTGTAACAAAAATGACAAGTCATGGGATAAAGCAACAGACAATAAAAATATCCAGACAATACAGCAGCTCAGTGCTCAGGTGGAAACCCTAACACACATGGTGGCTTCTTTGATGGATCATTGTACAACAAATGCTCAAGTGTCTTATCCTCTGTCCAGGCCAGCTCTCATCCAGTCACACCCTCCTTCTCAGCCACCCCCCAGCAGACCTGCCCAACAACAACTGAGACAACCTGCAGCCCAGGTGAGAGGGAGAACAGCTCGTTGTCCAAAATGCATTGAGCAGAACCTACAGGAGTGTAACCACTGCTTCGTGTGTGGAGAAGCAGGACACAGAGCAGTGGGATGTTTGAACCGCGTCAAGGTGCAGGGAAACGGGCCTCGGTCTCTGTGGAGGGACACTCAGAGACCAGTGAACAGCTTCAGTCCCAAACAGTAAGCCCCTCCCCCAAACAAACAACAAGACACCTCAAGCAAAACAAACAACAAAAGCCACACACACTTACCTGCCAGAGTAACCTCACCTACAAAGCGCCCCTAGTTGGAAAGAAAAGTCTGCTGAAATGTTTGATTGGCGGTTACCCAGCAACAGTCCTGTTTGATTCAGGTTCACAAGTGAGCATAATCGACCAACACTGGACTGATACTCACATCCCTAATTACACAGTGAGACCTCTCTCTGAGCTCTTAGAGGAAGAACTGGGCGTCTATGCAGTCACTGGCCACGTCATCCCGTACAGTGGATGGGTTGAGCTCACTGTCAATCTTGCAGGGAATGATGACCCTAATCTCACCATACAGGCCCCGTTCCTAGTCAGCCAGCTGCCACTGCCCCAGCCACTCGTAGGAGCCAATGTACTGGAGGAGATCATCAGGAGGAAGGAGTCTTCTGGTGATGCAGTTGCAACAGTTATCAGCCTTCTCCGCAGTGCATTTGGAATAGAGGAAGAACAGGTGGAGGCCATAGTGAACTTCATCCAGGTGCCCCCTAGGACATACTGTGATCCAGTCACTATAAGAGTGGGCAAAGACCACGCCCTCATTCCTCCTGGTCGAACAGTTCATGTGTGGTGCAGGCTACCCCCAAACTTTGATGTATCTGACCCCCTTGTTTTATACGAACCAGCTGAGGAAAGCGCAGCCTTAGGACAGTTGAGTGTAGGAGGAGGCCTCTTGGAAGTCAATAACACCCGACGGCCTTATGTTAAGGTGCCCATCTCCAATCACTCAAAACATGAGGTAACCCTGCCAAAGAGAACTGCCCTGGGAACCATCCAAAATGTCGTCAAGGTCCTCGAGACCGATGCACCAGAGTCACATCAGGCTAATTCTACATCAATAAAGGTGACAACAGTTGAGGTTAATGGCATCACTTCTCCCAGCACTTCTCCACCTGAGTCCTGGCTTCCTCCTGTTGATGTCAGTCACCTGAGCCCTGAAGAGCAGCAGGCGGTGAAGGAAGTGCTCTACGAGGAATGTGGAGCATTCTCCCGCAATGGCGACGACATAGGATGCATCCCCTCCCTACAGATGGAGATCAGGACTAAGGATGATATCCCAGTTCAGAGGGCCTACGCGTCCATCCCAAAACCACTCTACAGGGAAGCAAGGAGTACATCCAGGAGCTGTTGGTTAAAGGTTGGATCGTGAAGTCCCAGTCACCGTATTCAGCTCCTGTCATCTGTGTGAGAAAGAAAGATGGATCCTTACGTCTGTGTGTTGACTACCGGCTCCTCAACAACAAAACTGTGCCGGACCGCCACCCTCTCCCTAGGATCCAGGATCTCACCGACTCCCTGGGAGGATATACCTGGTTTTCGATCCTCGATCAGGGAAAAGCTTACCACCAAGGCTTTATCGCCGAAGGATCAAGGCACCTGACTGCATTCATAACGCCATGGGGGCTCTACGAGTGGGTACGAATACCCTTTGGGTTGTCGAACGCGCCAGCTGCTTTTCAAAGGAGCATGGAAGGGATGCTCGATACGCTGAGAGATGAGTGCTGCATCCCCTACCTCGACGACGTGCTGTGCTTCTCCAGGTCCTTTGATGAGCATGTGCAGGTGCTACGCCGAGTCCTCCAGGCCTTGCAACGCCATGGGGTAAAGCTGAAGCCGGAGAAATGCGAGCTCTTCCGCAAAGAGGTTCGATATGTCGGCCGGTTGGTATCAGCAGAAGGGGTAAAAATGGATCCCAAAGATCTTGAAGCAGTGCAGGCGCTGAAACACAAGACACCACAGACAGTTGGGGACGTCAGGCAGTTGCTTGGGTTTCTGAGTTATTATAGAACATAACGTGCAGGACTTCTCACGAATAGCCAAGCCCCTGTACGACCTGCTCCAGTCGAAGCCTGACGCCTCTCAGCCCAAGCCGCCACGGGGAAAAATGAAAGGCCACCAGCCGTCCTCCCGAGCCCCGGTAGAGTGGACTGTACAACACCAACAGATCCTTGAACAGCTTGTGGACCGGCTGACCAAGCCCCCAGTGCTGGCATATCCCGATTTCAACATCCCCTTCACACTCCACACAGATGCCTCTCAAAAAGGTCTCGGTGCAGTTCTTTATCAGAACCAGGATGGGAAGATGAGGGTGATTGGATACGGATCCCGCACACTAACACCAGCGGAACAGAATTATCACCTACACAGCGGAAAGCTGGAATTCCTCGCATTGAAGTGGGCGGTATGTGATAAGTTCCGGGACTACCTGTTCTACGCGCCACACTTCACAGTCTTTACGGACAATAATCCCCTCACATATATCCTGAGTACTGCCAAGCTCAACGCTGTGGGTCACCGGTGGGTGGGGCAGCTGGCCGATTTCCATTTTGACATCAAGTATCGGCCAGGCAAAGCCAACATCGATGCCGACACCTTGTCGCGCTTGCCCCTGGACATTAACACCTTCATGGCTGAGTGTTCTGAGGAGTTGTCGGAGGAGGCAGTATGTGCTGTATGGGAAGGGAGCCGGAGAGCACAACAAGGGGATGTGGCCTGGGTGGCAGCCCTCAACTTAACATCCCAAAGCCAACCTCACGTCGAGCCTCTGCAGGAAATCAGTCATGATGAGCTGGTGAGGGAACAAAGGAAAGACCCTGCTATTGGGAAAGTTATGGAGCTGAAGGAAAATAACACACCACTAACAGAGGATGATCGAGGGAGAGTTGACACACACACAAGGAGACTGTTAAGAGAGTGGAGCCGGTTACACATAGAGGATGACCTTCTCTTCAGGAAGAGTGCAGGTCGACAGCAGCTGGTCCTGCCCGCCGCCTACAAACAAACAGTACTCACCCAGCTACATAACAACATGAGTCACGTCGGTGTTGAGAAAGTTCTGAGCCTAGCGAGGGAGCGATTCTACTGGCCTTTCATGAAAAGTGAGATAGAAGAATACGTGACCAGAAAGTGCTCCTGCATTAAACAGAAGAAGCCAGCCACACATGAAAGAGCGCCAATGGGAAGTATTACATCAAATTCGCCCCTCGAGCTGGTGTGCATCGATTTCCTTCACCTGGAGACCTGTAGAGGTGGGTACGAGTATATCCTGGTAGTGGTTGACCACTTCACCAGATTCGCGCAAGCCTACCCCACCAGGAACAAGGCTGGTAAGACGGCTGCTGATCGGCTTTTCAACGATTTCATCCCCAGATTTGGATACCCGGCCAAACTCCACCATGACCAGGGTCGAGAGTTTGAGAATGAACTCTTCAGAGCTCTCAGACAGTTAGCTGGTGTTGCCCACTCGAGAACCTCGCCCTACCACCCCCAGGGTAATCCTGCAGAAAGACTCAATCGCACCCTACTGCAGATGCTCCGGACTCTGGGAGAGAAAGAGAAGGAGAATTGGAAGGACCACCTGCCCCATGTCCTCCATGCATACAATTGTACGAAGCACGAGGGCACAGGTTTCTCCCCGTACTATTTGTTGTATGGCCGACATCCTCGCCTCCCCGTTGACATCCTCTTCGGCCTCACAACGGAGGAGAGAACTGAAACCAATGGAGCAAGAGGATATGCTGAGAAATGGGCTGGAAAAATGATCGAGGCATATCGAATAGCAAACGCAAACTGCCGACAGTCCAGCTCAAAAGGAAAGACACACTACGATAAAAAGAGCAGAGGTGTGGTTCTCCAGCCTGGGGACAGAGTTCTCGTACGCAATCTCAGTGAACGAGGGGGCCCTGGAAAGCTTAGATCGTACTGGGAGCATCTTATATACATCGTGAGAGAACAGGTTGGAGATAACCCGGTCTACAAAGTGAGTCCAGAGGCAGGAGGCCGACCAGTTCGTACTCTGCACAGGAACCTCCTGTTACAAGTCAACGACCTACCTGTAGGGCCACTCCAGAGCCCGACCACCACCACCACAGCTGGGTCACAAAAGAGAACTAAGAGAACCCCACACACCCCAAAACCCACACATGTGACACAGACCCCAGATATAAGTGACTCTGAGGAAGAGGAAGGCGTGCCTCGTTACTGGTTGCGGATACCTGTGGAGAAACCTAGAGCAGAGAGTCACTTACCTGATCCACATGTTGCTTCTAACCTTCACAACAGATCGGAAAAGGATGAGACCTACCTGGCGGAAACAGCTCACGCAGAACCTGAACAGGAAACAGAGAGTGTCAGAGGTGAGGAGCAGGGGGCCTCCAGTGAGGATGAACACGACATGGAGCCGCCTCCACCTACAACTGTTCAAGAGGAGCTGCACACAGTCCAGCAGGAGGACAATGTTCCCATGCCACAACCTGAACATCAGATCCCTCTGAGACAGTCCACAAGAGAAAGACGGCCAGGCTATGTCTTCACTTACCCATCCTTGGGCCGACCAGCCTATCAGCCACGTCCCACTGTGAGTGCACTAGGGATCCAGCCAGTACAGTGCTCTCACCAGTGTCTCTGTCCCCCATACTTCCATCCCTTCCAACCCCCATCCATCGCCCCATACCCATACCTACCTGTCATGTACCCAACCCACTGTGGATGAAAGGCCATGAAAGACATTCCATGCCCACCTGAAGAGACTTTGAACACTACACACACCATACATTTCATACTTACCTGTTGAAACACACATTATACATTGCATACTCACCTGATAAGGTCTGAAACACGCACACTATACACTTCACACTTTATGGGACTTAAAGGATACACTCACTGAGAATTTGAATGTGTTTTGTTATGAAAAAAAGAAAAGAAAATGTATATATATGTTCAGAGAAGAATCGTTTCAAGTATTTTGTGTCAGGAGCCACTTTTATTTGTTGGGGAGTGTGTGATACACCTTGAAAAACTACTTTCATATTCAAAAAAAAAAAAAGTGTAACATCACTTTATTAAGGTCAGTAATAGCCAGCCAGCTGTTGAATAATATTTTCGTATTTTATTGTGTATTAAAATGTCGTGTACGAGTAAAAAGGAAAAGCGGAACTAAAGTGTGGCCACCGTTGCACCGCGGTGTCTAGAGGTGCGGGACCCCTCCCTCTTCCCTCAGACAGAAATCTGGGAAAGAAATGGCGGTTTGCTCCTTCACCTACTCACCTACGTTATTCTGTTTTTGCAGGTTGGTACACGGTAAAAGTTGCACAAGCAGATTCCTCCTTGGGTGTACGGTGGTGTATTATACGTAAAAGAAGTCCGTTGACTAGTTTTGATGTGTGTATCCGTGGTAACGAGCCGCGTTGGTGATCGCGAAAATACGAGTGTTGTAAACAATGGCGTTAGCGGCCATTTAGCATGTTAGCACAGTGATTGTGTATGTGGGATTCTGTGTGCTGGTGCTGTCGCTCCCTGATACCTTTTATTTCGGCTCCTGGGGCATTCTGACACGTTAGAAAAATATATTTAAGGTTAAATGAAAGCAAATGTACGTTTAATAATTTGAACTGAGGGTTTTTTTCGAAGTTATAATAGTGTCCGGTCTGTGTTTAATGGGACCATAGGTTGAATGATTTTCCCTGTGTATGTGTGTTGTTTCATGTTTTGATTGTAAAGTCACTTGAATATTGATTTAAAAGCCTAAGAAGGTTTAAGGTTTACATTATTACATTAAGATGAGGATGCACTTATTGAGTTAAAAACAAAGATACGCTCATATAGATTAAAACATGATTTACATTTCTGACACAATTGCACTTATAAGGAAGTGATTTATTTTTGTAAAGACAGATTATTTTTGTGAATGTTTGTGAATGAGATGATGGTTGCGGAAATGTAAAGGGTAGATACAACATAATTAATGTGTTTAAAACTGAAACATAACTAATTACTCAGGGGAAGTTTGTTGTTTTATATTGTGCTTTGTGTAATAAATCAGACAGAAATCTGGGAAAGAAATGGCGGTTTGCTCCTTCACCTACTCACCTACGTTATTCTGTTTTTGCAGGTCCAGAGTGAAGGGCGGTGAACCCCAGACAAATTCTTTTGTTACTCCGGTTACATTATCTTATTTGAAACCCGTAACATGGACATTTTACCTTTACATGTTGCTCAAGGACTGGTGCTCATAAATAGTTGGTCATTTGTGTTTTGTTGCTTAATCATGATTTGCAAGGCTATTCTGCTTAAGTGGTTCCAATGTGTTCATGCAGAATGCAAGAGCTTTTTAGCCGTCGTATGGTCCTTTAATTTCATTTATTAGGGCCACGGGCAATCGCACCGGGCACTGGTCATAAGTCGCGAAAAACTGCGCAAAATTTTGCATGTAAATCAATGGGACGGGCGGGGAAAAAAGAGCGAAAAAGACCAATCATTGGAGTTTAACAAACGTCTACTGCTCAGGCATACTTTCACCTAGAGACTCCATTTAAACTTTAAACAGTAGACACAAGTCTTGTGTATTGTCGTATTACTCCACGTTTTGATTTTTTGATTGTCATATAGTTTTTGATCAATCCCTGTTCAATGACCATGATCATTTTTGGAGAAATTATGAGATTATAATGGGTGTGTATTGGACGGAATGTTCGTGTCAGAGTGCGTGACATCATCGGTTAGAGTGGGAGAGATGCCAGAAAAACTCCAGATTTTTTCTCTTTCCAAACTCCAAACGGCCACAATTTACACTCTACACACATAATTTTTTCAGAATTTGTAAGACAAACTTGTTCTGTCACTCATCATCTGCTCAAAATATCAGAGAGACTTACAGAATTTAAACTCGGAGCCTCTGAGTGCGGCCACGTCTGTCCCTGCTCCTCATTGACTCCAATACAAATATTTTCTGAGAGAAGCAGAACGGCCTGATGTTTTAAAACTGCCAGCGTCGCCAAAATATTTACTGTAGAAACACCAAATCGTACCGAAATTTTCAGGAAGTCCTTAGAGCAACGTTGATCTGTGTTTTGTTCTGATAGGATTTACCGTTTTCTCACCCTAAGCCTAATTGTGAGACCGGTGCAGAGGCAGAAAATGGCTCTTTTTCTCCACGTTTCTGTCTGTCTCAGCCTGCGGGGGCCCCTATCGCCGTGGTAACCTCTTTGATCCTCAGGCCAGAGCTCGTTAACTTCATAAACAATCCACCTGGCGCTCGTTTAAATGTTTATAAACACAGACACAGCTAAATCAGACTGACACAGGATGCAGCTCATAGTCACACACACACACACACACACACACACAGAGTTAACCTAATGTGGTTACAGCTCCTCCATATCAGTGCTTATAGAAAGATGATCATGTGTCTGTCTGATCAGCTCTGTCTTGACCTTAACTCATTGGCTGCCAGCCATTTTCAGAGCAGAGAGCCCCATATTGCCAGCCGTTTTAGAGCATTTTGAACGATCTTATAAGACCCACAGAATATTGTGTTCTATGACTATATAAACACCGAAACTACCAAGAGAAAGAGTAGACTCTCTTTGTTCAATAGGAAAAAAAAAGTTTGTTTCTACCTTTTTCCGTTCTTTTGTAAACAGCAGTAGAACGTAGGCTGGTTTCGCCAAAAACAGCAGTTTTTGACCAAAACACTGAGAAAACAAGCTTTTTGTGGAAAGAAACATGTCAAGCAGAACAGTGACTTTGACGTTGATATTTTTTGCTTTAGTGACACCTCTCACATCTGAACAGTGTTCTCCTTCTATAAAACAACAAAAACAACACTGAGAAAGGACTTTTGATGGCAAAATAATAATTTATTTACAAATATCAGTAAAAATGCATTAACTTTTTTGTCCGTTTGTAGCTGTCCCATAGGAAAAATGTGTTGCTCATCTGTTGTTCAATCTCGTCTCTTGAGATACATTTGAGCTTCTCATATTCGTATCATTCTGTGATCATTTGTTTCTGAATTATTTCTCCTAAGGGTCCCTTAGGAGCAAGAGATAAGCTAAGAAGAGACAAGACACCAGTAAGACAAAGGAGGTTGAATTGAGAAAACAATTTGAGCAATACTTGAGAATTGGGATAAACAGATGAGATCTCATAATTGTATACCCCTGTTCTCAATTATGTCTTGGTTATTTGAATGAGAATTGACGAGAATAACATGAGATGAATCTGAGACTTTTATGAGACAAATCTGAGAAGTATGAGCCTTAAAAGAGATCTTATCATTGTCTGTCCTATGTCTCTTCCATGTCTTAATTATTTCTCTTAAATGTCTTTCTGAAGCTATATATGAGAATGATATCTGAGCTATATTTGAGAAATACGAGAACAAATTGAGAATGTAATTTAAAGATGAATAAACTTTAGTAATTAGAAATAACTGTAAAAACAATTCTTAATATTGAAAAGTTGAAAACTTTATTTCTGTGACACCATTACTACGTACAACACTTCCAGATTGTAAAAAGACAACAAAGCAAAAACACACTGACCAGCACTGCTGTGGTACGTGGAACAACAATGTACGGTGGCCTGGAGGTGCAAACCAACATTACAAAATCTGAAACACTTTTACAAAGCTTGAGACAAATTTACAATTTAGAAAACATTTTTACATATCATAAAACAAAATTACATTACCATAACACCGGTTGGCTGCTTCTGTTATCACCTCTGGTTCAACCCCGGAGTTGGTGCATTCCCTTTCCAGTTGATGTTATTTGTAAATTTGTTTTGGGACTTGCAAATTTATCTGTGTTTGTAAAAATGTTTAGTTTCTTGTTAATTTGTTTTCTGAAATGTAAATTTGTTTCAGGATATGTAAAAATGTTTTCTAAAATGTAAATTTGTCTCAAGCTTTGTAAAAGTGTTTCAGATTTTGTTATGTTGATTTGCACCTCCAGGCCACCGTAAAAGGACCTGAGAACCTACTACTACTACTACTACTACTAACAACTCGCATACTACCAGACCTCAAAATGAACTTGGCATTTACTGGTCCATGAAAATGAATGAGAAAAATTAAAAAAAAAAAAAAAAAAGAAGGGTGAGAGAGAAAGCAGTCCACATAGGGCAGGCTATACCAGTGGCCTACTCTTTGGAGCCTGCTCTGGCCCTACATTTGTTCACAAAGGCTTTCTTGAGCTTGGCCTCCTCAATTGGTTCCCAGTCCGGTAGAGTTGCACATCTCAGGTCATAAGCTGTAAGACAAGAGCATAAAATCTGTCGTGAGTAATTTGACGAAAAGACTTACCACATAGACCATACACAACTGCACTTCAGGTTAAAAGGAAATAACACCGTGAGATGTCCATTTCAGTTCAGAGAATTGCAAATCAGCAAGTAAGATTTTGGGGCCAATCATAAATATAAATGTAAACAACAGTGTTATCCTTAAAAGTGCTGTAAGTGATACTGGATAACACTTAATTTCTGATATTAAACTTCTATTCTGATAGTTCAGTCAGACAACTCTGAAATAAGTACAAATCATTTATAAGCATGCATTGCAAGCTGAAGCACAGCATAGGTATCCTTGAGCATGGCTGCAGCAGGTTTAGTGTCAGGCTCTGACTGAGAAATTTGTTCCCTGAATGATCTGCTTTGCAAGACATTACAGGGAATGAAGCAGAATGAAGCATAGAGACAGAGCCCACAGGTGGATGCTAGGGAGGTGGTGGGTTTGCAAAACCTCATGTGCGGCAGCAGTGAGATGTATGCAGAAGCAGCAGCAGCAGGAGCAGAGTGTATGCAGAAAATAGCAACGGCAGCAGCAGCATAGCCAGGGATGAGCAGGTAAGCTGGGGGGTTTAAATAGCCCGCCCTATTTGGATGAGGAGGGCATGTGACTGATCAGCTGATCAGGATGGGCGCAGCTTGAGTTGTCTGCCTGAACTAGTTTGCAGACTTTGCATCATTAATCATTGCTACACTGTCCTAATTGGATATAATCATTATTCCCACTATCCTGGCCTAAAAACAGAGCCTTTTTTGAAAAAACTTACTTAGGATTCAAAAAGTGCATGGAACAGACGCATGCATGCGTGATCCATGGCAGTAAGGCAGAATGATGAGACGAACATGCTTCTCCCAGGAAACAGCCCCTGCTGGCCTGATGATGAAGATGGGCTGTCACGATGTCACTCTCCAATTAAGTCGCAAAGAGTCTGAAGCTCTCTGACCTGGCCTCGATCTGAAAGGGAGAAATAGTACAAACAATACAGGAGTGAGAAAATACCAAGCTACTCAGCTTTAATGGCAGGCAAGTTCATTTTTGAACATAATTAAAACATGCCTAGATAACCTTGCATTTGGATAACAAAGTTATCTTACTGCTGTTTTTTTGGTTTTGAACTTCACCAAATCTGATAGGATAATGATTAAAAGTTTTGAACATGTGGGCCCAGGCGATTATGTAATAATTATGACAAACCTACCCATAGGGTGGTGGTCCAACTGTGTTGCATGTCCCCCGTCAGGTGATGGATTCAGCGATGGGATTTTCTCGCCATGCTTAGAGACTGGGCTCTCATCTATTATAATGGTGTCAGACCCTGACGTTGAGTCTGATGGCTCATCACCTTTTAACATATTTATTTTTTGTGGAGTTGGGTGGCCTTTTGGCAGCTTAGCCAGATCCTGCAAGAGAGAGAGAGAGAATGAAAAAATCAAATCGTGACCTTAATTTTTAAAAATCAAAAGTCAAATCAAATCATGGGATTCAAGAATTGCCACACCCTAGAATTTCACAGTCAAAGAAACTGAATAAATAAATGAACATCTGGTAACATGTAATCAATATTTCAATTAGAGATTTCACAAGTTAACTTACTCAGTGGCTCTCAAACTGTTTTAATTTCAAGGACCCCCAGTTTGATATGCAATGTAGAACCTAATTAGAAAATATTTTTTGCCAGAGACCCCCATAAAAGATTTAATAGTGGGCATTTATTTAAAATAGCTAGATCTGCAAGTTCTCAGTAGGTTTGTGAGCTTGTAGATCGGCTATTTCTCAGACTAGGACTAACTTACAGTAATTCACAGCCGCGAAATCACACAAAAGAGAAAAAAAAAAAGTAATAAACACACATCGACACTTCTGCTAGCGCTAACGAGCTACTAAGGAGCGACTCTAACAGCACTAGTAGCTCGGACACTACTAGGAGAGGACGCCAGAGCCGTGACACAGCATCTACAACCGATCCGCCGGCTCGTTAACGGCTCGTTAGCGCCGGCCGCACTAACGATTCCGCAGCAGAGCAGCTAGAGCGCCTAGCAACCGTTAGCGGCAGGCAGCAGCCGGTGCTGATTGGTCGGGGAGCTGGTGGCCGGTGACGAAAGCTACCTCCAAACCGTCATCTGCCTCCATCTCAGCCAATAGAAAAATTCGATTGTGGTTTGAAATAAATGATAAAAATAAAAAATAGCCCTGTTTCAACCTTGGAGCTTGGAGTTAACGTTAGCCGTTAGCCGTTAGCTTATCTGCCATTGTATCTTACTGCAGCTAGCTTAGCTAACATTACCACCGTTACAGTTCGGAGTTTCTGTTGGACAGACGCCTAATTACCTAATCCCCACCTTTCAGCGGACCGCTCCGTCGCCACAACTGTTAATTTTTCACCTCATGAGAATGTCAAAAATAATTTCATTCTTACCTCTTCGAGTCTCGGCGTGGCTGGGGAAAAACGTTGTGCAGCAGCAGCAGCAGCAGCAGCGACCAACGGACACTCCTCTCTGTCCCACCTGTGCCCCCCCCCCCCCCCCGAAGTTAACGGTCACGTCTGTAATGTTCCCGCCGTGCAACGGTTCAGCTGCTGCTTCTTCTTCCTCTTTTTGTTTTTCGGCGGTTGTGCAATGCACTACCGCCCCCTTCTGGTCTGGAGGATAGAGATAAACTGAGACATGATTGAGGTAGGCTATAATATTAAATAATGTCTCATGTTGAGACTAATTTGAGAGCTTGCACTACTCTCTTTGCTGAAACACTAGAAAAGAGACAACTGTAAGAGAATCTGAGAACTCAAACAGTGAGCAGTGAGAGACAGAATTCTCACTGAGACATAACTGAGGTCAAATTGAGACATATTTGAAAGCGGCACAGCATGTCTCATTTTTCTCTTAGTTGAGATCAGGAAAAGAGACAGCTGTGAGAGAATTTAGAGAACTTGCACAGTGCTCACTGTGAGACTTAATTCTCAGGAGAGACATTTGAGAAGAATGAGAAAACCACTTTTGTCTTGATTAGTGCTCATTTATATCTAGGAGATGTAAATGTGACATAAAGGAGATCTCATCTTCGATTTTGCTTTGCTATGGGGTCACATGACCTCTGCCCCATGGTCGACCACTGCTCGATCCACCACCTGTAAATTATAGAAATATATAGAATTACCATAAAAATACATCTCTTATAGATGTAGTCAAGTGTGATGTGGAGTTTTTTTTTTTTTAACCTTTCCGATCAAAGCGATCCGCCCTTCTCTAAGCAGTAAAAGTTAGCTCGCTAGCAAGTTAGTTTATTTTATTATTTTTACCATTGATGTATTATATTTTTACCTTCATGTCTTTCTGGAGCGTGGGGACGAGTCTCTGCTGCTCCTGGTTGATCCGGACGGAATCGCTCGGGTCACGTCCACCGAGCCGTCAGTTGAGCTGGGCTCTGGTCTGTGGTGACACCGTCAGCTGCTGATTCTCACCACTCGGCCCGGCTTGATCGCCGGTGTCCAGCGTTGGTGTCTTTTTCAGTGATCTCCGTCATTTTCTCACGATCGCGACCCTCTTCCTCTCCGAACTACCGCGACACATACGGTACATAATGTGCCGACGTGCGGAACACATAGGCTCCGTGCATAAGTTTCTTTAGCATATCTCTTGTCATCTCGCTTCTTCTTCTCATAATCAATGCTGATCTCTCATCCAATGACGGCACTGCTGCCCCCTACAGGGCCTACAGGGCACCTACACGTCATTACACTAGTTTACAAGCCTGATATTGATGGACAAGCTCCGCCAGACCGTCCTCCAGCCCTTCCCGTTGAAAAACGCAATTGACGTCTATCGACGTCAATGGCAGTGAACGGTTGTAATTAGATTGACGTCTATAGACGTCAATGGCAGCCAATGAGTTAAGATCGTGGGTTTGATTCCCATGTTGACAGAGATGGCAAAACCGGCAGTAACCCCGTGGCCCATTCAAAATTTCCGAGAGGAAATTTTCTAGTTTAATTTACTGAACTGGGATAATGCACATTATTTCGACATTGCTGCATTAAACATCAATGTAAATGGTCCCTGCATCAGAATAAGAAGTGCTGATGCAATCAAGTGTACAAATTACTGTAGCAGAGTACCATGAAAATTTTGAAGAAAAAAAAAGTGCAGATACATTTGAGAATGACCCACTCTGCCTCCTGAATCACAGCCGCCCTGCCTGGATGGATTATATGACATCCCAAATGAACAGACATTAAAGTGTTAGACACAGTAGATTTATGTTTGGGATATTAAAAAGGAGAGTGAGACTATTATTAAATAATTATTACGTATGTTTTTTTGTTTTTTTCTGTAGTTGTTGCATATTTGTTCACTCTGTTTGCTTATTAGGACTGTGATGTGAGAGTTATGTAAATAGTTAAAGGGAAACTTCGTTTTTTTTTTCAACCTGGGCCCTGTTTTCATATGTTTTTCTGTATGTTTTTTCTGTATGAACTCACCTTGTTTCTAGCATTTGCTGTATGAGCTAGTGGAGGCTTACTGCCACCCAGTGTCTGAACACAGTTACTGCACTAGTCAAGCCTGAAGAGCAAACTGCCGTGATGGCCCTAGGCTTGAGGGGCTTTGACTTTCTGTTGCAGCTTCTGATACATGAACCTCATAATGAGCCCGGTCAGAGAGAGCTAAAACGCCCGTCATCCATTGGGAAAATGACTACGTTCGAAAAGATAAAAAATATACAGATTTTACAACACACTACAGTGTCATGCGCTACCGCATTTTATGGTTTTAGAGACTTGTAGAACACATAAGCAGTTATATACTCAATAATTCAATTAGGACAGGTGAGCACACAGGAAACAGGAACACAACAGGAACTGACAGACGAATATACATCTGAATGATGAGTTGAGATTCAGATTCAGATTTTATTTGTCACAAACATACAATGCAGTGAAATGTCAACAGTCAGCTCAGTGCAAAATAAACATACAACAAGACTGACACACATCAACCAATAAGAGGGGGTAACACCGTGTCCTAACTGGATGCGACGCGAGTGAGCGACAGCTGCAAAATTAATGGTTTCCTGTTGTAATGTCCTAACTGGCCACGAGCGACGCAGCGCGATGCGACGCGCCGTTTAGAGCCCGACGCCCCGTTTCTATTTCTGTCGCTGACGTCGCGGAAATTAGCGGCGGCCACGGGCCATTTGGCCCTCAAATTTGACCAAGAATGCCCCCAAAAACATGATTGATGATTTTTTCAGACACAAATATATTTAGCCAATATCTGTACGTTATCATACTTAAATGTTCATTAATTTACCATCGCGTCTCATTATTCTCCTGACGTCGGCTTAATGTAATGTAAACGAGATTGCGCTGATACACGAGAGTAATGTGACAGCGGGGCAGAGCTGCAGCTGCTGTGCTGCCAATAGATATGCCAATAAAGCTTGTGAAATTGAAATTGAGAGAGAGAGAGAGAGAGAGGGAGTGTTGTCTCAAGAAAAAAAAAAGTAAAGGAGAACTTGGAGAAGTGACGCTTGGTGCGCAATGGGGACACCAGGCAGTTGGAGCGGACCGCGGTCACGGTGCGGCCGCTCTGCTGCTCACCTGCTCACCTCAGTGTGTGCGACAGATAACAGCCGCTTCAAGGAGACTAGCGAACTTTCTTTTTTTTTTTAATAGCCTCTTCATTCATCTTGGGCGGGGGCGGTGCGCCGTCTTATAATGTTACAGAAAACCCTGCGTTATGTTTTTGCTACTCGTGTTCCTACACTATAGAGACAACTTGCTGTTGGCTCTATATTTTTCAAGAAACTTGTTTTCTGTTTAAAAGGCACAATTCACCCATCTTTTAACTGGGTAGTTACATCTCCAGTCTGTCGAGCGGACGAGCGCACAGCTGATGTGCTTCCATTCCAACAGACGCGCAGATGTCAGATGTGACGCGATTGTCGGACGCTCGCTCACGTCGCATCCAGTTAGGACACGGTGTAAGGGGGGGGTAATTGCACATAGAAATTCTGGTGTGTGTGCTCTGCATTGTGTAGTCGAGCTCAAGTGAACCACAGCAGTGCTCCTTTTTCAGACGTTTCTTTTATTCCTGACAAGGATGAAATGAAAATGATAAACAATACACTTCTCGGCTCTCGGACCACCCCAAACCCCTACAAAGAGAAACATAAAAGGAATATAATAAAAAAAAAAAAATGGGGGCGACATCGGGTGGGATGGGAGGGGGAAAAACCCACTTATGTATTGTTGATTTGTAAGGTGAATTCTCTGAACCATTAAATACATTTTTTTTTTAAAGAATATAATAAAAAAAAACTGTGGAAAAAATGGAGGCCAAATAAAAACACCAATGGACACAGAGCAGAAAGAAATGCTCACCTCTCCCACAAAGCAACAGGAAGCAAGAGAGAGCATACAATGGGACATGGGACGCCATTTTATACCAACGTGGGGTCGCCCAAGAAGAAATGCAGGGGCAGACAGCCCAAGAAAGGACACAGTCCGAGAAGGAAGAACAGTAGATAGGTAGGTGAATAAAAACTAATTATTTTGTGTGATTATAACCTCTGTTACATGTACAGTATATATATAATATATTATTAGGAGTGTAACGATAGGGCGCATGACGTCAGTCCGACTTCCCATTTCTCTGACCACATTGCTATATTTTTGCATCCATTAGTCTGACCTTCCATTTCCTCGATTTAAGTATGCCCGGTGTTCCGACTGCAGCTTCCTAACCACCTTAACCAGGTACTGCAAACATTCTCACCTCAAGGTGAGCACAAAAAGTTCCCCCGTCTTGCATCCTGGTTTGCCCAGAAGTTTCTAACAAGGAACATTAAGGAACATTCACGTCAGTGATTTGACAGGGAATGTTTACCTTCTAACATGAAGAAATACACAACTTGAGTAAGTGCAAACATTTTCATTGAAGTTGTTGCAGATGGGCTGATTATTAAACAATTCCACCTTTCTACTGCGCTTATCAGTCACAGAGCACGGTGCGAGATGGCCTGGACTGACCTCACCAGAGCCTGCATGCTGGATAGCAGGACGTCGCTAGCGCCCGGAGCGGCAGCAGCAGCAGCAGGGAAGACCTGCGGAGGAGGAGCAGCAGCGGCGGCGGTGGTGGCGGCAGCAGCAGCGGTGGCGACCTGCGGAAGAGGAGCAGCGGCGGGGAAGACCTGCGGAAAAAGAGCAGAGACGGCGGCCGAAGACGGTCCAGTGGCGCCGGGATCTGCCCGGCTGGCTGATGGAGGACGCCCTCTCTTCTTCGCCGGAGGTGCGACTGGATTCTTGGTCCTTTTCCGGCCCTGTTGAACCGGCGCGGGGTCCTCGTCGGAGACCGGAGAGGGGAATCGCTGACCGCGATCAGGCTTGCCAGCTCTTGGAGAGGTAGTCTTCCTGTCTGTACTTTCGCTAAGCTTCATTTCCTAACAAGGAACATTAAGGAACATTCACGTCAGTGATTTGACAGGGAATGTTTACCTTCTAAATCTAAATCTGAATAAACTTCTTATGATGATAATAGTAATACTGTAACTCTACATACTGAACATTTTGTATTTGCTGTTTGATTTCATCACAATACACATAATTATACACCTTTAAAAAGCCAAACCAAATAACCTACAACAAAATTACCTTGATGGCAGACTCAGCACCAAGGCCTATGTCAAGATTTCTCAGGGAGACCCAGTTCTTCTCCTCAGACACCTCGATTTGGGTCAGCTGCAGGGGGGTTCGGTCCTGTGGGAGCTCCTGTTTCACAAACCGCCGCAGTAAACTCTTATAATGACAACAAGCAGCAGGAGTAACCAAGTCATTCAGGGGTTAAAGCTTCTTGATATGGCAAGAAAGAACTGCAGTTTCGGGGTGATAAGAGGATCCCCTTGTGCTGCCAAGATGGTGTCGTATGAGGCCGTGCTGGGTTTTTGGACCCTTTTCTTCTCTGCAGCATCCACGTACATTTGAAGCATGGGCCAAACTGCTACTGTTCTCTCTGCCACTGGAACATTTTCTACCCACCTATGGCCGCAGAAAGGAAGGGGAAAGCAAGAGGACCTGGTGAGGCTGGTGAAGTCCTCTCTCCGGGCAGGAACATTGTGGAATAGAACATGCATCCCTCGTAGGAGTTTTTCAAGCTGCCATGCTGTGAAGCCTGCCTTCATCCCATTGTGGCGGGTATGCAGTCCACAGCTCCCAACATTGATGAGTTGAGCACCTCCATGTAGCTCAGCATGCTCTTTTTGAAGGAGATCCATCAGCTTAAAATTTACATTTGGGCCATCCATTCCTATTGACGGAAGCTGCCTCATATTCAGTTGTTTAACACATTCCTGTGAAAAAAAAGTTAAATAAATTTATTGTTGAAATAAACTGCAGACAGCAACACATGCTTCAACATTGAGCATTCAGACAAACTTAGCCTACAACTATGGCATTACATTTTCCTTCAGCACAGCGTGAGCCAGGCGTTGGGCTAATATAAATATGACAGTGAGATAGGTCATTGATCAAACCTGATGTTAAACCGTAGTTCAGTCAGGTGCTTTGTCAGAGTAATAGCCTAAATCATTGGAATCCCAGGTCCATAGAACAATAAAAAAAAAACACATATACACAGAACAGACAGATAGTTATAGCAGAGTTTATGTTGAACAGGTAATCTTTGGTTTTATAGTGGAAATTGTGACTGTGAATCCGACATTTTACTCCTAATTCAAAGCCGTGTTTGGTTTGTGCTGGCAGGCTTGTTGCTCTGCTCTGGGTCCATGGCACTGGTCCGACCTCCCATTAGTCCGACCTCCCATTGGTTCGACCTCCCGTTGGTCCGACAATCGGAGTAATGAGAGTTCGAACTAATGTGAGGTCCTCATTAGTTCGAACTGGACTAGTTATTAGCATTAGTCCAACTCTCCATTCTTACCGTTCACTATGCATTTTTATAATTATTCATATAGGCTCCACCTGTCAATAAGACACACGTGGAAGAAGAGGTGCAGTTTATTGTGTTTCACCAACGAGGAGCTGTCATTACGCACGACTTTTACGCACTGCTGCGCGCTCATTAGTGTCTGTAATTAAACCTTGACATTCATATCAAATCAAACTTACATTACAGACAGGTGGATTGGGTTCTCTGTCTCTTTCTCCCACTCCGAACAGACAGACGGACGTAATCAGAAAGGAAACAGAGGCTGCGCATTGATCCTTTTTTCCTTTCTGGGATCAAACGGATCATGTGCAAAACAAGCATTTCATATTAATAACACATAACGCTCATTATGCTTCCAGCCTGTCTAGCCTCTACCTGGTCTTTTTACTAAACTTAACCAACTCCTTTCTTCATTGCCTGAACCTAACCAAAGCGAAATTTACTTTTTTTTCTCTCTCTCTCAGTCTGCTGTCAGCAGCAGCGGCGGCTGCAGCAGCCTCGCGCCCGTGAAGTGAGCTCAAGCCGCCAGGTTCAGCCGTGCTCGAGCGGAGAGAAAAAAAAAGTGTATTTCTTTTACTCTGTACTCTGGGAGGGGGGCTTTGATTATCAGTTTACACATCTTGATCAGCATTTATGATGGTTGTGCGCGATCTGACATGATCTGGCTCCTTTCTGGGCCGCGTGTGTGTGATGTGCGTGTGATGTTAGAGAGAGAGAGAGAGAGAGAAAGCTGCATGCTCCTATCAATGGAAGAGCTTGTCACAAAGTGGCGATATGACAGGTCGAACTAACGGGACCACCCATTGGTTCGACCTACTATTGGTCCGACTTGTGGTTGATTTTGTCGGAGTAACAGGAGGTCGAACCAATGGGAGGTCGGACCAGTGGGTATTTTGTCGGAGTAACGGGAGGTCGAACCAATGGGAGGTCGGACCAGTGGGTATTTTGTCGGAGTAACGGGAGGTCGAACCAATGGGAGGTCGGACCAATGGGCAGTTCCCGCTCTGCTCTGCTCTACTGAAGGGGGGCGTGTCGTTTCTCATCGTCTTTCAGATCGTAGACCATAGCATTCATTTTCTATCAAATGTCCCGCATCATTCCGACAATTTTTGCCTCCTTTGGTCGGAATGACGGTATTTTTTTCTTTTTTTAAACATCCCGTCTTTCCAAAAATTCCTTCAGTAGCATATTTTCCCAAAAAGATTTTGCACTGGTTGGGTTTAGGCAATGAAGAAATTAGTTGTTAAAGCAGATATCAGTGGAATGTTTTTGTTAATATAAGTCCTAAATAGTCCTATTTTCCGTCAGCAATCACTTACATGAAGTATTTCAGCCTAAACACGAGTCTCTCCGTCACTCTGCTCTGCTGTAACCCGAGGAGAAAATTTTCCTTGTGGGATACAAGTGTTATCCAATGAGGGGAGAGAACGGCATGAAGGGCTGTGTGTGCAGCCAAGGGATGCGCGTGAATGTGGTGACGTAGCACGAGGACCAATTGATGCCTGACAAGGGCGGGGGCTGCTAACTCATGGTGCGTTCAAGGAAACTCGTACTTTGTGTTTTTCCTTCCTGTGAAGTCATACCAGTTCGATCTGGTACGAGTTCACGGGTCGGAAGTTACGAGTGGCCGTTATAGGGAACTTTCACAGACAACAGGACGGTAAAAACACGAGCTACGGGTTACCTGGAACGCTACCAAGTCGTAGTTGTGACTTGAAGCTGTAACTTACGGTTTCAAAAGCCTGCCTTGAACACAGCATTAGCCGAAACGGCCGTGCCACTGATATCTGCTTTAAGTTTAGTAAAAAGACCAGGCAGAGGCTAGACAGGCAAACTAGTCCCTGTCTGCGCTCTGCTGCGTAATTACGCACAACCATGTGGGTATTCTTCTATCAGCATGTCTTATAGAAGGGAGTTGCCTGTTGAGTAACATTTCCTTATAGAAAGCCTTGTCAGAATGGTGGGACGTTTGCATGTCGGAATAGCAGTATGTCGGAATGGTGGGATGTCCCCCCATTCCTTCTGGCGATACTGAGTGCAAGGTCCATCGCTAAAAAAATGAACCACGTTGACTTATGGATAGTGTGTTTTCACGTGACATAACACAGGGGACATGTGTGTCCATATGGCAGGTGGACTTTTCTCTTCGATAAGATAGATCAATCTCTCGATCCTCGTCTTCCTCTTCACCCTCCATCTTCTCAATTGTTTCCTCCAGCAAGTCGATGAGTGAAGGAGGGAGGATAGGGCCACAAGACCACACAGGTTCAAGAGTACCCCCAGTCTTCTCCCAGCCTTGGCCAGGATCATAGGGCTTGGGGCACCAGAATATTGGTGTGGCAGCTCTCTTGTAGATGGCCAGGCGGTGGTTCACATGGTTGATGTGTGGGACCAGGTTGTCTCTGCAAGGCGGGAGCCGAGAGAGATCCACCTTGGATTTGGTTGTCAGTGTCAAATCTTCCCCAACCATCCTCTTTAGCATGATGGTTGAGGCTGCACTGCAAACTGGTAACCAAGTTTTCTAGGGAGATAAGTAATTATTATATCAAAAAGTCTTACTGTATCAATGCCTATGTTCAGCAATAACTTGATTGTCATGACTCATGACATGCTACTGAAAATCACCTGAAGGTTGTGTGGTACTTAGGATTGCTCTGCAGCTTCTTCAAAGGCCCGACCTTCCCTTTGCCCTTAAAGGTACTTGTGACGTCTTCTCTAGTGAAGATGTACAGCCCCAGTACTGTTGTGCAGTATTCTGCCCCCTTTGATTTTGCCAGTTCTGAGAGAAGAGGGAGGAGTTCCCCACCGTAACCGCACTTTGGTTCCGCTTTCCTTTTCCCTCCTACATTACATTACACTACACAATAAAATATTCAAATATTATTAAACATCTGGCTGGCTGTTACCTGCATTAATAAAGTAATGTTAAAGTGTCACACAAGCCCGGCTAACTTGGCAGGGTAGCTTTTTTTTTTGGCCTTTTACAGTCGAGAGAGACAGGGAATGGGGGAGGCAGAGAAAGGGGGAATGACACGCAGGAAAGGGCCGTCGGATGCGGGATTCGAACCGGGACCGCCTGCACAAGGACTATAGCAGTGGCGGCTGGTGCTAAAATAAATTGGGGGGGGCGTCAGATAAATAAGATAAAGAGCATTGCTAACTTCACATCCAGCAGTAAACAGCAGTCAGCAGCGGATCAGCGTGATCTCTCCCTCCGTACAAACGCCCCGTTCTGATCCAGCTCCACTGGACTTTCAAAGTAAAGGTGACGCCAGCTGAAAATTAGTTAAATAGTGAAACAGCGGCGCCTTTATAGCCGATTTTAGGATGAAACTCTGAACATAACCTGGTGCTAAGCATAAGTTACCGTGGTGATCTAGTCGGGTTAAAAGAGAGCCACCTTTGTAGTACAGGAGAGACTGGCTTTACACTCAACATATCTCCCTAACTCACTAAGCTGGCTTTGCAGTAACTTACAGCCCTCAGCTGAGTTTGGCATGACACAGACGAGAGAAGCGTCGTGTAACTCTGTCCACGGCCACTTGCCTGCTGCAGGATTTTTAAGTCAGGTTGCTCCTGTCCAAGCTCCTTTATCCTTTTTTTTTTTTTACTCCAGCGAACGCCTCGTGAAAGGATTATTTCGTAAAGAAACAACTGATTTTTCTTTTGCTGCGGCTGCCATTGTCTCCTGTCTTGTTGTTGTTGTCTGTCTGCTCCGGGTGCACGCGGGTGCGTCTGTAGCTGTTTGAGTGACAGGCGCTCCGCTGCCAGGGGAGTGACTTTGATTGACAGGTCAGGTATCATGAATCAATCCGATTGGATGAAAAAATGACCCAAACGCGCTGATTGGCCACGGGCGCAAAGAGCTGCGCCCAGAGGAGAATCTTGAAGTGACCAATTAGAGACCAGCATGAAGTCACATGGAAGCCAAAAGTTTTAAGAGCCCACATACACACTCATTAGGCCGGCGCCCCTCGCTATTGAAATGTCTGAAACAACCCAGAATAAACCCAGTATGGAATGGAAAGGCTTACAAATTTCAAAGTAAAACCCATTGTATGAGTGAACACTGAACAGATATGGTAATTACTTTTTATTATGTTATTTATGTTTACTGTGTCAACACTTTTTTCCTGAAATTTTGATGGGGGCGGCGCCCTAGCGCCCCCTATTGACCGGCCGCCACTGGACTATAGCCTCAATATATGGGGCGCCTGCTTAACCCACTGCGCCACTTAGCGCCCCGGCAGGGTAGCTTTTAGTTTTTTCGCCTGTGTTTTTGGATTTGAATGCACAGAAAATGCTCAGAATGTTCCGGACATTCCGAAGCTCCTCATACACGGTTACGGTTGCTAAGATGCTGCGTGACTGTACTAAAGGCCCTTTCACACCGCGGACGTAACGAATACATGACACGAAAAACCATTCACACCGGCGGCGACGCGAATAAGCGACAGATGCAACAATTATAAACCAAAGTTTCGCTTTGCGACGGGTGGTTCTTCACCTCCACGTCATGTCTTTAATCCGTCAATTATTCCTCACTTATAAAACGGAAAGGTGAAATCCGGCGATCTGATTGGTTGTTGCTATTCTAAAGCCTTATCACAGCGTAAGCTATCACTCCACCTCAGGCACGTATGACTGGTATGCAGGGCCGGCCCTAGGATTTTGGCGGCCCTAAACAAGATTTTTGTTTGTGGACCAAATCACTGGTTCAAACTGAATACAGACGTGTTTATCCCTCTGAGGTTTGAGGCCATTTTCTCGACTTTTACATATTTTCTTAAATTTATCTTTTTAAAATACTTGCAGATGTAACAATACTCAAGTGTTTTATGTCTAAATATTAGAACCTCCGCTGTAAGCACACTGATGCCAATTTGTCCTAGAACACTATATAAAGAAATAATTTAGGCCAAATGCCGGAAATTTAAGGTCTGCTTTTTGAAAAATGTCCAATCCCTTGTGAAAACACTCCTTCAGTCATGAGAATGAACTGTTTTGGTGCTTGAAATAGGATATGAATACAGTAATAGATACGTGTAGAAAACAAGTCTAAAATGAAATTTTGTAAAATTGCTTTTTGAGCACAAATGTTGTCATTCTGCCGTTCTATTTTCACCAAATGTCTCAAATGTGAGATAAAAGAAGCTGAATATTGACTTCACATTACATATAAAGCTCATAGCGTGCGTGCAGACCTCAGGATGTTTAAATGACTTGAATGAACCCCGGTACCTTTCTGATCATGTGGCCCCCCACCTAACGGCTGTGGCCCTAAACAACCGCATAGAGTGTTTATGCCAGGGGCCGGCCCTGCTGGTATGAATGGAAGTTGTTGTCATGTATCCTTGACAACGGACTGTTGCAGTCCGTAGCCAAAGACAGTTGATGTCTTTACGATGTTAAAAAATGGACAAAAGTAGTTGAATTCACATGTTTAAGGTGAACTTTCACCTCCAGGGAGGGTTAACAATGGTAGAGGGGACTGAGCAGTGACTTTCACCTGAAAAAAGGGGAAGAAAAGACGACATGCAGAGCTACTTGGAGCTAACGTCTGGAGAGGTGGGACTATTTTTTTCACAGTGAGGCTATTTTATTGGATAATATGTATTTCTGGTTGAATAAAACTACATGAAATTGATTGCGTATCCCTCTTTCATATTGCCTTTATTGGTAACCGTTTTATAAAAGCAATATATCACTCCAGTCCGTGGTATATGCTCATTATACCACGGCTAAGGGGCGTTGTTCGGCCCGACGCGAGCCGTGGTATAATGAGCATATACCACGGCCTGTCGTGATATATTGCTTAAGTATTCGCCATGCCACTGTTGTCTTGTTACCAACTTTACTATATTGACACAACAGCTCACTGTCTGATGATCACTGATTAATATCTGATCACTGTCCTGACTGTAAAAGAGATGGTGAGAAGGTGGTGAGAGCAAACATAGCCTACTCTATTGCTATTTCTAAACCATCTTTGGTGGGAGACACAGGTTGTTTACAACATTGTTTACATTAGCGGCCAAGCTCAACCTGCCCGTGTGGGTGTGTGTGTGTACGTACGGTGCGACCGCACGTCAGAGAGACAGCAGGTGGAGGGGCTGACTGGCAGAGATGAGATGACTCAGCTACAGTAACATTATAATAACACAACAACAACAACACAATGACATGCTGAAGGGCAGAGAACTCAGGTAACGACAGGTGTTAACGAGGAAAACATTCAAACTGTTCACCTTACCTTCAGACAAGGAAATAAACTGTCTGCAACACAACAGTTTGGTGATGTGGAAGGGCGTGTTCTTACCTGTAGAAACTTGTACATATCCAACTGTATCCCTGTGCCTGCATATTTTTCTGAGCTCTTGGCGCCACCGTAAGGTTAATCAGAAACTCGATTGACAGAAAAGTTAAGAACATATAAGGCACAATAAAACAACAACAAAAAGAAAACAAAAAAGTTTAGTTTTATTTTATTTTATTTAAATCCAGGATTTCATTATTATTTTTCCTTCACTTAAAACACTAACCGCTACATTCAAGCTTTTATTTTGTATCCTTCTAACATTGGTCCTACAGACGTTTTATTTTGAACTTCTTCCGGTAGTCGTAGCTCCTTGTTTTGGAGCTTGGTTTGAGTTTGCGAGCAAAAAGACAAAGAACAGTGACCAGATTTGACTCCATGATAAAGATCTTAATTATTTCACAATTAAGTTCCTTGCTGTGAGAGAAAAAATCACATCAGAATAAAAATACACTCACCTGATCATATTATGAAAGAAACGTAGTGCCACTTAAAGTTTTATTGTGTAAGAATTACTCCCATCTAGTGGTGCGGTTGTAGATCGCAAGCAACTCAGTCTATTTTTCATGCTGCATTCACGTGAAATCGGTTAGATGGCATACGGACGACAGCCGCTGCAGGTAAGCGTCTATGTAAACAAGTGGCCCGTCAGCACGAGGCAAAACAATACACGTGACAATATGTTGTCATGGCGATGTGGTATTGTTTACCTGACCCACGTTTTACCGGCTTTCTCTGGACTTATGTGACTAAAATGACATCTGGTTTGTTACCGACGGCCGTTTTTCCGACTGCACCTGAATGCAGCATTCACATGCAGTCCTCACTGTGTTACCGCGGTGACTTTTCACAGACGCCACCTGGACCTGAGCCGACAGCTCCGGTGTCTCCGCTGAGTTTCCGTGGTTTCCTACCATCACGCTGCCACTGAAGGTAAAAACATGGAGACACCACATTGTTGGGGTTGGGGTGGGGTCTTGATGGACCAGGTGTCACACTGATGTTTCCTGAGCAGATTTGACCTCTGACCTCTGACCGGTCCTCCTCTCACCATAATCCCTATAGTCATAGCAGTAGGTTCTAGAGGTCGACCGATTAATCGTTTTGGCCGCCGATAGGACGTTTTACAAAGCTCTGCTCAGTGAACACAATGGAGGTGAACGGTACAGGTCCCCTGTCCCTCATCAAACTCATCAAATACATAATCCAGACCTACCAACCTTGACATTCTTTTACGAGTATTACCCCCCCCCCGAGAACATTTGTTTAGAAAATGCTCTATTTCTTCACCCACGTTCAATTTTACTGTAGATTAACTATATCATTCAACTACTTTTCTACTCTTTCTGCTTTGCTAGGGATGTCATAATATGACATTAGGCTACCTTAATAACAAGCCCATGACATTTACTGCAGTATTGTAAAGCATGTCATGATATCAAAATCTCACTGTATTATAATAGCACAGTACAATAATTATTTCATTATCCATAAGTCAACAACAAGAACATTTGGCCTTTCTCAATCACCAGCGTCTCTCCCCTTATCCCACCCTCTCCTGCCTGTCTGCCCCCACCTAACTCACTCACCTCGCTCCTTATCGCTAATGTCGATAGGAAAAAAAACTCTTGGTGCTTATTTCCCTGATATGACATTGTATTTTCAACGTGAAAGTAATGTTATTAACAGTACATATTTGCCAAAAGACACACACCTACACTCACGCGTGCACACACACACCAGTTTACCGTTTTAACTGCCAGCTGCTGCGGGTGGGGGCACGGGGAACGGGGAGAGAGGTGGAGGGAGGCAGAGGACAGGAGAGAGCAGGCCAACATTGTGGTTTCGGCAGACTCGTTATTCTCCGCTACTCTATGATGATTGGTTGAAACTGCACCACTACACTGCTGCATCGTGTTGTCAGACATGAGTATTGCACGTGCACATTTCTAACAGCACTCACAGATGTCTGCAGCTTTTTGAGTAGTTTAATGAGGCGGAGCGTACCAGCGTATTTTGATGTCAAATTTCGTACCTGCTATGCAAAATGCGTACAGGTTGGCAGGTCTGCATAATCCAACAACTCCACAACACTCTGGTGGACAAGTTGTGACCTGCACATTCACCACACTATGAGATAATCATGTAGCATTAGAGGCAGAGGGATTATGGCAATAGGAGAATTTGCCAAATTATTGAACTATCCCTTTAGGTCCAGATTCACATCAACCTTGGTCCAAAAAGGAGACGCTACATCCTTCTTCGTCTATCTGTCTGTCTGTCTGTCCTCAGGAGAGACCATGAGACCTACAGAGACACTGAGGAACCAGAATTGATCCAGAACCCAGGATACAGAGGTTCAGTGAAGGTGGTTTTGAAGGTGTGGAGGTGGAATATTCTGTCAGAGGAGACACTGTAGAAGGACAGAGTGCCAGCAGGACAGTCCACATACACTGCTACTCTGTTAGAGACAGAGGAGGAGGAGATTGGTGTTTCTCTGTTGTTGTGACAGACAGAGTAAAGACCATCTACATCAGAGCACCTCAGACTCCAGGAATGATCATTTCCTCCGAACCAACAGTCTCCACTCCGTCCTTTCCTTCTGATTCCTCTGTAACTCACTGATATAGAAACCCATCCACACCACTCGACCTCCCAGTAACAGCGACCAGTCAGACCAGTTGAACACAGCAGCTGAGGCGAGAGGTGAAATCTGTCTGGATGATCAGGATATGACTGATCCTCTGTCACATTTGTCACCTTCCTGTTGTTGTCAGACACTTTGAGGTGTTTGTTCACTGAGTTCATGTCCACTTCCAGTTCACAGGCGTCTGATGGAGAGAACAAGACACAACACAGCTGCAGTTTATCATCTGTTCATTTATCAACAACTTCACTGACAATTCATGAAAAAGAATAATTCAAACATCAACAATGTTCTGCTATTCTGGTGTGGACCTGAGGAAGAGGCTGATGGAGATCCACATGGAGTGAATAAAATGTCACTAATGAAACTGGATCATCATCTTCCACTGCAGCACAAAGAACTTACTGTCGTCCTGACAGTGACTCCCGACACTTAAACCTGAGCTGCTTTTATTCTGAAAAACTCTAACAAGTCAAACTGTAGGATGTGTTAGAGCAGTGGTCCCCAACCTCCGCGTTTCGTCTATTTCAGACTTCCGGTCGTTTTATTTTGGAAATGTTGCCACTTCCGTTTGTGCATCTTCCCAGCGCTGCGCAATTGACAGGCAGGTCCACAAACGTAAAAGAGTGAAAAACACATGGGCCGGGAAAAACTCAATAATGAGACGACAGAAGACCCGACGCCTGCCAACAAGAAGAAAGCTGTTCTAAAAGAAAAACCACAAGTCCTGTTTAAATTACGGGTTCATTGCAACAGGTGATTCACATGCTCCAAGCTCCACAGTGTGTAATAGCCACATGTGCCGCTTAATCACTTTACAGAAAACTTATCTCCCTGTGTTCTGGATTTAAGCAGAATATCCTGAGATCACCACAAAAGCACTGAAAATCTGCTTCCATTACAAGCATATTATGTTTGTAATGTTTCTGCAGCGTCAGCAGCAAAACGAGATGACAGAGTAGACAGGACGCGAGATGACAGACGGACCATCACCCCCAGATGACTGACATTATTATTGTGATCCTATATTATGGTGAGTTGCTATTGTTGTCTCGCGTGTTTTTTTATTCAGAACAGAAAAAACACTTACAAAAGCCATCAGTAGGGGGCAGTATAACATCTCAACACTGTGTCAAATTACTTTTTTCTACAACACTCACTAGCATTTAAGCACTTAAAGCAGAACTATGCAAGTCAACCGGAAATAGCTCGCTCCTTCGTTGGTTTCTCTTTTTTTCCTTCCCCGGAGCTCCCCCACAGTTCTGGGAGGCACATGTCACTGTCGTAAAAAAAAAAAAAACTCGCCGCCACCACCTCCTCTACCCCCTACACGTGCTTGTGTTTACATTGGAAGCTGCTGAAGGTAGAGAGCGGTGTTTGCAAAGCCCTGCTAACACGGAGCTAACGCTAACACGGAGCTAACGCTAACACGGCCACACACAGACACAAAGACACAGACATACACACACAGGAATAAAGGTTCCAAAACGCGAAGGTGTGTGTGTGTCATGATGTATTACATTATCTTATAAAAGATCCATGGTGTGTGTGTGTCTGTGTTAGCATTAGCTCCATGTAGCCAGTCGAACTTCATCAGTACAGTAGGCTACAAACATTCCGTGTTTCCATGGTTTCCTCCGACTTTCCCAACTCAAACCAATCACGATTCGTGACATGCATGACGTCATCTGCGTTCTTAACTCGTACTGCCGTAAGGCGGTTTCTCGCGATAGTTCTATCCATTGACGAGATTTGTAACACCGAGACGGACGACTGATCTTGCAAGTGCGGTTTTCAGCCAGTGGGGGGGGGGGGGTGCATTGGCCTAGACCCCATTCACCTCATAATAGGTCACTCAACCATCACAGTGTCTCTGAGCCACAATAATTACAGCCCAAATCCTGCATAGTTCTGCTTTAAGCAATTTCCATAACTAAGATCAATGCTCAACCTCACAAATAATGTCAAAAATATGAATCCTTCCAAACTCGCATACGTTTTTGTTTTAATTTTTTTTTTTTCTCTTATTCCCTGTTACCTTGCATACTGTTTTCATAACATATAACAATAGACAGTACAGTAAGCATATTACACAGATTTAAACAGGGTAAAGCCCGATCTCCTTCCTAAGGTAGCCTACTCAAACCTTTGTCTTGTCAGTGGTCAACACACAGTGGTCAAGATATCTGCCTTCATATCAACTGTTGGACAATACTGTACTTGTATTTGCCCATTCAGCACACATTCACAAATGTAATGGTAGTGAATGTCTATGTGTTTAGTTCTTGAATGATTGACTGGATTTGACTTTTTGACTTGTGATTGCGATGGCTCCTTGATTGTCCTCCAGGATCACTGTAGGCGAATCACTCATTCCAAGTTCAGTCAGTAATCGCTTCAGCCAGGTACCTTCTTGAGCTCCCTTGGCTGAGTGCAATATACTCGGCTTCTGCTGTTGACAGTGCAACTGTTGCCTGTTTCTTGCTGAACCAACTCACTGCTCCAGCTACAACAGTAACAAAAAACGTAAACGTAAGAGAAAACTATGTGACCGTCTACAGTCCTGTTTGTACAGTACATGTAATGTAAACAGGAGAACATACACTATGCAACCCCCCCCACCGGTGACCGGCGGGGATAAAAAGGTTGGGAACCGCTGTGTTAGAAGACTAATTTATCTGTCTAACCATTATAACTATGACACCTGAAACTGTAAACACAGCTGATCGATTGAAAAAAATTACCGCTCCACTTACGTTCCGTCATTGAGAACAGGTTCTTCAATGTAACTCAGTCAAAGTGAGACGTATCCTCAAGATGTTTAGCAGCTCTGTTAGGTCATGCTGCTTTACATGCTGGTAAAGCTAGACATGTCAGACTTGTATGGGCTCGGAGAAAATCACTTCGTTACTTGCCTCGTTTTTAAACTTTGGCGGCTCTGCCACTCATCTTTTTGCCACTCAGTGGACGTTCCACAGCGACTTCCGAGTACCGTGACGTCACGTGCATACCCTCTATTACAAAGCTGTGAGTAGTAACTATGGAAATGGACACATTTTACTTTACTCTTTAAATTTTTATGCTGACGATACAGTTGTTTATTGCCGTGACATTACGGTTGCCCTGGTCTTTGAACATCTGAGTAGCATCACAACCATAGTGACTTTATAGTGACTTTAATGAATCCATCAGCTGGAAAGGATCATAAATCATCATAATTGAAGTTTTGAATGGTGATGACTAATTTTGTTTGTATTGCCATGGAAACAGACTTCAACAAAGAATCTAATAAAAAGGAAAAATGGAGAAAAAAAATATGCCTATGTTATTAAAATAATAAAATGATCAATACCAAAGTCATTAATCTCATTAATATGTGTTTGATTGGTGATTTAAAGATCAATGTTGAGACTGAAAAGATGGATTTAGAAACCATCCACACTCTGTATGAACACCAGTTTATATGTTCAACACCAAGTGTGTCTGGTATTTGTACAGATGTGTCTCACATCTGGCCCCAGTTCTGACATTCAGGGAGGAACTGGAGGATAAATCCAACTGAGATCACGTTAATCATCTTTTCAACATCTTTGTGACATCAATTACAGCCTGTTGTATATATGGTTCTGTTGGCTCCACTGTTACAGTTTTCCTCCATTGGTTTGGCTCTATTTTCGAAACAGAAATTACATTCTCAAAACAACAAGGACAAACGTCCAAACCACTTGGCAATTGTTCACAACAGAATTGAATTTCTCATTAATTTCATCAAATTGCAAATGTCTTCGTACATCTTTGCAAATTATTAAGTACAGTTAGCACAATTTGTGAATAGTGAATAGATCTTGTTGATCTAAACTGATTGTTGATTCTCAGTCTAATGGTTGTTCTCTCCAAAACTTGTCAGCCTCATTTCATTCTATCACATCACATGCACAATAGTCTGTTCAATTGTCAAAATGAGTCAAGAACATAATACCATGAAGACCATATATTTATTTACAGCTCTGTAGGCTACATATAATTTTTCTTATTTTTATTTATGTGTTTATATTACAGCATATTATGTTGTATACATTGTTTAACTTACTTACTTTGAATGGATTTATTATTTTTTTTTTTTTCAGTTTTATACACAATGGTATTCTGTTAGCAGAATGAAACTCTGGAGAAATTAGACTTTGTACGTCACTCTGGAAAATGTCGAAATCTAGTGTAAAACGTGCAGCTGTGTTCGCATTAATCATATTTAAAAACAATTAAACACACTCACAGTTCCTCGGACCAGGTCTCAGTCTCTGAGGTCCACACTGGTCCACCCTGGAAGACAAAACAAAGTCAGGATGAACTTCATCCACCTTCACTCAGTTCATCAGTTAGTCAGAGAGACACAGCGTGACAGCAGCTGTTGTCTGTCCAACTGTCCATCTGTCCATACCTGAGAGTGTCCAGTCTCCAGTCTGGGTCCTCCAGTCCAGCAGACAGCATCTTCACTCCTGAGTCTCCTGGATGATTGTAGCTCAGGTCCAGCTCTCTCAGATGGGAAGGGTTGGAGCTCAGAGCTGAGGCCAGAGAAGAACAGCCTTCCTCTGTGACCTGACAGTATGACAACCTGAATAAACACACACACACACACACACACACACACACACACACAGAAAGATTAAATTTGTGTGAGTTGTGTGGTTCTTCAACTAATATATTAAACTATTGGTGTCTGCAACTCTGCAAACCTTCCCACTTTATTATTACACATCATTCAATGCAAGATCATAATAAATATAAGAAGCCTTGTTAAAGTCACCCTACCTGAGAGTCTCCAGTCTACAGTGTGGACTTTTCAGTCCAACAGACAACAGCTTCACTCCTGAGTCCTGCAGGTTGTTGTTATTCAGGTCCAGGTGTCTCAGACTAGAGGACTGGGAGCTGAGGACTGAGGACAGAGCTCCACAACTTCTCTCTGAGAGGTTACAGCTGCTCAGTCTGAAGAGGAATTGCAGGCAAAAAGACCCCAAAACAAACATTCAATATTCAAGAAAACAAGAGATTAGTATCATAAATACACAACAGCTACACACTAACCTGAGAGTCTCCAGTCTACAGTGTGGACTCTCCAGTCCAGCAGACAGCAGCTTCACTCTTGAGACCTGCAGGTTGTTGTTACTCAGGTCCAGGTGTCTCAGACTAGAGGACTGGGAGCTGAGGACTGAGGACAGAGCTTCACAGCTTTTCTCTGAGAGGTTACAATCCTTAACCCTGAAAGGAGAACAACCAGACAAAAAGTACCAGTAACTTTGAACTTGACCAAAGAGAAAAAGTTAATCCAAATGGATATACTGTGTTGGCACTTACAGAGCTTTGTTGGAGGCTTTGACCACTGGCAGCAACCTCAACAGAGCCTCCTCTGAACCAGAGTATTTCTTCAGGTCAAACACATCCAGATCTTTTTCTGATGACAGTAGGATGAAGACCAGAGCTGACCACTGAGCAGGAGACAGTTTACGTGTGGAGAGACGTCCTGATCTCAGAGACTCTTGGATCTCCTCCACTAGAGAATGATCATTCAGTTCATTCAGACAGTGGAACAGGTTGATGCTTTTCTCTGCAGACAGATTCTCACTGATCTTTTTCCTGATGTATTGGATGATTTTTGTTTTGTTTTGTGAACTACTCCCTGTTTTTGATGTTAGACCCCGTAGGAGAGTCTGATTGGTCTGCAGTGAAAGACCCAGGAGGAAGCGGAGGAACAAGTCCAGGTGTCCATTTGGACTCTCTACAGCCTCGTCCACAGCCCTCTTGTAGAACGGTTTTGATCCAGGGTTTTCTCTTAAGACTTCAGACCACCAGGAGTTTGTTGGTTGTTTCATCAGATTGATTCCAGATTTGAGTCCAGATATGATGAAGGTCAGATGTACATAAAGAGCAGCCAGAAACTCCTGAACACTCAGATGGACGAAGCAGAACACCTTGTCCTGGTACAGGCCTCTCTCCTCTTTAAAGATCTGTGTCAACACTCCGGAGTTCACTGAGGCTGCTCTGATATCGATGCCACACTCTGTCAGGTCTGATTCATAGAACATGAGGCTTCCTTTCTGCAGATGCTCAAAAGCCAGTTTTCCTAGAGACTTGATCATCTTCCTGCTCTCTGGACTCCAGTGTGGATCTGTCTCAGATCCTCCATCATACTTGACCTTCTTCACCTTGGACTGAACCACCAGGAAGTGGATGTACATCTCAGTCAGGGTCTTGGGCAGCTCTCCTCCCTCTCTGGTCTTCAACAGCTCCTCCAGAACTGTAGCAGTGATCCAGCAGAAGATTGGGATGTGGCACATGATGTGGAGGCTTCGTGATGTCTTGATGTGGAAGATGATCTTTCTGGCCTGCTCCTCCTCTCTGAACCTCTTCCTGAAGTACTCCTCCTTCTGTGGGTCAGTGAACCCTCTGACCTCTGTCACCATGTCAACACAGTAAGGAGGGATCTGATTGGCCGCTGCAGGTCGTGTGGTTATCCAAAGGCGAGCAGAGGGAAGCAATTTCCCCCTGATGAGGTTGGTCAGCAGCACGTTGACTGAGGTGGACTCTGTCACATCAGTCAGGATCTCAGTGTTGTGGAAGTCCAGATGAAGTCGACACTCGTCCAGACCGTCAAAGATGAAGACCACCTGGAACTGATCAAACCTGCAGATTCCTGCTGCTTTGGTTTCAGAGAAGAAGTGATGAACAAGTTCCACCAAGCTGAACTTTTTCTCTTTCAGCACATTCAGCTCTCTGAAGGTGAAGGGAAATGTGAAGTGTATGTCCTGGTTGGTTTTGTCTTCAGCCCAGTCCAGAGTGAACTTCTGTGTTAAGACTGTTTTCCCGATGCCAGCCACTCCCTTTGTCATCACTCTTCTGATTGGTCGGTCTCTTCCTGGTAGGACTTTAAAGATGTCTTCTTGTCTGATGGTTGTTTCTGGTCTGTTTGGTTTCCTGGACGCTGTTTCAATCTGTGTGACCTCATGTTCATCATTGACCTCTCCAGCCCCTCCCTCTGTGATGTAGAGCTCTGTGTAGATCTGGTTCAGAAGGGTTGGCTTTCCTGCTTTAGAGATCCCCTCCAACACACACTGGAACTTCTTCTTCAGGTTCAATTTGTGTTCACGACAACAAACTGCAGAATGACTTTCTAAAAAGAGAAAAAAATAATAGCTAATAATTATAGCTGCTGCACAGCAATGGTCGGGGCCGGGCAATTTTTTTTTAAATAGACAAAATTGGGCAATTTGAAAGTGAAAGTTGCAAAGCCGTAGCACAAATGGTTTATCTGTTATGAATTTATTTTCAAAGTTTAGAAATTTAGATAGATGCTGTAAGGCCACCATCAGGACTATTGTCTTGTGTTACTAGTTGACAACATTTGGATATGTCATCATCATTACCCTTGCTGGGGCTTGAACCCGCAACCTCTGGCACCAACAACCAGCACCTAACTCACTGAGCTAATTGTCTGGAAGTGAGTCCTGGGGCCCTAGTCTCGTAGACCGGGCGAAGTCTAACCTCAGCGCAGCTTCGCCACGTCAACTAGGCGTGTCCAGGTCCATTTCGCAAGTTTGGTGGGTCATGCAGTCAGACTTACGCCAGCGTAAACCCTCCCCTCGTCCCTCCTACCAGCGCAAACGGTGAAGAGGGAGGAGACAGGGCGGGAGGGAGACAGGAGGAGGAGAGAAAGGCGTGGAGTGGGTTTGACACAGCCGAGTCAGATCTTCACCAATCAAAGGAGCTCCTCTCCTCACCTTTAACTGCGCGGCAGGCGATGCGCGCTGCAAGTTTGTCATTTTATACTTGGACATGGACGGAGGAGACAGCGACGCCAGAGGCCGAACCTCTCCCAGGAGGAAACAGCTGTTTTGGTCCGGAGGTCCGAGCTCAGAGTGACCAATAATGAGTTTACTAATATACTTAACCAGGATTGATCTGATACACTGAGAACCGGTGCTCAGTGTAAGAAACAACAACTAATAAACTAATAAAGAAACTCACATTTATTCAAACCCTGTGTAAGCAAGATGAGAGGTGTAGGCTACACTAATCACAACATAAACAAACACCATGGGGGATGAAATCAGCGTAAAGGATGCGCTCTCTCTCTCTCTCTCTCTGTCCTCCTCTCTCTCTCTCTCTCTCTCTCTCTGTCCGTCTCTTTTTTTTCTGTGATAGAGATGCTGAGTATACTGTAGTAGGCTATATACTGACTATCTGATACCGAGGCTGTTGTGGTGGACTAAGAGAGATGATGATTTGTGTTTTGTTTTTCATTACGGCTGCGTGATGCGGTCGCTCGCGCTAATGAATTAATAAGTAAATAAATAAATAAAGCGATCATCACAAGGGCAGAGTGGTATCTCAACACGGCAGCGACATGCAGTCATCCACCCTCACAGTCCTGCTATTGGGACATCCACAGCTGCTTTTCAGTGCCAGTTCGTCCCTGCTGTGTTAATTCAGGTGGAGTTTCCATTACGCGTGCCACAGCCTTTGATCTCTGCTTTGATCTGACGTCAGATGTGACGGGACAATCTATATAGATATAAATTCACGTGTTGATTCCGTTAGTTGCATTAAATAGGGGTTATTGTGGATATTTATTGCATTGAAATGTGCCTGGAACTGTGGAGATCTGCCTGTGAGGTCTTGGTGACGTGTGTGCACTGCAGGTCAGTCAGCCAAACTTCCACTGCACCTGCTGCGCTTCGCCCTGCGCTGAGAGTAGACCTGGTTGGAGGTGGCGAGCTTTCAGCGCAACCTCGGCGGGACATTTTCGCACAAAACTTCCACTGCACCAAGCTGAATCTGTGACGCCACACCTATCTCAGCGCAGCGCGATCTGCCAATCTTCCAATCTGACTTTGCGCTAGGCTGCGCTGGTCGAAACTTGCATTAGACCAGCTGCGTTACCTTGCGCAACCTGCGCTGCGCCAAGAAACTAGGGCCCTTAGTGTGTGACTTCTCAAATAGACTCAGGGAGTCACAAGCCAGGCAGCAGTTGTCAAAATGTCAGAAATACAGTTATCTAAACAAAAATCTGATAATACATTAACTGCATTTCAGTCAGCATGGAAATGTTGGTGATTTGTTTTTAACAATAAGTGTTTGGCATCATAAGATAAAATCTGATGAAAAATGCCACTCTTATATTGACTGCAGTTGTTCCCATGAGAGCAGATTGAAAATGTCTTTAGCAAGAATTGGATGGTATATGTTTACAGTACTGTTTACAGTCAAACGTTTTCATGCACTGTAGGCCCAATTCTTTTGATAAATCAAAAATCTTTGTGGATCGTTTGTGGAGGACAGTCTGAAGATCCTCTCCAGCAAGTATAAGTATAAGTTTTACAGATTTTTAAAAAAACAGAGTGATGGACTTCATAATTTGTAATGAGTTTAAGTTGACAAAAGTTTTAGCAGTATTGGGGCGACATTTTGGTGAGAGTTGCAAATGTTGGTTTGGTAAAGATTTTCAAAGTGTTTAAATTGAAACACTTATTGTAAAAGTCTGAAAGTCTTGTGAACATTTTACAAGAAACATGTTAACATAAACCAAGAGAGAAAGAAAAAGAGGTTGAGAGAAAGAAAAAGAGGTTAAGAGACAGATCAGTTGGAAAATGCACCAACAAGGTTATTGAAGCGAGATACGAACCCACATCCTTTGTGTTGCCAAGCTGACACCATACTCACTGTGATCAATTTGATGTTATTCAATGATGGCTGAAAGCCAAGCAAAATGCTAGAAAATGAGACCGACCAAGTGGTAGTAGTTTAAGTTCAAAGAGGCTGGTACACTAACAAAGTTGGCATGGTGGGATTTGAACCAGTGACCTTGCAGTTGGGAAGCAGCCACCTTACTGCTGGACTATAGCAATACTTGAGAGGTTGAGACTTTTATGAATGTGAGATTATTCATTGATTCACACTAATAATAATAAAGGAAATGGCTGACACAAACAATAGTGTGAATGCTGGAAGAAAATGGCGGACACAAACAACATTCAGCATTCACACTAATAATCTGATATTTGCCAAACTTCATCAACCAAGACTCCAAAATATTGTCAATTTTTTTCAGGAAGATTGAAAATGTATTTATCAAGAATTGTATGGTATATGTTTACAGTCAAACATTTTCATGTCCTTGGAGTTGAGTAAATCTGGCATGGGGCCGGACATTTCTGTGAAGTTTTTTTCACTGATTATGCATGGGAAGTAGGACTTCCTAGGAAGAAGAAAGAAGAACACTGGGAAAAACAATAGGGTCCTGGCAGCTGATGCTGCCCGGCCCCTAATGAATGAAATACGAATCAATATTTTAACATCTAATTGCTCTTAAGAATGTCCATTACAACTGTTAAGATGTGTGTTCTCATATATTTGAAGAGCTCTTTTCCAAAACGCTATAAATCCATTTTAATAGTTTTCCAGAAAATTACATTTTTTACCTAGACCCACCCATTTTGTTAATATTCAATTTATCCTGTTAAAATGATTGTTGGATCAGTTTGAACATGTTGAACAATGATTATTAAATAATCAAACAACAATATTGTTGATTAAAACATTTTTTCAAAACGCTATAAATCCACATTTAAAAAAACAAAAACTGATGGTTTCTGTCTTGAAAAACCAACAAACAAAAAAAGAGAACATCACCGAGTTAAGTGTGTGTCTGTGTGTCTGTGTCTGTGTGTGTGTGTGTGCGTCGGGCGGGGGGTGAGGGGGGAGTGGGGGCGTCACGGTAATGATGTCCTAGTCTGTCCATGGTTTCTTGATGTTAAACAAAGAGAACTATGGACGTTTTAATAGTCAAAATACAGACGTTATCATGACGTGAGCACATGTTGCTGTAAACAAAAATACGTCTTTGCTGTTAAAAAAAAAAAAAAATCGATCGTTGATTCGGAGGACACCCGGCGTTACAGGCGGGGGTGGGGGGGGGGCTACGGTATGCGGGGGCTGTGGGGGTATACTTAACGGCACAGTGTCCACCACATTAACAGATACAGTAATTAACACAGAATGAGATGGAGCAGGTGTGGCGCTTCAAGGCAGGTGTTTCTTGTCGGCGTGTGCCCTCAGCGTTTTTATGATTTTTATAGCTTTTAGTCGTATTTTTAACGTCTCTTTTTTCAAGGCAGCGTGCAAGGAACTGTTTTTGCATCTTGTGTGGCCATCGGTAAACCTGGAAGGAGTAAATAATCGCAAATACTCTCCACACTTCCTAATGAGTCTAAGGAAATGCGCAGCCCAGCTGAGTGGAAATACGGAGCGAACACTGGAAAGCATCGGGATAATTTGCAAAAGAAGTCGGGCAAGAGGAACTAAAGCCGGTAAGAACAGATGGGAGAAAATAACAACTATAGAAGGACACAGACCGAAGCCTAAATATAGGATGAAACGGGCAAGTGTACTGACTGAAATACGATTGGAAAAAACTGAACCGGAGCAAGCCCGGATGCCAAAGTTAACTCTCTGTAATGCGAGATCACTGACAAAAAAGACTGATGAATACGAAGTATTGCTGAAAACCTTAGATGCTGACATCGGATGTGTCACTGAAACGTGGACTCATGATAACATACCGGATGAGTCGTTGTCAGTTAAGGATTATCAACTCTTTAGAAGAGACTGGGTGAATGGAAAAAGCGGAGGGGGCGTGGCCGTGTACTGCCATGAGAGACTGCAGGCAAAAAGGAGAAAGGACCTGGAGAGCGATGACACTGAGTGTGTATGGGTCCAAATACAACCACGTCGGACCCCCAGCAGTGTTTCACCTATCTTTGTGGGGAATCTATATCACCCCCCCTGGGCAAATAAAAAACCATACCAGGACAGAACCCTGAAGTATTTAATAAACACCATAGACGCAATCAAAGCATCTTCCCCCCATATGGGACTATATTTATGTGGAGATTTTAATAAATTACCCACAAAAATGTTAACCTCCTCCCACCCTGATTTTCGGCAAATAGTTAAATGTCAGACTCGAGGGCAGGCCACCCTAGACCTGATTTTCACGAACATGGCTAAACTCTATAGCCCTCCAACCACCCTTGCCCCCCTGGGGTCCAGCGACCACAAGTGTCTGGTACTGAGCCCAATAAACACAACCGGGCAGAAACAACAGGTGACGCGCAAGAGGAGCCGGCTTGTGACGAAAGATAGAAAAGAGGCCCTTGCAACATGCATCGCTATGACTGACTGGTCTGCTGTCTACGAGGCTGAGGACATCAACGCCAAGGCAGCGAGTTTTAACAACTATATCCAGACAGCGATGGATATATGCATGCCTGTGAGACAGAAAAAAATAACAACTGCAGACAAACCATGGATGACGGAGAAAATAAAGCAGGCTATAGAGAAAAGACAAAAAGCCTATAATAAATGGGGGAAAGTGGGAAAATGGAGAGAAATTAGAAACTCTGTCCAAAGACTCATACATAAGGCAAAAACAAAATACTACAAAAATGAAATGCAAAATCTAAAGAAAAAGAACCCCAAGGAGTGGTGGGACTTTATAAATAATGGCCTAGGACGAACTAGATCATCTGATGCAAGAATAAAAATACAGGGTGTAGAAGAAAACAAAGCTGCAGAAGCTCTGAATAACTTCTTTGCCAAATCATGGACAAAAACAACAGACAACTGTGTTTTCCCTTTACCTAGACCTTCCACACAAAGTGTCATTTGCAGCATAGGTGAGATGAAGCTAGCTCTAACTCGCCTGGACCCCCGGAAAGCAAGAGGGCCGGATGGTATTCCAACATGGCTGCTTAAAGAACAGGCAGAGGACCTGGCCCCGGTCATCACACATCTGGCCAACTGTTCCTACCAACAAGGGTGTGTTCCAGACATATGGAAAGAGTCAAATGTCTGTCCCATACCCAAAGGCCAAGATCCCGGCTCAATCTCAGATTGGCGTCCCATCTCTCTAACTTCTTGTGTAGGGAAAACAGTAGAACGGTTTGTTTTGAAAAAGCTTATGCCCACAGTGCTCGATGTGTGTAAAAATCAGTATGCATATCTGCCCAAGCACAGTACCACAACAGCTTTAGTTAGAGCAATGCACACCTGGCTCACTGAAACTGACTCCAAACCAACAATGGTGAGAGTACTGTTGGCAGATATGTCAAAGGCGTTCGACCAGATTGACCACGGGACCCTGATGCAAAACATACTGGATTTAAAACTGTGCCCATCTCTGACAGCCTGGATACACAGTTACATCACAGGGAGGAGACAAAGAGTGGTGGCAAATGGGGCCCACAGCCCCTGGATTGAAGTGACATCTGGAGTGCCACAAGGGGGGGTAGTTTCCCCATATGTCTTCCTCCTCTATATGGCCACCCGGCATGCTGTGTTTGAGGACACCCTTGATGTGGGATATGCGGATGACATCGGGCTGTCGAGAGCAGTCCCCATATGCGACATCAAGACAGACACGTCAATGCGCCTGGAAGCACAAAGGCTGGACGAATGGGAGCAAAGAACAACATGATGCTAAATGGGAAAAAATCGGTTGAGCTACGGATATGCTTTGCTCGGGACCCTCCACAACCTCCTCCGCTGGTGCTGGGGGGACAGGTGGTACCTGTTGTGGAAACAACAAAGTATCTGGGACACCACCTTGACCAAAAGCTGACTGGAGATGTGCACATTGAGAAGGCAGTAAAAACTGCCTCCAAGCGGCTGCACTATCTCACCGTCATGGCGAGATATGGTCTACCTGCAGACGACCTCATTACCATCTACACCACTCTCATCAGGCCGTGTCTCGAATATAGCTCAGTGCTCTTCGTAGGTTGCTCAAAAAAACAACAGGCAGAGCTAGAGCGGGTTCAGACACGTGCCTGTAAAATCATCAGAAGGAGAGCTGGCAACATCTCGCAACCCCTACCACCACTCCAGACCAGGAGGGAGGAGGCTGCAGTGAAGTTGGTCAGGGACATGCACGACGAGAAACACCCTCTGCATGACCTGCTACCTCCAACACGAGGCAACTGCACAGCTAAGACGCTGAGGAACCAGCACAAGCTGGCTGAACCGATGGCCAAGACCAGCAGGCTAAGAAACTCTACCCTGCACACTGCAGTCAGGTTATACAATAGTGGCTACAAATGATAGCTAACTGTCTTTGCTCACTGCCCTGAAATATTTTCTTATAACTCTGTAATTATTTGTTTGTTTGTATGTAGCTTCTTTTTTAAAATGTTTTTGTAAAGTTCTGCAGTTTTTCGCATGAATTAAATAAAATCAATAAAAAAAATAAAAAAAATGAATGACTGAAAACAAACCTGGGTTCAGAGCACCGCCATGTTGGACTGCATGGAGCCCTCATAGAATTCTGAGGAGAGGGAGGAGATGTCGCGTTTTGGCTAAAAATAGATTTGGCGCTTATCGCAGTTTGGAGGGGAACTGCATCTTGTGGTGCCTTTTAAACAGGGAAATATAGCGATTTGACGTGATATGTTGATGGAGCAGTGAATAGGCTCAGTACACAGCAAAATGGCGTGACAAACTCATTTTTTTAAAATTTGGCGTTTATCGCGTTCTGGAAAAGAGCTCTTCATCAGAAGGAATTGGTCAAAAAAGAAATTAACTCTATTCTTAAGCGACATTCAGAGTTTCTTATGAAGCGTATTAGACAAAACTACTATTATAACAGCGCAAGGCCCAGCCATCTCCTGGCTTCTAGACTTAATCATGCTGAACAATTTACAGATATTGTTAGTATTAAATCAACAGAAGGGATTATACTTACAGAACCAGAGGAGGTCAATACAACATTTCGGTCATTTTACGCTGACCTCTACTCCACTGAGATTACTCATAGTGTAACCAAATGCAGCGAGTTTCTATCTCGGATTCAGTTACCTAAACTGACTGAATCAGACACAAGTAATTTAGATGCCCCCATTTCTCTGGAGGAGATTAAAGAGACAATACTCAGATGCGAAAAGGCCGGTCTCCAGGACTTGATGGGATCCCCCCTGAATTTTATGTTGTATTTTGGGATGATTTAGGATCTGTATTACTCGACATGTTTAAATATGCTATTGAAAAAGGAACCTTTTCAAGAGATGTTAATTTAGCCATTATTTCTTTACTACTAAAAAAGGACAAAGACGCTACAGAGTGTTCAAGTTATAGACCAATTTCTCTACTTAATTCTGACCTCAAAATTTTTGCTAAGATACTTGCACAACGCTTACAAAATTATATGATTAAGTTAGTACATTGTGATCAAACAGGCTTCATTCGGACAAGACTGGCCTCTGATAATGTTAGGAGGCTATTACATATTATTGATAAGGCATCTTCCATAAGTTCACCTGCGGCCTTGCTATCGCTGGACGCAATGAAAGCGTTTGATCGCCTCGAGTGGCCCTATTTGTGGGCTGTGCTGGACAAGATGGGGTTTGGCACCGCATTCATTAATTATATTAAAGTACTGTACTCAAATCCGACAGCAATGGTGTTGACGGGTAATATATGTTCATCGCCGTTTAAGATCTGTAGGTCCTCCAGACAAGGCTGTCCTTTGAGTCCTCTATTGTTTGCATTATCACTTGAACCGTTGGTTCAAACAGTCTGTCAATCTCCGTATATCTCTCCAATCTCTATTAATGGTACTGATCATCACATTTCTTTATATGCTGATGATATTTTATTGTTTATAAATGAGGCACCCCAGTCAATCCCTTATGTTTTGCATATATTTAATCAATTTAGTGACATATCAGGATATAAAATAAATTGGACGAAATCAGCTCTTTTGCCGTTAAATGAAGCGATGAGATCTGCCACTTTGCCACCTATAATCCCTATTGTTAAGCAACTGAAATACCTTGGTATTGATCTCCTCTCTTCAATCCAGGCCATTGTGGAAACTAACTTTGGTAACACGCTGAACAAAATATGTCTCGACCTGGATAGATGGTCTTCGTTGCCCAACTCTCTTCAAGCTAGAGTATCGATAATAAAGATGAACATTCTTCCACGTGTAAACTTTATTAGTTCCATGCTCCCGCTGCCCCCACCGCCCCAATATTGGACTAAACTGAATTCTGCAGTTTCCAAATTTGTATGGCACGGGAAACGTCCTCGTTTAAAATTTTCGATATTGCAACGAGCAAGGGCTGATGGTGGGCTGTCGCTCCCTAATTTTAAACTCTATTACTGTGCTTTTACTCTCCGCCCTTTAGTAAAATGGTTTGACACGACCATAGGGGTTTCGTGACGGGAATTAGAAGAGAGTTTGGTACACCCCTTAGAGCTAAAAGATCTTCTGTTCTCTAATATAACCACTAACCAATGTAAGGCACGGTTTGGGTCAATTATATCGCACCTTATGATAACATGGAGATCGATGGAAAAGATATGCAAAATCAACAAGGAATGGAATCTGTTTTCTCCCATTTTCAATAATGTTGGTCTCCTAATAGACGGCCATCCTATTAGCTTCCCTGGGTGGAGTTCTAAAGGTATTCATACACTGGGAGATGTATTTGATGAAAACGGATTGTGCTCTTTTCAGAAACTTTGTGAAATTTTTAATTTACCTGGCACGTCTTTTTTTTTCTATTTACAATTGAGATCATCTATGAAAGCTTACGGGGTTCCGTGGCAGACTACCCTTACAATGCACCCTATCCATGAGCTCATCTGCAAAGTAAACAGAGCCAGAGGATTGGTTTCCTCACTTTACTCTTTCTTTTTAAAGTCCAGCTATTTGCCACTAACAGTGGATGCTCGATGGAGGAGTGACATTCCCAACATAAACTCAGAGTTTGATTGGGATACCATTTGGTCAAATATTTTACTTACCTCCAGAAATCCAGATCATCAATTAATTCATTTAAAGTTTCTACACAGAACTTACTTAACTCCTCAAAGGCTATGTGCTATGAAACTATTAGATACTCCATGCACTCGGTGTACATCAAATGCACTTGGTACTTTTTTTCATATGACATGGGAATGCTCTGAGGTTTCAGAATTTTGGAGTATGGTCGCTTCCAAACTTTCGTTGCTTTTATCCATCAATATTTTGCCATCCCCAGCTATATTTTTGCTAAATGATATTTCCCATTTACATTTGAAATGTACACAGATGCGCATTTTCTTTGCTGGATTAACAGCAGCAAAGAAACTTGTGGCTACCAGGTGGAAAACTCCTCACAGCCACCATGTGGCCATATTAAGCTATGTAATGTTATCTAATTTCATATAATTTGTTCATTCACATAGATGGCTGAATTTTTCCACTATAGGCAAATTGTTGTTTGACCAAACTGTGGGATATTTCTGTGAGGGCTGTGAAACTGTGTACATTTGAATCCTCTACAAAGACAGGGTTGCTAAACCATTGCAGGTTGTGCCATGGCCATTGTGGGGAATATCTACCAGGCACAGTTGACATTTGAAAATACACGAGTTTGTGACATGAATGGCAATTTTAGCACTAATATCTATGGAATATTTGTCTTCCACAGAAGCTGAAAGCATATGCTGCACCTTACTCCCTGCAAGAAGACCTGCTAAAGAGGTATGGATCTTACCATTATGATTTATCATACTATGATTTGTGGCTCAACTGATTAACTGAATCCATACACATACTACAAACTTAAACACTAACGTATGTTTTAATTTACTTTACTAGGACAATGATGAGTTTGAGGCCAGTCTTGATGAAAACTGCTATCACTGGTGACCAGTCTACCCCTGCATCTGACCACGGACAGCAGCCACTGTGGTGGAGGGAACAAAAGGATACCCCAAGGCGCTGTGCTTTGCTGATGGACATATAGCTCTCAACCTGAGCTAGACCAACTACGTGAAACTTATATACCCTACATACTTTGGAACCTTATCAGAAGTTGTTCCCCGAATCTTAATGGACTGAAAGCCATTGCAAAAGTGATGAGTCCCAAGAAGAGGTGTTTTGTTGTTGTTTTTTGAATATACTGAACTGCAGTTTGAAATTTAAAAAAAAGTTAATTTCACAAAGATAGTGTTTGAACTAATGTCTTTCTTAAAAGCTACCACATGAAAAAAACATGAAAACACAAAATGGTAAAAATAAAAATATAATTGGAGCAACTTAATTTTTTAAATGTTTGCTACTTAAAAAGGTGTGTACATTGTTATAGTAATTAACTAGATAACATGGTAAAACTAGTTGGAGCAACTCAATTTTTTGAGTTATCAATTTAAAAACTTGCCTTCAGGCTTAGAATTATTAAGTAAGAGGTAATTAAAATAATCTTTGACTGAAGAGGTAAAGCTAATTCCCCCAACGTAATGTTGTTTGTTGGTTCAATGTAATTTCAAATTAAGTTGTCATAACTAAAGGTAAAGGTACTTTATTAGTCACATATACAGCTAGTACAGTGAAATTCTTTCTCTGCATTTAACCCATCCCTGAGGAGCAGTGGGCAGCCGCGGTGCAGCGCCCGGGGACCAACTCCAGATTATGAGCCAGTGCCTTTGGTCAGGGGCACTGACTGGAGGATTAACCTAGCCGACATGTTTTTAGTGGTGGGGGAAACCGGAGCACCCGGAGGAAACCCACGCAGACACGGGGAGAACATGCAAACTCCACACAGAAAGGACCTGGGCGGCCCGGGATTCGAACCCAGGACCTTCTTGCTGTGACAGTGCTAACCACTGTGCCACCGTGCCGCCCGACTGAAGAAGCTGAGCCTGCACGAGGAGGAACCTAGCCTAAGAAAGGCTAATGGAAACTGTTGCGTTGATTTTTTTTTGTTGAGTCTAAACATTTCTTTTTAGAGTGTAAAATCACAAAATCCAACTCCTCGGCAAAGCAAGTCTAGAGTCATGGCAAGCCAGTCATACACTTGTGACTGACACACACCTGGCAGCACAGGAAGCTCAAAACGAGTAGCCTAAATACCAACAGGAGAATATTGCGGGGGTTTTGGTACATTTTTTAGGGGCATTAACCCACATGTTTAGTGGTGCTGCTCATTCCATGGATACATGATCCTTACAAGTTTTACCTCATATAAAGGTGACTAATCAGACTTTCCAACAAAATAAAATACAACATTAATTGGTTTATTAACGGGGAGAAATGACTGACTGAAATAACTCTTGATGAGTTTATTTCACTCTATCTTTTCAGATACTAGAAAATGTTCCATTCTTCTTAAATCTTTAGAAAAATCCTCTTACTGCTCTGCAGACAGTCAGCCAGCTCCTCCTGCTTCATTCTCCTCAGGAAGTTCACTGTGATCTCCAGAAATGACTCTCTGCTCCTCCTCTGATCTTCATCATCACCATCCACTACCTCATCATCGTTGTCATGATTATCTAATAATTCTGGGCAATTTGGACTCAGAAGTTTTTGGATCCTCTTCAGCTCGTTCTTCACAAAAGTGGCAATATTCTCCTCCAGCAGCTGGAAAAACAATAGCATGCTGTGTAAACTTGACTTTCAATATAAACACATGGTCTAATGACAGCAGCATGACACTGTAAGTGTGGCTGAACATTTATTGGGGGCTGCTGTAGTCATCAGTTCTGTGTGTGGATGAACATTTACACACCACAAATATGGAGTCGAGGTCTGTGTGATGCTGTTTGGTGGACTGATCACTGAGAACCTCTGAGGTCTCCTGGAGAACTCTGTGGAGAACAGATAAATGTTTAGAATATGAAATAAAACAATCACATGATAGTAAATTGAATCCGAAAGTTACTCAAAGTTAAGCGATGTGTTTCGCCCAGTGGGCTTCATCAGGCTTATAAGCTTAACCATCTTGGCAATGTGTTTCGCCCTTAACCATCTTGGCCTCACTTCACTGGCACACTTTTTTTTCTTTTTTAAAAAAATATTTTACTGTTTGTTTTTTAAGCTCTTAATGGGCTGGTTCCCCCAGTACCTGACTGAGCTCCTACATATCCATGCACCTGCCAGAGCACCGAGATCTTCCAATCAGCTGCTACAGGTTGTCCCAACAACTCAGCTGAAGACCAAAGGTGACCAAGCTTTTACTGTGGCTGCTCCTCGGCTCTGGAACAGCCTGCCATAGCGCATTTAAATCCTCCTTAAAAGTTTTGTCTTTACTTGTATTTAATTTCTTTATTTATAGCTCATTTGTATTTTATTGCATTTCAGTTGTGTATTTTATGGTATTTTAATAATGGCAATTAATAATGGTAATTTATGGCACTTCATTGCACACAGCACTCAACTTTGTTTTTTTTGTGTTTTTTTAAGTGCTCTATACATAAAGGTTGAGTTGAGTTCAGTTTTTACAGATGTTTTCTATGAACAACATGAACATGATGAAGCAAATTTGAGATATTTTATATAGAGAATAATAGTAAGGTTTTACCTCTCTGTGATGTCATCAAGCTTAACCATAGACCGGTCACTCTTCATGGACACACAGCTGGGGACAGCAGACTGTTGTCCACTTTTAAAATGATGGGGTAAAACCCTAGAGCGGTCACTCTGCATGCACAAACAGCTGGGGACAGGAGAGTCTTCTCCCTGCTTCTTGTGGCTGGTAACAAGGAAAATAACAAATAATGAGATATACTGAACCTAATAATGACCTAAATAACCAACAAACCACATGATAAATCAAGTTGTTTTTTTACTGATGTTGCCTGGTATCACCAAGAGAGATCCTCATCTCACCTCTGAGCTTTGGTCTGGCTCTCATGTTCCCCCCACAGAGTGGTTTTAGAGGGAGGGGCTCCCTCCTCTCTGTCCTCACACTGATTCATAGCAGAGCCCCCGCCTTCACACAAACACAACAACAGGCTTCATCACAAAAGGATTCACTTCACAGGACATAATAATTGGAAAAGTGAACAACAAAGGAAAACACAGGATTGTCACAGGAATGCACAATTTTGACTGAAATATTTATTACAATAGAAGTGATGTCAGTGATGTTAGTCCATACTGCTTCTGTGATACATTTACCCTCAGTTCAGAGGAATAATTTTACAACGTTTTCAGTCTGGAGAAAGAAAGTCTAAGATGTATGCTTAGCAGATTAAATACAATGTTTAAGAATACCAAAAATTAAAAAGAGGGAAAAAATGTCCTCAAAGATTTCATTAATGATCTTCCCTGAGTCAAACCGCTGTTGATTATTTCTCCAAGCAACAACAATAACAATATAACAAACAATAACACATACAACACGTCATCCTTTGACTGAATATATTTGCTCTTGAACAGATTAATCTAAGAAGGGAACAACACTCCAGTGAAGACAAGTCTGTACTAGTGATGACTGTGTTTTAAGGACAATCGAGTCCAAATATCATATGATCCATTTTGACCAAAGCTGTCCAACCAGTTCGGTCACTCTCTGCATTTATTAGGGCCACGGGCCATCGCACCGGGCACTACTGTTATTGTGTGGATTTTTTCTTATTATTATTATTCATTTTCCGGACAAATTTCGGTTCGCTACTAGTCCTGATCGGGATCGGTGTGCTATTACTTTTCTCAACAGTTTAGGAATTTTTCGCGACGTAAACAGTAGACACAAGTAGACACAAGTCTTGTGTATTGGCGTATTACTCCACGTTTTGATAGGTCATATAGTTTTTGATCAATCCCTGATCAATGACCATGATCATTTTTGGAGAAATTATGTGATTTTATAAAACGGAAAGGTGAAATCCCGCAATCTGATTGGTTGTTAACCGTGGTATATTGAGCATATACCAAGGCTACTATTCTAAAACCTTATCACAGCATAGGCTATCACTCCGCGTCAGGCACGTAGTGACTGGTATGAATGGAAGTTGTTGTCATGTATCCATGACAACGGACTGTTGCAGTCCGTAGCAAAAGACAGCTGATGTTTTTACGATGTTAAAAAATGGACTAAAGTAGTTGAATTCACGTGTTTACGGTGAACTTTCACCTCCGGGGAGGGTTAACAATGGTAGAGGGGACTGAGCAGTGACTTTCACTTGAAAAAAAGCGGAGGAAAAGACGAGCTGCAGAGCTACTTGGAGCTAACGTCTGGAGAGGTGGGACTATTTTTTCACAGTGAGGCTATTTTATTGGATAATATGTATTTCTGGTTGAATAAAACTACATGAAATTGATTGCGTATCCCTCTTTTATATTGCCTTTATTCGTAACCGTTTTATAAAAGCAATATATCACTCCAGGCCGTGGTATATGCTCATTATACCACTCTAAGGGGGTCGTGGTATATTGCTTAAATAATGGGTGTGTACTGCATGGAATGTTCGTGTCAGAGTGGGTGACGTCATCGGTTAGAGTGGGAGAGATGCCAGAAAAACTCCAGATTTTTTCTCTTTCCAAACTCCAAACGGCCACAATTTACACTCTACACACATAATTTCAGAATTTGTAAGACAAACTTGTTATCTCTCATATCATGTGCTCAAAATATCAGAGAGACTTACAGAACTTACAGAATCAGCCTCTGAGTGCGGCCACGTCTGTCTCTGCTCCTCATTGAGTCCAATACAAATATTTTCTGAGAGAAGCAGAACGGCCTGATGTTTTAAAACTGCCAGCGTCGCCAAAATATTTACTGTAGAAACACCAAATCGTACCGAAATTTTCATTAAGTCCTTAGAGCAACGTTGATCTGTGTTTTGTTCTGATAGGAGTTACCGTTTTCTCACCCTAAGCCTAAATGTGAGACCGGTGCAGAGGCAGAAAATGGCTCTTTTTCTCCACGTTTCTGTCTGTCTCAGCCTGCGGGGGCCCCTATCGCCGTGGTAACCTCTTTGATCCTCAGGCCAGAGCTCGTTAACTTCATAAACAATCCACCTGGCGCTCGTTTAAATGTTTATAAACACAGACACAGCTAAATCAGACTGACACAGGATGCAGCTACTAACTAACTATGTGACAAGTCAGTCACACACACACACAGACTCTAGAGCCAGCTTCATGTGATTACAGTCACACACACACACACACACACACACACACACAGACTCTAGAGCCAGCTTCATGTGATTACAGTCACACACACACACACACACACACACACACAGACACACACACACACACACACACACACACACACACACACACACACACACACACACACACACACACACACACACTCTAGAACCAGCTCTGGAAACTGTTCTCAGATCAGATTGAGCCACATTTACACAAACAGGTTTCATACAGTTCTCAGGTCAGACTTCATTCCTCCTGTTCCTCCCTGTTGTACTTAATTGACTTCTCTCTCAAAGCTCTGTGCTTATTATGGGCTGCTTTTTTTTTCTTTTCTTTTTTTTTTTGAACTTTTATACCATTGCTTCAGGCACCTTCATCAGGTTTAGTTCAAGTCACTGTCAAACTGTGTGTCTGTCTGATCAGCTCTGTCTTGACCTTGATCGTGGGTTTGATTCCCATGTTGACAGAGATGTCAAAATAAGCTGTAGCTTCTGTGGCCCTCTCAAAATTTCCCAGAGGAAATTTTCTAGTTTCTGATTTTGTTGTCTCAGGTAAGTACAATCAGGCCTCTGTTGCTTTCTATTAAACACTAACACAGATGGGAATAGTTCCTAAATAATTGTCATTTAACTCTTAACAGGCATTCATAATAATAACTCAATCTGAAACACCCATTAAGCATCAAAAACGTTTATCATGTCCAGTCAAACACTGATACAACAATATGTGAACACATTTATTCTATTCATCAGACATTTGAAGATTCTCACCTGCTGAACTCTCTTCAGGTCGACTTTCACACAATTTTCACCTTCATGTGTAGACGAAACATTTGAGAGAAAAAGCTGCTCCGTCTTCTTCATTAGTCCTGCTGTATGTGAGCATTCAATCTGATTAGGACTCACAACATAACTTCAGAGTCACACCTAAAAAAAAACGTCAGAGCGACCTCAAAACCCATCTAACCTGTTTAAGAAATCCAACCAGTGATGGAAATCAAACAAGAGGTGTAGTTCTATGGTCTGTCCACTAGATGGTGGTAAGTTATATTCCACGGAGCTATAGATTTAGGTTCATCAACATGTGACAGTCATATCTCTGACCAACAACTGAGCCCTTTGCATCAACTTGCATTTTGTCCAAAATGTTACTGTAGAGGTTTAAATAATGTTAGCTTGAGATCTTGCAGTGGCTTACTCAACAGTCTATTGCTAGCAAGAAGTTGCTTTCCACAGGCAGTGTCTGTAGCTAGCCCAGCTGTGCAGGTCAACAAAATCCACTCTGGAAACGTTTTTTGTTGTGAAGAAAAATTATAAAAAATCTCCAGGTTTATTCCACAGGATTACAAAACAAAGTGGCTGGCTAACACACTTTTAGCAACTAATTACTAAAAAGCAGGTAAGAAAACCGTTTGCTTCTCCAGCTATCAAGCTCTGACTGCCTGCTCTCAGATCAACAGGAAAAACCCACACACCTATGCGTTCTTAAAGGGGAAGTATACCTTTTACCAACATATACTGAATCACATAAAAAACATGAATACCAATATGCTTTTAACATTTTTAACCACTATATAAACTTATAAATGAAATTATTAATCATTAAATCCTGTATACTTACAGGGCTCTCAAGTTTTGAAGTGAGTTCAGAGTGAGATTTTACCAGCGGCAGCGGGGATTTGGTGGAAGTGGGGATGGATGTCTGACAAATGACGCATAAATTAATTCAAACAAAAATATTTATGATTCATGACTGGAATAAGTTAACCAGGGGCGTCATGCAACCCAAAAATTGGAGGGGGCACAGTGAATGCGAATGTGCTATTGCGCGCATAGCGCGCACAAAATTCTGGGGAGGATGCCCTCAAATCAGTGCTTTAAGTGGGAAAAAATAAGTGCCGGTACTCCCCTTTTCAGCTGTTGGCTGGTAAATTAGGCGGTGGGCGGTCGATACCAGCACATCATTAAGTGACAGGCTACTTTACATTCAAATATGATGTTGATTAAAAAAAGAAAAACGTTCAATTGAACTTTCCAGAAAGATTTTTAAAAAGTATTTTCTTGTTAAAATCCATCTGTGAATAATGTATGACGACAAATGAATCAGTATTTGTTATTTTAAGTTTACCCACTTCATAAAGTATCTCTATCCTTCCCTAATTGCTGTCCTAAATTATTGCCAAATTAAAATTTTCACTAAAATCAAGAAGTTTTTGTGATTTGTGGCCAAATAAACAGCCTCCACAGACAGCTGTCATTGTTCTAACAAGCTGACAGCAACAGTTTCACAGTGTTTCTCAGTAAGAGCTTTCATTTTACTCTGCTCTTGTTAACGAGTAGTGTTAAGCATTTTGGGAAATATGACTCACATTTAAGCATGTTGAATACAGTAAGTGGAAGGCTACTTATTGGTAGGCTACCACTGGAAAGTCATGTAAATGGCTTTACACTGTAACTCACGAAGGTTTTAGTCGCTCCACATTCACATCTCGTCTGGACACATGGAGTTATACTATGACGAGGCAGCGGCGTGCGCTCCGTACGTGCATGTGAGAGAGTCATGGATGAGAGAGCGCACAGCGCGGCAGCCCCGCCCCTCAGTGAGAGACAGAGGAGCAGCGGAGAACAGGGCAACAGAACCGTGGCGCTCAGGGTGAAAGAGGCATCACTATCACAAATCGGTCAGAGAGAATGAGAACAGGACAGAGTATGTCCAGACTCCCGGTACTCCCCGGTACGCCGTAAAAAGTCCCGGTACGCCAGGGGTTAAAATCTAGAAGTGCCGGTACTCCGTACCGGTGAGTACCGGCCCACTTAAAGCACTGCCTCAAATCACTTATTTTGGGCACTTATACAGGACTCTACACTAGTATTTGTTAGTATTTGTTAGTTTATTTTTAGAGCACAGCACAATGAAAAATGTTTAAGTAACACGTTATTTAACCTTTAAATAATGTTGAGGGTCCAATGTGACCAATTTTTACATTTAGGAACAGTGAAAACACCCTAAACATTTTTCCTCAAGTTGAACTTGTTCAACACAATATTTGATACAGATGCAATGGTCTTTCCTGCCACTATATGATTACTGTACAGATGTTACTGGTTCAAAATTGCGGACTTCACGCGTGGTCCACGCGAGACGGCACAAGACTCAGGTGTTTTTTTTCTTTGGCGAGACAAGAGGTTTTAATGAAAAGCCTCAATGTGCCAAAACAACCACCAGGTGGCATCTGTGAGAACGGAGGACGACAGGCGGATGACTCAGTGATCTGTGCAGTAATCCACAGCTTAAACTCTAGGCTATTAAACTAGAACTAACTACTGTATACCCTGCCTAAATCACAGAAACTATTGTAGGGGAGAGCCGGGTCGATTGATACACGGGATGATTGATACACAGCGATTTCCTCGAAAACCACACAAGCTTGAGCCGTCAGATTTTGTCACTATGTTCAGCACTCAACACCGACCAATCCTGGGAAAGCTTGTGAAATTATGTCACGCCATTCAAAAGTTACTAGCGCGAACCTGTTTTTTACTACGGAGAAAGTAAAATGTTAGGTGCGGTAGTTTTTTTGTGATCAAAAGTTGTATTGTGTGTTTCATGCAATAATAATATGACCTAACAACAGATGAATTTGTACATAAACAGGTCCTAATGTATGCAATGTCATAGTTTTGAAGTTTAGAGGCAAAACAGGTTGAAGTGTCAGTAGTCGCTGCAGGGACGATTGATAACAGCTGTTTCAAATGTCCCTCACGCGGTTACACCCCGCCTTTCCGAAGCCCCGCCTTTCCGACAATAGACTTCCATTCATCGTAATAGCGGGGTTTTCTATTTTTTCTAAAGACCCCGCTACTCCGAAAAGGCCAGTGGGGGAACCCCCCCCACTCCGAACGGACAGACGGACCTAATCAGAAAGGAACCAGAGGCTGTGCAGTGCGCAGTGCGCAGTGATCCTTTTTTCCTTTTTGGGGTCGAACGGATCATGTGCATAATTAACTGCAAAACAAGCAAATACTTCATACTGTATTAATGACATAATGTTCATTATGCTTCTAGCCTGTCTAGCCTCTACCTGGTCTTTTTACTAAACTTAACCAACTCCTTTCTTCATTGCCTAAACCCAACCAAAGCATCTCCCTCAGTCAGCTGTCAGCACGAGCGGCGGCTGCTGCAGCCTCGCGCCCTGTGAGCTCAAGCCGGTTTCAGCCGTGCTCGAGCGGAGGGGGGGGGGGGGGCGGGGGGGGGGGGGAGTGTATTTCTATTACTGTGTGGAGATCTCCAACAACGGAGTCTGGGAGAAAGCAAGTGGGACAGATCTGCCCAGTCCCTGAGCAGCGCACGTTTCACAGACAAGCCACAAAGCAGAATGTAAACAACGTCACGCGGTTCAGCACCTTGGACAGCTGCGGGGGGGAGGAGGGGGTGTCGGAGTAGCGGTGTTTCGAAGTGGGGGTATTTCGGAACAGCGGGGTGTCGAAGTGGAGGTGTGTCGGAATGGAGAGCTGTCCCCCCCTCACGCCACCGTGCGTAGTGATTGTGGTCACATAGCGCGATCAATATCTGTATATAAATCATCAAATTAATAGCCTAACTGTTTTGCAATGAACAACAACCGATTTGAATGAACAACATGTATTTTTAATAAACACCACATATTTTTAATGTTCGTGTTTATGACATGAATCAACAGATATTCAGCAAAGTGAGGGGAAAATGCCGAGGGTAAAATGACAATATGTTCAACTGTGTCTCCATAAACATGACTTAGGACAGGGAAATAAGTAAATGAAATGAAAATGCAGTCATCCAACAACTCGTACAGAAGAAGAAAGGCGAGTTTAATCGAAATGCGGATCTTGACAATTACGCACGGGACAAAAATATTTATTTGACCTATTTATATTGTGAGAAATTATGTGACATTTTGGCAATAACGAGTACACTAGTATGAAAATCGCTACAGTTGAACTGGTCTGGTTTTTAGCTGCTCAATCTCATTGTTTCAAAGAAAAGGGATTGATTTTTATAACGAAATGAAACGAAAACAATATTATATTGATACATTGTTGTAAAAAAAATCCAAAAGAAACGAAAATGAACTAAAGAAAATAACTTTCACACACACATTAAAACAGTGCGATTGGTTGAAAGCTGATAATTAGCCATGTGCTTATAAGCTGATTGGCCGAAACCAAGAACAAAGCCGCGTGAATGGCCAATCGCCATGTGTTAACGGCCGACATGTAAATCAGCTGTTTCGATGGGCGTTATATGAATAGAGATGTTAATGTATCTCATAAGGTACTTTGCACATAGGCTACTTTCTGTAACTGGAAGAAAAACAGCCAGCTGGAAGAATGTGTTGCCTAAATCTTTTACTGTGTGGGAGATCTCCACCAACGTAGCCGGGGAGAAAGCAAGTGGGACCGTTCTGCCCAGTCTCTGAGCAGCGCACGTTTCACAGATAAGCTTCATAACGGGAGTAGCCTAATGTCAGTAGTTTCTGTTTAAAGCATGCTGTTTCAACCGCCCCTCCTCTGTGTCTCAAACGACCCGCATAGGTGGGACGTTTGAGACAAATAACAACATACGTTTAAAGTTATAAAACAGCGCGATCATCCAACATATGTGTTAAATTATAGCCTATGTAACTAAGAGAATAGACATGTGAGTTGTTGATCACATGATAAAAATGTTTGTTTACATAACGTCAAGGGCAGAGTCAAGGCAGCAGATAAATCACAAAACATCAACGCGTCCGTGAGCGCAGCGCACCTCATTGTCTCCTGTGAAGAAGAAGAGAAAAAAAAACCCCATGGTCCGACCTGACCCAGTTATTGAATGTTTAGGTTTATTTAGAAGAAGTCTGATTATGACTGCTGCTCTGGATCAGATTATTTGCTCATAATTCGGGTTATTTTCAAACAGTGGCCAAACAACAGATCAATTAATTATTATAGACTATATTTTCCATTTTTGCTAAGCGGTTTGTTCTGAATTAAATCAAAGCCTGTCCCATACAGCCGCGTGTGTTACGCCGTGTTTTGTTGATGCTATCATCTTTGCCTTGCGCAGATGATCCTTCATAATTAAAAATAAAAAGTCCAGGCCGGCTGCATGGCTGACGGTGTCACCACTCTCATTATCACTGGCTGTTTGTGTTGTCTGTCAAAAAATGGATGAATGAAACCTATCGACTTTGTATCGGCCGCGTCTTCTATCGAGGGAAAGTTATTTATCCTATGTTTTATCGCCCAGCCCCAAAGTGACACAGACCCGTTCATTCACAAGAAATCATCCAGCTGCACTCTCAAACAAGGTGCGGAGTGAGAAATCTGCGGCACTACTGCACAGTACTGTAGTTGGCTCATTTTAAAAACACATTCAGCATTGTCCCCAAAACGTCTGAGCAGTATTTAGTACGGTGCTGCCACCTAGAGGAAAACAGTTGTGGTGAAAAGACACGCGTTCACACGATCCTGCATTGCAGGACAAACCCCGCAATTTTGAACCAGTAACATCTGTATAAATCACAGTAGCATTGACTGATTAGTTGAACGCAGCCTGATGTAAACATTAAAACTCAGTAACCAATCACACAGGCAGCTCTCCATGTTGTCCCTGTTTGATGTTCAGGGACAGGTCAGAACAGTCTGAGGACAGACAGCTCTGAGGTTGAAGTCTATAATAATGAGATGAGATGAGAGACACCTGTGACTGTGACAGCTTCGTCTTGACCACATGTCAGCTGATCAGCTGCAGCAGAGGAAACTCCGCTGTTCTCCGCTCCACCGCGATGAGCGCTTTTTTTTTAAGCTCCTACTGTAAACTGGCGCGGATCCGGTGTGTTTATCAAAGCTTGGTCGCCGTGCTCAGGCACCAGCTCGGTTTGAGCTGCGTTCATGAAGTTAAGAGGCTGCTTTCAAACTCATCAGGCAGTGATCAGTGTCGGCGGCTTTTTGACTCGTTAATCACGGTCGTGGGTGTTTTAGGATGGTACAGGCTGAGGCCGGTAGGCTACAACAGGTAACAGTGTTGTTGTCTCTTCACCTCTCTCATGTGATCAGTGCGCCCTCAAATCTGTTCCACTGTTAAAGCGACTGGTGGACGTCACCATGGTAATTTAAATGCGTGAGAAATACAATGTGTGGCGTGTGAGCGTGTGGACGGGTGGGAATGCGTGTGTCACACGCCAAATGCGTGAGACTTGAGAGCCCTGTGCATCTTCTTAACACATTTTAATCATATGAACTGTATTTCTCATCATGAACTCTACTTCTGCCTCTACAGTTACATTTCAAATGTGCAAAGAATCAAACATTTGAGGTGTTTATGAGTCCAGTGAATTACTTAAAGGGATATTTCAACATTTATTCAAATTCTCAAAACACTAATGTATTGATATTTGTTTGTTTTTATAAAAAAATATATATTAATAATAAAAACCTTCAAGCGGAATTTCAAAATAAAGCTCACCATGTTTGAATTGTATTGAGTATTGGGGTCAAAAACAGAAAAGGAACCAGAACATGAGGATTAATTAGAGTATTGATTAAAAAATTAGAGTATTGATTAGAAAAGGTGTCGTCAGTTTGCCGTTGATGATGCTGCAGTTTCCTGAATTAAAGACCAGACTGTTTATTATTATTATGAAAAATTAATCGCCTTTTTGTGGGCTTTAAAGGGATATTCTGTTCTGTTCGTCAGCAACTCACCCTGAATCCAGAGAAAAATGCAGTCCTGAAGCTTTAAATCACACTCATCACTTCAGCTGCACCTCAACATCCTGAGACCTTTATTTGTCTTTTATACACTGTAAAAAACTTAGCATTCATTATGTTTACATTAACATTACATCAACATTGTTCCAAAAAGGAGATGTCACATCCTTTAAAGGGATAGTTCACCCTAGAATGATATTTCGCTCATTATCTACTCACCCTCATGTTGACTAAGGGCTGGAAGAAGTCTCAGAGTCCTCCGTCCCTTCTCTGAGTTACAGGGGGTCTTGGAGTAGCAGTGCATGTCCATATAACGGTTGTAAAGGGACACCAGAGCTCTTCGTAAAAAAACACACACAAAAAAACATCCAAATACCTCCATGATGCTCGTATGTAATGTCCGTCTTGTGCTGAAGCCCCAAATTGCGTAATTGTCCCGAAAAAAATTAAATAAGTCCACATTCCAAGCATGTTTGTAGCATTAGCTCTGTGTCTGTTGTCCGGTCTTCCGCTGCCAGCGCGCATGCGCAACCAGACTGAGACTCGAGTCGGTCTCAGTGCGAACCTTGCGCATGCGCGCTGGCAGCGGAAGACCGGACAACAGACACTAGGAGCTAATGCTACAAACATGCTTGGAATGTGGACTTATTTAATTTTTTTCGGGACAATTACGCAATTTGGGGCTTCAGCACAAGACGGACATTACATACGAGCATCATGGAGGTATTTGGATGTTTTTTTGTGTGTGTTTTTTTACGAAGAGCTCTGGTGTCCCTTTACAACCGTTGCCTTGAAATGCACTGCTACGCTAAGACCCCCTGTAACTCAGAGAAGGGACGGAGGACTCTGAGACTTCTTCCAGCCCTTAGTCAACATGAGGGTGAGTAGATAATGAGCGAAATATCATTCTAGGGTGAACTATCCCTTTAAGTTCATTCCAGTTTACACTGTCTCAGATTTCTCATTCTGTGTGTGTATGTACAAGCAGTTAATAATAAAATGAATAAAAGCAAGGGGGTCTGAATACTTTCTGTATGCACTTTATCCATCTATCTCTCTATCTCTCTATCCGTCCTCAGGAGAGACAGTGAGACCTACACAGGACACAGAGACACTGCGGAACCAGGATTGATCCAGAACCCAGGATACAGAGGTTCAGTGAGAGTGGTGTTGATGGTGTGGAGGTGGATCAGTCTGTGAGAGGAGACACTGTAGAAGGACAGAGTGCCAGCAGGACAGTCCACATACACTGCTACTCTGTTAGAGACAGGGGAGGAGGAGATTGGTGTTTCTCTGTTGTTGTGACAGACAGAGTAAAGACCATCTACATCAGAGCACCTCAGACTCCAGGAATGATTGTTCCGTCCAAACCTATAGTCTTTACTCTCTCCTTCCCTGCTGATTCCTCCGTAACTCACTGTTATACCAATCTCTCCTCTCCACTCGACCTCCCAGTAACAGCGACCAGTCAGACCAGTTGAAGGTGAGGTGAAATCTGTCTGGATGATCAGGATATGACTGATCCTCTGTCACATTTGTCACCTTCCTGTTGTTGTCAGACACTTTGAGGTGTTTGTTCACTGAGTTCATGTCCACTTCCAGTTCACAGGCGTCTGATGGAGAGAACAAGGAACATGGAGAGCCCCCATGTAGAACAAACGCAAAACAAAAAACAGTTTAGGCTGCATGGAATACTCTGCCGAGATTTTTGATGCGAGAAGGTAGTGCTGCCTCTTTTAAACAGGGACTAAAGATGTATTTGTTTTTACAAGAGGGAGTGACTCTTTGACCATTAGAGACAGTTGCATGTCTCTAAAATAATGCATGATTTCTGTTTCTTTGTACTTTAAGAACAGTTTGTAAATGAGATGTGAGCTTTTTTTTATGTTTTGTGTTGCTGTTGTCCACTGTAAGATTGATGATGATCTATGTTGAATGTTTTGTGTTAAATTGAAACAGAAATATTTGTAAGACATTTTGACCCCAGGAAGAATAGCTGCTGTTTTGTACAGCAGCTAATGGGATCTAATAAACAGACAAACAAACAAGACACAGCACAGCTGCAGTTTATCATCTGTTCATTTAACGTAATTTTACGTTTTTTGCTTTTTTTTTTTTAATTATGAAAATAGACACTTTAACACACCGTGGGCCGGACGTACTGGACGTACGAAGGGACAGAATGACATTTGATCCGATGCAGACAAAGACAGCATGTGTGTTCATCTCTCTCGCGCTCTGTTTAGATAAATAAACACAAATCACTACAGGGCCCAACTCGTCATATAGTGACGAACAGGCAGCAGCTGCAGCGACAATCACACACCTATAATATGTGTGTGTGTGTGTGTGTGCCGCCCATGATCCAGTGGATTAATAGAGAGCTCAGGTGGGACACACGGATCTAAATGCTCTGACCACTGACCAGAGGGATCAAAGACGGGTGAAGGCAGGAGCGAAGCAGCCAGGTACTGGAGAGGGAGGAGAGGAAAGGAGAGGAGCGCACTGCAGGACAGACGTGTGCCGTGCGTAACGGCGCGTAAAAGACTTTTAACACGGCTGAAAAACTGTTACAGAATTAAAGATCACGGGGCTCTGACAGGTATCAAACCAATAAACGCATACATTTTCACAAAGTTGTATCAGTTAGTACATGGTTTTCAGACGTGGTGAATAAAGACGCAAAAACAGCCACCGCAATCTCTTCCTGGTTTGGTAAATCACATTGCACGCGCTAAATAAATCTATTTGCATCTACTCCTCCCAGTATTCTGCACGTTCTGGCTGAAACGCCCATATTTACATATTCATCAAGGCAAACACGCTAAATGGATCGCACGTGCTATATTTTGCCCGTTTGAGAGACGCAATCCTCTGTGCGTCCGGTTAGTAGATCAGGTTCCACATGTGTTTGCGCGTGCAATCACGTTTGCACACGTTTTAATACACGCAAACCTTTAAGTAGATCTGGCCCATAATGTGTAAATTTGGGGACTCTAAGATGAGCAGAACTGAAATAGATGACGATCAAAAACTCATGACAGCTCACGATCTGGAAGTTTTTTTTTTTTTTTTTTTCGGCTTTTTGCCTTTATTTGATAGTGATGACAGTAGAGATAGACAGGAAATGGGGAGGCAGAGAGAGGGGGAATGACACGCAGGAAAGGTCTGCCCGACGCGGGACTCGAACCGGGGACGCCTGCGGCGAGGACCGTAGCCCCCACATGGGGCGGCCGCTCCACCCACTGCGCCACACACCGCCCCGATCTGGAAGTTTTTATCATAACTCGGCTTTTTCAAACGGAGTTCTGCATGTGGATGCAGCAGCTGCTCTGCTCTCACCTGCGAGGCTGCAGCAGCTCGGAGCTGAAACAGGAAGCTCTCAGCCGACAGTCCCGCCCGGTCTTCATCTGGAGCAACACCGTGTCCTCCCCAAGGTCCTCCCGCGGTAAAATCTGATGGTCTCTGGGCCAAAGCAGACCGGCACCACCGACTTGCTTTTGGCTGAGAGACCATCACATTCCGCGGCGAGAGGCTGTGACATGGCACGGTGCGTCTGTGTTATTGTTGTTTAGCCCCCCCCCCCCCGACCATGAAAACCAGCCATGTTTAGCTTGAATTTTCTCAGGAACGGAGGCACATAGAAACAAACGGTTTGTGGCCATTTGAAGCAGAAAGTTTCACCTTTCAAATGAACCAGTATGTGCTGGTGGCAATAATATAGAATATGCTGTGGCTCTACAAAAATCGTCTAAATTGCCGGTACACTTGACTAAAACTTTGGAAAGAAGCGCGGCACTGATTAACCTGGTTACGCAAAAGTCTCTGGTTTCTGCTGATGTGTCTCTGTTACCTACAACAGCAAATGAGCTCATCAGTGTGAAGATAAGCTATTTCTAAGTAGTCTAATTCTATACCTCTGGAAGGCATGGTCGGGTCGGGTTACACCCCGCCTTTTCGAAACCCCGCCTTTCCGACAATAGACTTCCATTCATCGTAATAGCGGGGTTTTTTATTTTTTCTATTTTTCTAGACCCCGCTATTCCGACAAGGCTATTGGGGAAACCTCCCCACTCCAAACGGACAGACGGACCTAATCAGAAAGGAAACGGAGGCTGTGCATAATTAACTGCAAAACAAGCAAAAACTTCATATTAACCCAGGCGAAAAAAAAGTATACTTTAACATACTAAATTTAAGCACACTTAGTGTACTTCATAAGCACAAAATTATTGTACTCAAAGTGTGTTATTTTCGAATACTAAAAACGTACTTAGTATACTAATGATATTTCATTATTGCTACTTAAGATATACTAAAATACAGCTTAGTGTACTTGACTGTACTATTTTGAGACACCATTAAGATCAACTTAAATATACTTAAGTACACTTTTCTCTACTAATACTGTACTTATTTATAATGTTCTTTAGTTCGATTTAAAGTATACTTTAATCCACTTTTCAGATTACTATTAATAAATTTAGAATATACTGGAAATGTATTTCTAATTTAATCATAATGTGTTGCCATTGCATTTTAAATATACTTACAAAAATTAAATAAAAATTAAAAAGTTGTACTTAAGTATATTATAGTTCATCTTAATGGTGTCTCAAAATAGTACAGATAAGTACACTAAGTTGTACTTTAGTGTGTCTAAAGTAGCACTCATGATATATCATTAGTATACTAAGTGCACTGTTAGCACATCGAAAATAATATACTGTGAGTACACTAATTATGTGTGCAGAAAGTATACTAGATGTTTGTCATTAAAGTACACTTCAACGGTACACAGAAAGTATATTTTTTTTATAATTAATTTGAATTTCAAATTACTTTTAAGTAAACATAAAAAATAATTAGAACATACTTAAGGTAGAAAAAAAGTTTATTTTTAACGCACAGCATTACAGGGAAAATGTGCATAATAAAGTACATTTAAGTACATCTTTAACAACATTTTCAAACAGTTTCTCTTCATTGTGACATTTTTATTCAAATTTGGATCATCTGACCCCAGAGAATTCTTTTTAGTCATACTCTTTAACAAGTTAACTAAAAAACAATAATAAAAGGAAAAAATAAAAAGAAACAATAGCTGTGCTAGCACTACCCTGCTAGCTGTGCACCGCAGAGAAGCTAATAATGACAGGGATGAACATTTAACTGCCTTTTGAAACTTTTACATGTGAAACATTGACACAGTTTGTTTAAACTCAAAATGTATGTCCACCAAAAAACAAACAAACAAAAACGATTACAAACAGTTACTGATGTTACTGCTTACTGTTTCTTTTTGCTCACAAAATTCTCATTGTTACATTTTCTCCGAATCACTGCCCTCACATCAGACACATTTGTTCCTGGAAATTCAGCAATAACTGTATCTGTAAAATAGAAAAGGACAAATAAAATGGTGTTACAAATCATGCTTTTCCAGAGTTATCACATTAGCAAGAAGGGGGCATACATACATGAGGACAATCTGAAACATGTTGCTTCTGGCTATGGCCAAGGCAAGGGTAGAGGCATAAAAACAAAATTATAATAAGGAAAAATAGACTTAAAGCAGATAGGCTGTTCAGCTAAAATGATATCAAACGCTCTAAAATGGCAGCCAAAACCAGAAAGGCGAGGAAGAAAAAGAAAAACGACTATTCGAAGGGATCGGAGAATAACCAAAATGGCAAAGGCTCAGCCAATGATCAGCTCCAGGAGTTTCAAAGGAGATCTAAGATTGCCTGTGAGTACTGTAACAATCAGACGACGTCTATGTGAAGCCAAGCTACCACCAAGAAGCCCCCGCAAAGTCCCATTGTTAAAAAAAAATACATGTAATGAAGCGGTTATAATTTGCCAAATAACACATTGACTGGCCTAAAAAGAAATGGCGTAATATTTTGTGGACTGATGAGAGTAAGATCGTTCTTTTTGTGTCTAAGGGCTACAGACAGTTTGTCAGACGTCCTGCAAACACTGAATTCAAGCCACAGTACACAGTGAAGACGGTGAAGCATGGTGGTGGAAGCATCATGATATGGGGATGTTTCTCGTACTATGGTGTTGGTCCTATTTATCGCATACCAGGGATCATGGATCAGTTTGAGTACACCAGAATACTGGAAGTAGTCATGTTGCCGTATACTGAGGAGGAAATGACCCCAAACAAGACAATGACCTCAAACACACCAGCAAGCGTGTAAAGAAAGATGTCAACACTGCTATTTTTATGAACATTATATTTCTTGACTTTCTGTAAAATATTATCAAATTAAATAGCTTTTTCCAATTTACTTGGTTTGAAATAGAATGTGCAGTGTCCCCAATGCAGTTGTGTTCCTTAAAATACAATTTATTTGAAGAATTTTGAGGTTTACTCACCTTTTTAAACACACTGCTATTATTATGAACATAACTGTATATGTGTTAATATAAGTCTTAAATAGTTATATCTTCCGATCTTCTTCCCGATATCACTTACATAGTGAGTGTTTGGACCGAAAACACGGGTCTCTCAGTCCCTCTGCTCTGCTCTGAGCCGAGGAGAAAACTTTTCTCGTATCCTACAGTTTTTATCCAATGAGGAGAGAGAACGACATGAAGGGCTGTGTGTGCAGCCAAGGGATGCGCCTGAATGTGGTGACGTAGGGACGAGGACTGTTATGGTGTGTTCAAGGCAGCCCGTAACTGGTGTTTTTCCGACCTGTGAAGTCGTACCAGTTCGATCTGGTACGACTTCACGGGTCTGAAGTTACGAGTGACCGTTATAGTGACTTTCACAGGTAAAACAGGTCGGAAAAACACGACAAAAGCCTGCCTGGAACGCAGCATAAGCCAAAACGACCAGATCGCTTACTTCTGCTTTAACCAATACTTACCAACAAGGGCACTCAGCTTTTCCGGATTTAGCTGCTCTTTCGTTGTTCCAGTAGGCCCTGGTTTTCCTGTGAGAGTCGAGGATGCCAAAACATCCCGCCCAAAGATGAGCACAGCTAAGTCCTGTGTGAACAGGGACATTCTTGTTCGGTTTAGTCTTCGGAAACAGGTTTTGCTGACCTGCACCCCCGTGTTGCCCAGGGAAATCTGTGTCCAGGAATTAGAGTTAGTCAATTATAGGAATACGTTGCTGGAATGCATTTCTTAAAAGACAAAGCCGAACTCCATCCATCCATCCATTGTCCGCCGCTTATCCGAGTCCGGGTCGCGGGGGCAGCAGTCGGAGCAGGGATCCCCAGACTTCCCTCTCCCCGGACACTTCCTCCAGCTCTTCCGGGGGGACCCCAAGGCGTTCCCAGGCCAGCCGAGTGACGTAGTCACTCCAGCGTGTCCTGGGTCTTCCTCGGGGCCTCCTCCCGGTGGGACATGCCCGGAACACCTCACGAGGGAGGCGTCCAGGGGGCATCCTATACAGGTGCCCGAGCCACCTCAGCTGGCTCCTCTCGATGTGGAGGAGCAGCGGCTCTACTCCGAGCTCCTCCTGGGTGACAGAGCTCCTCACCCTATCTCTAAGGGAGCGCCCCGCCACCCTGCGGAGGAAACTCATTTCGGCCGCTTGTATCCGGGATCCAGTTCTTTCGGTCATGACCCAGAGTTCATGACCATAGGTGAGGGTGAGAACGTAGATCGACCGGTAAATCGAGAGCTTTGCCTTTCGGCTCAGCTCCCTCTTCACCACGACGGACCGATACAATGACCGCATTACTGCGGCCGCCGCACCGATCCGCCTGTCGATCTCGCGCTCCGTTCTCCCATCACTCGTGAACAAGACCCCAAGATACTTAAACTCCTCCACCTGAGGCAGGAACTCTCCCCCGACCTGGAGGGTGCAAGCCACCTTTTTCCGGTCGAGAACCATGGCCTCGGACTTAGAGGTGCTGATTCTCATACCAGCTGCTTCACACTCGGCTGCAAACCGCCCCAGTGCATGCTGAAGGTCCTGGCTCGAGGGAGCCAACAAGACCACATCATCTGCAAAAAGCAGAGATGAAATCAAGTGGCTCCCGAACCGTACCCCTCCGGCACTTGGCTGCGCCTAGAAATTCTGTCCATAAAAATAATGAACAGAACCGGTGACAAAGGGCAGCCCTGCCGGAGTCCAACACGCACCGGGAACAGGTCTGACTTACTGCCGGCAATGCGAACCAAGCTCCTGCTCCGGTCATACAGGGACCGTACAGCCCTCAGCAGAGGGCCTCCGACCCCATACTCTCGGAGCACCTCCCACAGGATGCCACGTGGGACACGGTCGAAAGCCTTCTCCAAGTCCACAAAACACATGTGGACTGGTTGGGCAAACTCCCATGCACCCTCGAGCACCCTGCGGAGGGTGTAGAGCTGGTCCAGCGTTCCACGGCCAGGGCGAAAACCGCATTGTTCCTCCTGAATCCGAGGTTCGACTATCGGCCGAATTCTCCTCTCCAGCACCCTGGAATAGACTTTCCCCGGGAGGCTGAGGAGTGTGATCCCCCGGTAGTTGGAACACACCCTCCGGTCCCCCTTTTTGAAGAGAGGGACCACCACCCCGGTCTGCCAGTCCAGAGGCACTGTCCCCGACTGCCACGCGATGCTGCAGAGGCGTGTCAGCCACGACAGCCCCGCAACATCCAGAGACTTGAGGTACTCAGGGCGGATCTCATCCACCCCCGGTGCCTTGCCACTGAGGAGCTTCCGGACTACCTCAGTGACTTCAGCTTGGGTGATGAATGAATCAACCTCTGAATCCTCAGCCTCTGCTTCCTCGACGGAAGGCGTGTCAGTGGGATTGAGGAGATCCTCGAAGTATTCCTTCCACCGCCCGACGATATCCCCCGTCGAGGTCAACAGCTCCCCTCCTCCACTGTAAACAGTGTTGGCGGAGCACTGCTTCCCCCTCCTGAGGCGCCGGATGGTTTACCAGAATTTCCTCGAGGCCGACCGGTAGTCCTCCTCCATGGCCTCCCCGAACTTTTCCCAGACCCGAGTTTTTGCTTCCGTGACCGCCCGGGCCGCCGTCCGCTTGGCCTGCCGGTACCCGTCAGCTGCCTCGGGGGTCCCCCGAGCTAGCCAGGCTCGGTAGGACTCCTTCTTCAGCTTGACGGCATCCCTTACTTCCGGTGTCCACCACCGAGTTCGGGGATTGCCGCCGCGACAGGCGCCGGAGACCTTACGGCCGCAGCTCCGGACGGCCGCGTCAACAATGGAAGTGGAGAACATGGTCCATTCGGACTCAATGTCTCCAGCCTCCCTCGGAATCCGGTCAAAGCTCTCCCGGAGGTGGGAGTTGAAGACCTCCCTGACAGGGGATTCTGCTAGACGTTCCCAGCAGACCCTCACGATACGCTTGGGTCTGCCAAGTCTGACCAGCTTCCTCCCCTGCCAGCGGATCCAACTCACCACCAGGTGGTGATCAGTTGACAGCTCAGCCCCTCTCTTCACCCGAGTGTCCAAGACATACGGCCGGAGGTCAGATGACACGACTACAAAGTCGATCATTGACCTCCGGCCTAGGGTGTCCTGGTGCCACGTGCACTGATGGACACCCTTATGCTCGAACATGGTGTTTGTTATGGACAGACCGTGGCTAGCACAGAAGTCCAATAACAAAACACCGCTCGGGTTCAGATCGGGGAGGCCGTTCCTCCCAATCACACCTCTCCAGGTAACACTGTCGCTGCCCACGTGAGCGTTGAAGTCCCCCAACAGAACGATGGAGTCCCCAGTTGGGGCACTTTCCAGCACCCCTCCCAGGGCCTCCAGGAAGGCCGGGTACTCTGCACTGCCGTTCGGCCCGTAGGCCGAAACGACAGTGAGAGACCTATCCCCGACCCGAAGGCGCAGGGAAGCGACCCTCTCGTTAAGTGGGGAGAACTCCAACACATGGCGGCTGAGCTGGGGAGCTATGAGCAAGCCCACACCAGCTCGCCGCCTCTCACCATGGGCAACTCCAGAGTGGAAGAGAGTCCAACCTCTCTCAAGGAGTTGGGTTCCAGAGCCCAGGCTGTGCGTGGAGGTGAGCCCGACTATCTCTAGTCGGTACCTCTCAGCCTCCCGCACGAGCTCAGGCTCTTTCCCCCCCAGCGAGGTGACATTCCATGTCCCTAAAGCCAGAGTTGTCGTCCGGGGATTGGGTCGCCGGGGCCCCCGCCCACGGCTGCCACCCAAAACACACGGCACCCAAAACACACGGCACCAAAGCCGAACTATGAATGCCAAATATTAGTCAAGTTGTAATTTCTGCAAGTGGTCTTCAATGAATTAAAGTATAATTTCTGAACAAATGGAAAAAAAAAATTCTATCAAATACAGTACGTGCAAAATGTGGGTCGAGACTACAGAGACAAAACTGCAGAGTGAACAGTCAAATAGTTTACAACAATTTTGGATGAAATGTTTCCCGTAATAAAAAAGCAGTATTAACAAAACGTGTATAAATGCAATACATACCATTTCTGGAGCTGGACTGGAAGAATCAGAACTTGTACTGTCAGTGTCCATGACAGGTGGCATTCTCTTCATGGTTGTGATAAGATCTCTGACACACCTGACTAAGGCTGGTATTTCTGCATTAAGGAAAAAAAACACAAGTCACAGATATATGAGAGATAAGGCTCCTATCGATACAATTACTGACATAAAAAACATAAGCAATTCTTCTTTGTATGAATACCTTTCAGAGCATCCATCACTTCCTGTTGCATGGGAACACTGGATCTGGACTGATCCATCAGGACACTCTCCTCTTCACTTTCCCCTTGGCGGAGGTCCTGCATAAATGAAAATGTCAACAATGCTATGTTAGTATGACTCACCTGGAGTGTAGCGTTGTGTTTCTTAAATTTTCTTGCCAGTGAAGGCGGATTATTGTGAAGCCGCTTTGCCATGTTCGCATGTTTTGAAACATAGATTGTTTTAAAGCGGGAGGGGGCGCAGGTGAATTTCAGGGCTATGTCACACAGATTAGCATCCCTCTGGTAAAATGAGCTCTATGCACAGCTCCACCACTTCCTGAATTTAAGGCAGGTCCTTCATTTCCTGTATTACATTATTGGACAAACTGATTAATCCAGGTGTGTCTGACTATTGTGACTACTCAGACACACCTGGATTAATCAGTGTGTCCAATAATGTAAGACAGGAAATTAAGGACCTGCCTTAAATTCAGGAAGTGGTGGAGCTGTGCATAGAGCCCATTCCCCCTGGGTTTACATTCCTCTTCCTCATGATAACAACATTTCAGTCAAATTAGTCAAATTATGTTCCGTGTTAAAAAGTAGATTCCGTTTTTATTGCTCAATTCCGCGATTCCGTCCGCGATTCTGTGATCGCGGAAACAATAGGGCCCTAATTCTAGTTTTATTTCTTGCATTTTGTAAATACTTACAGTTGATCCCGAAGCCTGAGGTGGGTCAAATAAGTCCACATTGGTGTCTATGTCTGTATCGTCTTCACTTGTCAAGGGGGTGGAGGTTCTTGGATTTCTTCTCAGCAGCGAGGATTTCAGTTGGGAAAGGGCTCTGTCTCTTGCAGCCTTTGTCATCTTCGGCTTCTTAAACAAAGGGCAGAAAAAGTAAAATGTTAAACTGCAAAGGCAAGAGAGGGGTAAATATCCATCTTTGTAGATGTTTGTAGAATGTATCACCTACTGTACAGCCTATTAAGATATTGTCAGACCATATTTCACCAGAGGAACAGTACTCACTACTCACAATTTTATCTTTTCATATCATACAATTTGTCATGTGTTGTAGTAGTTTTTGTACTTACTAAACAGTCAGTATTTCAAAACTAACACAGCTGGAGTGCCACCATCTACTTCTGCAACTGCACTGCTGTCAAACCTAAAGCCACTTATAATGAAAAATATGTCTTATCCTCCCACAATATTCTCTTATTCCCGTAAATACTTACATTTGTTTGAAGAACTTGTGATGGGTCAATCTGTGTTTCATCTTCATCTGAAGTGAGACTGGAAGTTGCAGTAATTCTTTTTTTCTGTACCGAAGAGAAAGAATGTATTACATGACAACAACATATGAACTATACCATTGATGCTTTCTGGTGAAGAGATTTTTTTTTAGAAAAACATTTCAACTAAAAAACATCATAGTATTACAGTGTCATAAATTCATTAACGATTGTATGTGTTACAATAAAAAATAATTCAGTGGGTGACATTCACTTCATATAATTTTTCATAAACAAGATGAGACAAGATATTAAAAGCATAACCAACCTACAAATAGGGATTTCAGTGAATCAAGACTTTGGTAAGTATGATACGAAATGGAGCAGCATTTTGAACCTACAGGTGTTTTAATCTGATGTGAAATGCAAAGAGAGGAGGGAGGGCAAAAGGAAAAACCAATCGCTGTGGTAAGTGCTAGTGCAGCAACAGGTCATTAATAAACATGTAGTGACAAGTGATGAAGCTGCAAACTGTCTTGTCACTGCAACCACTGCTGTGTAAATGTAAACACAGCAGTTAGCTTCATTACTGCTCAGTATATCAAAATATTTGTGCACGTGTGTGTTAGCAACATATTGTGACTTTAACTTAATAATTGATATATTCTATTTTCATGTTATCAGGATGATGAGGATGTTTTTGCAGTAGTGTCGACCAGTGTTGCCAACTTGGTGACTTTGTCGCTAGATTTAGCCTCCTTTCAGAACCCTTTAGCGATTTTTTTTTAAGTGACTTGTGTCATATCTAGCGACTTTTTGGACAGATCTTACGGTAACTACTTTTCTTGAAGGGAGTCGCCAGTATTTCTCAGTGAATGAGTGTTAATGTAGCTCTCTGGGTGGACTGTTCAGTGGGTGGGACAGAGCAGCAGCAACACGTTCAGTGGACCAATCAGCAGCCACACAGACGTGGATGAACTGTGAATGTGCATGCCTAAAGACCAATCACTGATCCCCATCGTTTTTATTCTAAATGATTTAACTTTACTATTTGAGTTTGATTTTGTTTTGTCAAAATAGACAGAGTTAACAATAGTGAATTTATTCCAGTGCATGATCATCTCTCTGTTCATGATACTTCAGTTACAGTCGATGCAACAGCCTGTATAAACAGTTTTAGAGGTAGATTTGGATGCACATTGAGGAGCCTCTTGAAATAAACGCTGGTCAGTCAGTTTAGTTTAACTTTATTTTTTAAATATTTTTTATTTTATTTTGTAGTAAAGTCATGCCATCATATATATGCAAATTAGCATGTGACGTTATCTAGCGACATCCAGGACTTTTCCTGCAGGCTTTAGCTACTTCCCACTGAAAATAGTTGGCAACACTGTTATCGACTTTGTTATAGACAAATATGAATGCCATCAGAACTATCTATAAAATTAGTGGTATTGTGGCATCCCTAGTTGCAACACAATATAACTATTAATTAAAGTGTGTTTTCTATAGATAAGAAACACAAGCAACAAAAATAACCTTTGGTTTGCTTCCATCATGTGTTGTAGTACAAGGTGTGGTCCTTCTCCTTGCAACTGCCATGTGCCAGATGTCCTCATCCTTGAGGAAGGCTTCTTTTTTTCCCATCAACTCCTTGTAGTTGTCTGTAACCACAAACATCAGACAAACTGTCAAAACCATGTTTTTTCCCTCTTTTGCTCAATATTTTAGATATTTTGTATGTCTCGTGAAATGCACCACAGTAAATCTAATATTTTACACAAGTCACTTTAAGTCTTTTTGTAAACATAGTTAGCTACATACAAATTAAATTACATACAAGGTTAACATTAACAATCATTGGCATGAGCCACTGGCAAATTCTTTATCAATCATCACTAACAGTAGTGGCTGGCGGCAAGTGCTAGCATAACAAATTTGTACAAACAATTTTTTTCTTGTTATTTTCTTTACAGTGGGCAATTTTTGCTAAACATTCTCCACACAGCACACTCACAAATGTTCACACATTGAACAGCTGCCGTCTGCCGCTAACAGCTAGCTAGCTAGTTATTAGCTAATGCAGCTTGTGAATGATAAGTTTGCCTATTATCTTGTTTAACTTAGTCATTAGTAGAAAGAATATTTATTCAAAAGATATCTCACAGCATGCACGAGCAATACAAACCTCCGAGTAAGAGCAGTTTTGCGGCCACCGTGTTTTTAGGTGCTTTCCTGGTGCCCCAGCACACTTGTATCCATCTGTCTTCACTGGAGAGGTCCGGCCGTTTTAATACCTGAACGAGCTGCTGTCTGTGCTGAGGTGTCACAATGTCAGTACTTTCGACGTGAATTGTGTTGTCCCTAAAATAAAACATCCCGAACTTGAACTGCGCCATTGTAACTGAACTGCGACAACGCCTCCCTCAGCATCTACTATCGCTCTGATCTACATTAAAAGCAGGTTGCATTCGGGGGTAACCAATCAGCGGCAGCACAGCCGCGAGTACTTCAGGGTCAATTTGAAAAATGTCCACCATATGTAAATTTTCAATTTTGGTATTGAAAATTGTCTGTCAGACGCAGACTCTACGTTCTTGCAAAAAAAAAAAAAAAAAAGAGTAATTAAAATTTTAAAAAGTCTGTGTACACCATGGATGTATTATATTAACGGTGTACACCGTAATGTATGCTCCCTCTCGGCCACCGTAGTAATGTCCATGCACACACGCGCACGTATCAGGTTACGATGACGTTTTATCCAGGACACTGCGCCCGCCCTCTGCACTTTACTTTACCCGTGGATGTATTTTACCGGGCTTTTAGAGAAAAACTGTAAAACCGCCCGCAGACATGGCACCCAAAAGACATTACAAAGAATATCTGCTGAATGAGTCGAGCCAACCTTCAAAGGCAACCAAATACAGACGGCTAGCAAATGAGAAAGAGGTATTTGAGCTTTCACATTTATTTTATTATCAACAACAGCAGTGATTATAGAATAAGATTAAAAATTCTTAATTTTAAACGCAAGGACTGTCTTGCTCATTGCAGAATACTTTAAACTGCAGAGGAAATTACAAGAAATACCTCAGTGCATCCTGTACAACTAACAATAGAGAGGTCTTGAAAGAGGTAGACCATTTTTTTTCGTTCGCAACAATACGAATTGCAGATAGTGTATGTATGCAAGTTGACATTGCAACTGCACTCCCCAGATTCCACTTTCAAATAACGGTGAACGAACATATTCTCTGGAGGAATATCCAGGAGACAATCCCACAACTAACAAACAGGTAAAAACAGTGATCATTACTATGTTTTATGCTTCCATTCTGAACAAAATACATATTACTTTCCTCTAAAGCTTTCATTCATCCATAATTTTATTTGTAATGTTTATCATACCCTAAATGTTTACAGTATGATAGTTAAATAAATCTATGTGCTGTCTCATGATCAGAATGTTCCTGATGAGGGCCTTGTTGCAGAAGGACCAAGCGGTCAGTCATCTTTAGAATGTTTGAGAGGAAAGCATCTTGTCAGTCCAATAAGAGAGCACCTGCTTCAGGACAGACCAAACAGAGATTCATCAGAGGTATTAAAATACTAGCAATTGAAATTGTTGATATTAATTGCTGTGTTATACTATATAGTTTCTGTATAATTGTCATTTCAATTAAATTAAACGTGATGAAAATATTGATTGTCCTAGCCCCTACAGTGTATTTCCTTAAAATGAGACACAAACATGTATTATTGTCATTAATTCTTCACTTGAGAATTTCCATGTATTATATCTTCATTATATGCAGCCTGCCGGAGAGGGAGTCTCCAGAAAGACCCACCCAGTGCTAGAATTGCCACCCTCCACCTACTCACACTGCGGGGATCAACAAGATATGCAAATCGGACCAGAAGCACAGGTACTATAGTTACAAGTTACTAGTTTCATTTTTATGCTAAAAACAACCCCTTTAATCGATACAGAAAATGTGAATAGAGTAGTTTTTATTTTTTTAAACTGACGTAATAATAATATAGGCTACCGATAATAAACATGTATTGAAAGTGAACACCAGCAAGGTCTCATTTGGTCACAGAATTAGAACTACATATAACTATTTCAAAGTATGATTGCATTATTCATTCATGTTTAATTTACATTGTAATTCAAGCAAATTAGTAGTTCCACATGAGGCTAACAAAGTTTCTAACAAGTGGCTGACTTATAGCCTACATTGGCACTTGATGGCTGTGACATATACGTTCCCTTAATTAATACAGTTCTTCAGTATGTGAAGCTGTAGCTTTGTAGCTGTAGTCACCATTTTCCTGGATATTATCCATCTGTTCGATCTTCACTGCACATATAATGCATATGTGGCTTAACCTGCTTAATGTGACTTAAATCTGATGTTTTATTCCGCCAATACAACAATTTTGTTTTTTATTAAGCATTATTATGCAGTTTTGGCTTAATGTTTGAACTCACTGTCTTGATAGAAACAGATGCCCTGTCTTGCATCCACCCAAGGATTAGTGCTTTTCAGTATTCTTGTTTCTGATTTGTTAATAGAGTTCATTTGTTTTCTAGGTTTGGGCAAGGAGTTACACATTTTGTATATTTACTGAATATAGGCACTACATTCATCCTTTCCCCTGAAATCACATCAGTTTTATATGAAGCTAGTATGTATGCCATTTGCATAACTCTCTGCTAACAAGTCCAGAAGGCAACATGGTAAATTCTCTAAATGTAAAAACTACCAGATGACTTGTCGTAGTTACCACTTATCTTTTGGAACACTAGTATTGTTTTATATGTCAAAACTATAAAAGAAATGAAAATGAAAATATTTATGCTTCCATTTATATTTTGCCAGGACATGTTAGAGAAGCAACCAGGATGCAATGTGCCTGCTACTCCACCTGATCAGCAAGAGACACCAAACCAACAGGTTATTAACATGTATTATTGTACAGTATGTTTTCTCTGTAAATCGGCAAGCAATCTCTTTTAATGCAGATGAATGTAACAGTTTTCTATTTTGTCTTTCTTTATGTCTTCACAGGCAGAGACATTTTTGTTGGATGGAGATGATCCAGCGTATCCTGGAGCTCCACTGACAAAGGGGCAAAGTTTAATCTTACTGATGTCTTATGTACTAAGGCACAATGTGACAGGTGTGGCACTGGAACATCTACTGAAGATTGTCAATGAACATTTCCCTGGAATGGTACCAGTAACCACATACCTTTTTCATAAAGCTTACGGACAATATGGAAATTATGTCCCCCATTTTTACTGTCCAGCATGCGAAAACTACTTAGGGGTAAATAATACCAGTGAACTACAGTGTGGTGCTTGCAATGCAGTAACTGATTCAGAGAGCTGTGTCAAAAGTGGGTGTTTCTTTCTAGTGCTTAGTTTGGCTTCACAAATCAAAACATTGCTTGAACGAAACCAAAGTTTAAAAAAAGACTGGCAATGTGCAGATGTCATTTCAGATATACAGTGTGGAGAAGAGTACCAGAAACTCAAAGAATCAGGTGAATTAGGTGAGGATGACATAACTTTAATTTGGAACTGTGATGGAATTCCAGTTTTCAGGAGTTCAAAGTATCAAATCTGGCCCATTCAGTGTCAGGTTATAGAACTCGAACCTAAAGAACGCAAGGCAAATATCTGTCTTCCTTGTCTCTGGTTTGGCGAGAAGAAGCCAAACATCTTAACATTCGTGAAGCCATTTGTTGATGAACTGCAAATTTTTAGAACAAAATGGCATTAAATGGAAAGACTCAGAAAATGTACAACATGTCTCCAAAGTGTATGCTCTGATATGCAGTTCAGATTCAGTTGCTCGCCCACTTCTAAGAAACACCAAACAGTTTAATGGCTTTTATGGATGTGATTTTTGTTACCATGTTGGTGGTGGTCCTTACACAAACAAAGGCCCAAAACCACATCTTAGAACTGAAGCTAAGCATTTTGATCACGCAATGGCTGCAACACCAGACCGTCCTGTAATGGGAGTGAAGGGACCTTCACCATTAATGAAACTCACAAAGTTTCAAATGATAAATGGATTTGTTCCAGAGTATCAGCATTGTGTCTGCCTTGGTGTGACAAGACAATTAGCAAAACTGTGGTTTGACTCAAAAAATCATGACAAAGAGTGGTACTTAGGAGCAAAATCAGACCGCATTGACAAAGAGCTCATTGCAATTCAACCCCTGTTGAGATAACAAGAGTACCACGATCTGTGGCAGACAGAAAATATTGGAAAGCATCAGAGTGGAGGTCATTCCTGTTATTCTATGCCCTGCCTTTACTGAATGGGGTCTTACTAAAGAAGTTCTGGAACCACCTTTTTCTGTTTGTGTTCGCAATGCACATTCTTTTGGGAGAAAAGGTGAAACGCTGTGATATTGAAGTAGCTGAAAGAGCTCTCAAGAAGTTCTCACTGCAGTTTGAGAAGTTATATGGTGCAGCAAATATGACATTTAATGTCCATCTTCTGACACACCTTGCGGCAAGTGTTAGGAACTGGGGCCCTTTGTGGGCCACATCAACCTTTTCTTTTGAATCATTTAATGGCACTTTGTTACAGTACTTCCATGGGACAACACATGTTCCAGAACAAATAGTTAAAAGATTTCTTTGCTGGAGGAGTCTAACACAAAAAGCCGAAAAGTACATGGTAGATGCTAATGAAGGGGTGAAATGCATTTTTTCACATCTCCTAAACAGCAATGTATCAAGTTCTAATTCATCTAGCCTGAATGAAAATGTCAGGGTTTTTGGTAATCCCTGTCATCACAAACTGTCATCATTAGAAAAACTTGCTATCAAAGACTTGCTAAGTGTTACAGTCGAACACTGTGTTTGTTATCACCGTTTCATTGTAAAAGGCGTACTGTATCATTCCAGCAGTAACAGAAGTCTAAAAAAAAGGATCAACTCAACAGTGGAGTTACAGAATGGAAGATTATGTAGAATTCTTTGCATGTCAGTATTCAGAGCAGGTGATTTGTCATTGCACTGTATATTGGTAAAGGAGCTTGTGAAGACTGATGGACAGCTCTGCAAGGATAGTCAACTGAACATTGCTTCCACTTTTATGTCTGAGGTGTCAGAATCTAGGAATGTTTATGCGGTGCCCACTGACCTGTTCCACAGGAAATGTGTTTTGATCCGATCAAGAGACAAACAATATGTTATTCCTCTACCGAATAATGTAGAGAGAGATTAAATAGTTAGTGGGGAAGTTTGAGAAAAATTGCTGAAACCACTGCCAAATTGTAAGAAATAGGGATTACATATCAGTGTGTATTCTTGGTGTGTCTAGTGGACAATGTCCAAAAATGGCAACTTCAGAGTATTAAATCTGTAAAAATGATAAGGCATACATGGGCAAGCACACACAAAGACTGTGCTGTTAAACAGTTATAGTATAACAGTTGTGGTATAACAAAATACAAACAAAATCGTAGGGGTGAATACTTTTGCAAGGCACTGTACCTGGCCTCAAAATGTTGAACTTTAACAGACTGTTTTCATGCAAAATCAAAGACTTTCAAAAGATTCATTTTTCTGTCAAGCAGCAAAGCAAATTTCCTGTTATCTACACATCTTAATATGTTCATAAGTGTAATGTGTTTTCTGATTGCTGTCAAATGTAAGTGAAACAATCCAAGCTTTGGAATAAGTACTTTCCATGTGATGATAAGAAATACACAAGGTTGTACTGTTTTTTTATTAGAAATACTGGTGACTACTGTATTATATAAAAGCACATGGTCAATTGAAAGGTGCTCTGTTGTTGATGTTCATGTTTATTCAAAATTCACCATTACATTTGGAGAATGGATGGATTTTTAAATATTGCATAAAAACAACGGTGGTGTTGAAGTAATCCAAATACTTTATAACACTAATTGCTAACATTTTAAAACTGAAATAGAAAAGTTTTTTTTTTTTTTTCCAATTAGAAAAGGTATTGTTACATAACAACATTGTTGCATTTTGCTGGTAAAATACATTATTTTAAAAGGTTGAAGAGAAAAGGTCAGCTGCAGAAATTAACTGTTATTGTACATTATTTTAAACTGATTTTAGCACACTAAAAGAAATGGCTACATACTGATGAATTTGTTCTGGTTTATAGTGTACTTATGAAGAATACACTAATTTACCACTGAAGTAGTATTCAATTATAAATATACTTATTTTAAGTGCACTTTAACACTGCTGTGCTAACAATGATATGAAAAAAGTGTTATAAAAGTGAACTTATTGAAAGGGTGCTAAAAGTGCACTTGCTAAAAGTAGCTGCAAATACACTGACATTAAACTTATATTTGACACATTCAAAGTACATAATAAATAAATATACTAATCAAACATTTATATATATTTCAGTGTTAGTATATTTTATATGAATATACTTAATATGAATTCAAGTATTAGTACTAAATAGTGTACTTTATCTAAGTAAACTGAAGTACTACTGGGGAATAATATATTTTTAATTAATACATTTATAATATATTTTTGGTTTACTTTATTTTAACACATAAAGTCAAAATGTGCTAGAAATGTACTTTCAGAAAATTAAGTACATTTTTAGTACATTAAAGTATATTACTTTTTTACCTGGGAATGACTCATTAATATGAAGTTTTTGCTTGTTTTGCTAATTTGCAGCGTAATTAATTAATCTAATTAACGCGTTAAACTGACAGCCCTATTAATGACATATAATGTTCATTATGCTTCTAGCCTGTCTAGCCTCTACCTGGTCTTTTTACTAAACTTAAAGCAGAAGGGGGAGCATACGTCAGTCCGACTGCCCACAAGTCCGACGGCTCATTTCTCCGACTACCCATTCTACAGTGTTGAGGTTAGGTTTAGGGTAAGGTTAAGGGTTAGGGCTACTTAAGTCGGAGAAGTGGGAGGTCGGACTGATGGACGCAAAAATAAAGAAATGTATGGTCGGAGTCGGAGAAATGGGTGGTCGGAGAAATAGGTAGTCGGACAGACGTCATGCGCCCAAGCAGAAGTAAGTGGTCCGGTGGTTTTGGCTAATGCTGCGTTCCAGGCAGGCTTTTGAAATCGTAAATTACAGCTTCAAGTCACAACTTACGACTTTGAAGCGTTCCAGGCAACCCACTTGTGTTTTTCCGACCTGTTTTACCGGTGAAAGTCACTATAACGGCCACTCGTAACTTCCGACCGGTGAACTCGTACCAGATCGAACTGGTATGACTTCACGGTCGGAAAAATACGAGTTTCCTTGAACGCACCATAACAGTCCTCGTCCCTACATCACCACATTCACGGCGTCCCTTGGCTGCACACACAGCCCTGCATGCCGTTCTCTCTCCTCATTGGATAAAAACTGTAGGATACGAGAAAAGTTTTCTCCTCGGCTCAGAGCAGAGCAGAGGGACTGACAGACCCGTGTTTCAGACCAAACACTCTATAGAAGTGATTGCTGTCGGAAGATAGAACTATTTAAGACTTAGATTAACACAAATATATCACTTACTTCTGCTTTAACCAACTCCTTTCTTCATTGCCTAAATCCAACCAAAGCATCTCCCTCAGTCAGCTGTCAGCACGAGCGGCGGCTGCAGCAGCCTCGCGCCCCTGTGAGCTCAAGCCGAGTTTTCGGCCGCGCTCTAGCAGAGCGGGGGGGGGGGGGGGGGGGGGGTCGTAACAGCGGTGTTTCGAAGTGGGGGTGTTTCGGAATGGAGAGCTGTCCCCGTCGGGTCGGACCACTGACAAAACGATACAAATAGATGCATTACCTGTAATGGTAAATTTGAATATTCCTTTGTTTTAATCACTTGTGACGTCCCTACCCCCTGCTTTCCTCCCAAGGTATCAGAACTCCTTTGTTTGTTACCCATTTGTGTATTCTAATGTCTAGACCTCTTAACATGTAACCCTGCAGGATGCCCCAGGTGTGAAAATACACCCTCGGGGGTCGGTGCCAATACCTCCAACAGACAAAGAGCATTGAAAACACACTGTCTGAGTATTGGACCGGCCCCTGCAGCAGACAAAGGGGTGTGGCATACCTGAGGAGGTGTTTCCTCAGGTATAAGTGTTTCGGTCGCCCCATTTGTCTTTGTCTTTTTCATTAACATCACCCACTCGGGTCGAATGGACCTTTCCTTGCAAGGAAATAAAATCATGATGGCCGGCCAAGTCTCTATTTCATTTTTCACCAGCAACAGCAACAGCAACAGAAAATTTCCACGACAATTTGGGGGCTCGTCCGGGATTCCTCGTGCAATCGTCTGGGATGGACGGCTGGCAGCGACAGGCCAGCCTGGAAAGAGAAAAGTTTTCCAGCCTCCAAACCTCAAAAAGAGGGGAGGGCTGCTACTGTCGTCCTGGATCGTTGCCGCTGGAATTCTGCGAACTAAGTCAGGGAAATTCATCTGGTGAGCACTGAAATATTGACATTTAAATTATTTTTCTCAAAAATTTGGGTTTAATTAGACATAACATTTTGATTTCTCATGTTATCCACAATCGGTCGGCTTTTTGATCACTTGTAGCACAAACTAAGAGATCTGCCTTTTGATCGCTTTGTGGCAGGGACAAAGCGATCGGCTTTTTAATTGTTTGTAGCCTAAACAAAATAATTTGCTTTTATCATTTGTAGTATAAACAAATTGATCGTTTTTTGAATTACTTGTAACCGTAAAACTAAGTGATTTGCCTTTTGTCGCTTGTGGCATAAACAAACCGATCAGGTACTTTTCAATCACTTTGTAGCCTTAAAGAAAGTGATTTACTTTTATTGTTTGTAGTATAAACTAAACGACTGGTTGTTTTTAATCACTTTGTCACCTTAAAACAAAATGATTTACTTTTATCGTTTGTAGTATAATCGAAACGACTGGTTGTTTTTTTAATCACTTTGTCACCCTAAAACAAAATGATTTGCTTTTATCGCTTGTAGCATAAACAAAGTGACCGGCTTTTTATCGTTGGTGCCATAAACGAAGCGGTCCTTACAGAGACGTCTGTATTGAATTGTCGTGCACGATCTCCATTTGGAATGGGGAGTATTCCGTTGAGGGGAACCTCCGGAGGGACCGATTGTGGATGTTATGAAAAGGGAAAATGTGGGAACTAAAATTTTAAATATTTGAAATGTTTGTACAGCTAAGTTTGGATTCCCAGTAGGGGGGTCCCTTGGTTTTTAGAAGAATACTGCTATTGAAGAAAATATTAACGGTAATAAAAAAGTGAAATGAGGAAAAAGTCTACACAACAAGGCAACACAAGAATTACTTCTTTAAAAAAAAAAAAAAAGAGAAAATTTTGAAAAAGAAAGAAAAATGTAACTCACACTGACACTAGAGCACCAAGCTCGTAGAGTTCCTTTTCTTTGTTTCCACAGTTGGCAGCTTTGAAGCTGGATCCTGACCTTGAAGACAACCCACCGATTCATCCCTCAGCCCACCATAGAACTCTACAATACCCAACAAGAGAAGAGAAACCGACTCCTCCAACATGACAAAAAAAAAAAAAAAAGGTTCAGGAGCAGCTCATCCTAATGCATCTGTTCAACTATAAAACTCTCCAGACCCCTCTTCTACAATTGCACACAGACTGTGTCATCCCAATCAAGATACAGCCTTCAAAATGCCCACGATTGAAGTATCTGGACCAGAAGATACAGAATTTGGTTTTCTGTGTAAGGACTTCTACTGACATCAACACAGTCTGGGAACCTGGACAACCCAGTCATGAACGCAGAAGAAGAGGACGTGGCCGACACAGAAAACTGGGGACATGGACATTGGGTATTTTCTCACAAGAACATCATCAACTGAAGCAAACAAAGACTGAGGATGATGACCTGTGAAACCTGAGAAAGGTACTGCACCACATTCTCACACACACACACACACACACACACACACACACACACACACACACACACACACACACACACACACACACACACACACACAGAGTGTATAGATTATACACATAGCTACAAATTGTATTTGAACACTGACAATAGTTATGAAAGAACTGAGCAAAAAAAAAAAAAAATGATGTGTTGTGTTCATCAGGTCAAAATAGTTAGAGATACTGGCCCTCATTTATGAAACTTGCGTACACCAAAAAAATGGGTGTACACCAAATTCACCGCAAGGATCGGCATTTATTAATCTGAGCGTGAGCGTACGGTACGCACAAATCTCACGCCAGCTCTGACCAGGTGTACGCACATTTGGAACCAGCGTAGAACATGCAGGAACGAGTGCCGCTGTGTCAAAATGATTATTGAACCATAGTCTAATAACGCAGCGATGTGGATCACATGTTGTTGTTGTTTATATTGATAAAAAGATAAAAAGTAGCCAAAAAAAAAAAAGAAACGCTACAACCAAGTCCGTGTTGAAAATTTAACTCGACTTTTATTTTGAGCAACTGAGATGAATTAAAAACCACGACGTGACAGATGCTCGTTAATCAGCTGTGTAAACAGAAACAGTCAATGACAGACAGACCTGTTATTGTTAGATCACACACACAAACTTCCAACATCTCCTGCACCAGAGCATGACCGGACGGCTCCTCAGTCTCTCTCTCTGCCGGACACCGGAGCCGGCGGGGGAGGGGGGAGAGCTCCGCTACCTGTCCAGGTCCAGCTGATCTCCGCGGCGGAGTGTTTTTTTTCTTCCCCGCCACCGGGACCTGTCAGCGGGACATCGGGCCGGTGTTTCACATCCCTCCATCAGCTGAACCATGCCAGTGGTGCTGATGGTCATAAAGTAGCGTTCGCAGCAGTAATATGCCTGTGATTTCTCCTCAATCACTTGTGTTTAGTAAACTGCAGGAGCATTTCATGAGATCGCTGGTTTTCCTGACGTGGTCGGTGACACGTGCGTCTGCAGCCTCCATCCACCGGGATGACGCTTATCAATCACAAAACCTATCAATCTATCAATCTCCAGATATTTAATGTTGCCGCCCTCTCCCTGTTCAACGCGGTAACGCCAGTAAAGTCCCTCTTCTTGGCCGTCTTCCGTGTCTCCATGTCGTAAAAGGGGCAGGGCGACGCCTCTAAAGCAGGAATATATCGGGGCGGGACATTTAAATGACGCTCGTTTCAGCCGCCGGATTTATCACCACCACGCCGGTTCTACGCCGAAATCAGCAGCGTACACACTTTTAGTAAATCACACGTGACACTTGGCTTACACTGATATTTACACCAGAATCTACACCAGATCCTGCGCAAGTTTGATAAATGAGGGCCACTATGAGCTAAATTCAAACATGCATTCATGCCCTCTGAAAACTACCCAATTAACCTGATGGGCAGATACTTGATGTGCAAATTAGGCCTTTGTCTGGTCTCAACCCCAGATGTAGCAAAACAAACTGATCTAATTTGGAGCCAAATGTTTTTCACACTACTTTGTTCACCACACCCTAGACCTGCAGTATGCATATCAATGGAAATTGCAACCCTTAACGGCCTTTTCCAAGCTTGTTACAGAAGCCAGAAAAACAGTTTTGACACCAGAGGAACTGCATTGAACCTCTTGTGTCACCAGGACCTGATGAGACATTTGAAAAAGGTTGGTTGGGAAAGAGAGTTGATACTGGAGCACACATCTACCGGACAACACAGATGTGCTTTATCATTCTCTCTCACACCAATTCAATTTTGACATGTACACCACAAACCATTTGGTTCTACACATTTACACTTATAATTAGAGGGAAGATTGGGACCCATTTAAGAAAAACAATGTAAGCGCGCAGCCAATTGGCAAGAAAACATCTGATCAATCTAGAGCTATTCTTAAGAGTTTAACATCTGTTGTGCACACTCAAAGAAAATCCAGCTGGTACCTAAAACACTTTTTAGGTTTGTTTGTTTGTATGTTTGTTTGTTTGTATGTTTGTTTTTGTCTGAAACAAGTTAAAACTATTTCAGCCCTACAGGAGGTCCCTAAGACACTGTGGGTTGTCAGTCACTGTGATGTTTGGCCTCATCAAATATAAACCTATTGTGATCACTCCAAAATCAAGAAGCTATCGATTTACATAATGCCAGTCTTTGAGTCTTTTAAAGCAGTAGGAGGGATTGTTCCCTGTAAAGACTCCCCAGTTGGCACACCTTTGTTCACCTCTCCACAGCACGATGACTAAAATTTGACACTATACTTTTAGAAATGTCCAACATTACTGTCTTAAGATGCAATATTTTAAACCCTATCACTCTTTTCCCCCCACCAGATGATGGAAAAGAACATAACTGAATTGCTATCTTCCAACAGGTTGACTCCTGACTGGACCGACAAGAATAACCATTAACAAACTAACAAACTAACTATCTAACCTGATTTGGTTCTTTCTTTTGGATAGATCTGTTTAAGTTCACTCTCCTCTTACTATTTTACTCCCACTTTGCTAATGTGACACATGGGTAAAACCATGTGTCAAAAGGGGGGATATTGGATGTGTATGTTTTGTTTTATACAACAGATGCAGCAAGTGAAAATCAGCCTTTTCACAACCAGCGTCCACACTACTCCATGATTTCCAGCTGTGAAGATGGTCACTGCAGGAAGGAGCCAACAAAGGAACCAGCTGTGAACCAGAGCAACACAAAGAGGAACTCCAATCAACAAGGACCATCCAGACGCATAGGTCCTTCTCCATCACACCAAAAAACTGCCACAAGTGCTGAGGAGCAGCGCAGCAGAAGAAGATGATAGACCCATCCAGCACATCTGAGGAGCAACGCAGGCCTGATGGCCCAGAAGAAGATGACAGACTTCCTTTAGAACACAACCATCAAGAGATCAGAAGAACAGTGCGAGCATAGATATGATGCCCAAAGAATAAACCCAAGAGGATTACATCAACATTTTACTACACACACCATAGCCCTCAACAAGCCAGAATTCCACTGTCGTGTGTGCAAAAGGACTCCTACCCTTGCCATACTTCAACTCCATCCATGCTGCCTACCCAAACCCACCACAAATAAGAAACTGAACCATGGTCAGACACTGTTCCATGCTCCTACCTTAAAAAACATTTGTTCAGTGGAGGAAACAACAACAACTCGCCTTGCCCCTTTCCACTCCCTTTTTCACTTCTCCACTTCTTTCTGAAGAACACCTGGACAAGATTTGTTGGTGCCCTCAGACACCGAACTACAAACCACATAGACAATTGAGAATCTTGAGAACTCTACAGAAGACATACCCCTGCTTTCACAAGCAATGACTGCAATAAAGTTCAAGATGTTACAGAATCGTGTTACACATAACTACGTTCTGACTACATCAGAAAAACTCACTATCATCAATGGGACTGAATATTACACGTTTATTCAAGTTAACAATGTAACTTGACATGAGACAAGATATGATGTGTGACGATATTACAGTCGATTACATAACTTAGACACCACAAATTCATTTGGAAGGTTGACAAGTCAAGTTTCAGTAGACTGTCTAACATTTTGAATTTGTACTGCTTGTTTTGGTAATCACTTGTTTTGTCAGTCTGAATTTTAATCTTTACATTTGAATTGAAAACCACATTTTAGATAACCTTCTATTACAGACAACCCTACCCCTCAATGCAGAACAACTTATTTAGAACATGTTTAGAATTGGCATAATTGTTTTCTACCCTAATCGTTTTATTGTAACTGATACCTGTTTTTCTTACTTTTTCAACATTTTCCTTTTTCTAGCAACTGTAATGACGATTAAGTTGTGACTTTTTCTTGTGTGATTAATGAATAATCAAAAGGGAGAATTGTAATGGTAAATTTGAATATTCCTTTGTTTTAATCACTTGTGACGTCCCTACCCCCTGCTTTCCTCCCAAGGTATCAGAACTCCTTTGTTTGTTACCCATTTGTGTATTCTAATGTCTAGACCTCTTAACATGTAACCCTGCAGGATGCCCCAGGTGTGAAAATACACCCTCGGGGGTCGGTGCCAATACCTCCAACAGACAAAGAGCATTGAAAACACACTGTCTGAGTATTGGACCGGCCCCTGCAGCAGACAAAGGGGTGTGGCATACCTGAGGAGGTGTTTCCTCAGGTATAAGTGTTTCGGTCGCCCCATTTGTCTTTGTCTTTTTCATTAACATCACCCACTCGGGTCGAATGGACCTTTCCTTGCAAGGAAATAAAATCATGATGGCCGGCCAAGTCTCTATTTCATTTTTCACCAGCAACAGCAACAGCAACAGAAAATTTCCACGACAATTATCCATATGCACGCTGCAGATAGCTGCTAAAAAAAATAAGGTTTTCAAAGCAAGTCTCGTCTTCTTTCCGACGTTTCCAAAACAAATCTACACGCGCCTGCCAGACAAACGTCTTCATGACAGTGGGAAATGCAGTCTTCATTCCGGCAAAACACCACTAGGGGCTGCCAAAATCAACACTAAATGAAAAGTCTGTACAGGGGCTTTAAATAACACTAAAATAAACAATACTTAAGTTATGTGTATTAAGGTCCTTGACAACTAACATCAGTGTCTGGCTCAGCCATTCTTTTTAGCCTGAAGACTGGAGCATGCTTCCCCTCAAGGAGCTCCTGACATTCTTTGGTCCAGTGGATAAAGACTTTTCCATAACTAAATTACATTATAGGGCCCTTGCCTTTTTGCCTGCACACGACCATCGTGAGGCTGAAATTGTGGACATTGGTCTGTGATTTGTGTGGGCCACCAGTCCCCTCATGTAGTCATATATGCAGACATTTGGAAAGTGCTTCCATGACAGCAGTAGGTCTGTGAAGTCTCTCTGCTCGTATGTTGAATTTTGTATGGCAATGTTTTGAGTACACATTGCCATAGGGGCACATGATAACAGCCCAGCCACCTGAAAATGAAAAAGATGTTTTGCTTACATCTATTGACAAATAATGCTGAAATGTCACCAATGCACGTAACACAAAGCAGTACAACCACAGTACAAACAACTCCACCATTACATATGATATGACAACTGATTAATAAAAGGACTTACCAGAAGCTCCCCACACCTTTTCGAACACTTTGTTAAACACGAATTCGGTGAGCGATTTGTGTATGCCGCCATTGTAGTGTATTTTCCACCTGAACATTTTTGCTTTAATATCTTGAATTATCTTATGTTTTTTATGGTGTTTTCTTAGCCTAAAAGTTAAGGGATAGGTTAGAGGTAAGTCACCATTTGGATAGGAACTTCATTTGTGATAAGTAACAGTTTATAGTTAAATGGAATAAATATAAATAAATTCAGATGTTACAAGAGAGAAAGGCACATGCATACATTTACAGCAAGATGTTTAGATTAGGTGTCTAGTAGTAGTGTGGAATGTACCCTGAGAAATGTGTTTCTTGTCATCTACCCATCTCTGTGGGTCATAGTTTCTGGGGACACTGGACACTATCTATTCTTAAGTTAGCTTGGTCAAGAGGTTAAATGTCAGAAAGCATAGGCTAGATTCTGTTTTTAGATCCTGTCTTTGTCTGACCATCCTGGTCAGTTATGTCCTTCTGTGGGAGAAGGTGGAGTTTTAGAAAACGTATATAAGGTTAGAGCTTTAGGCCAAGAGAGAGAGATCTCATATTGGACAGAGATGCTCCACGATTCGGCATTTTTGTACACTGTTCTTCTTCTTGTAATAAACTCTTTTTGAATGCAAGAAAAGACGTGTCGGCGGTGATCCCTTCTCTTCATCAACACATCAATATACCACACCATCTTGCGGCGGCGCCATTGCTGCGGTGACATGTGTCAGTCATAGTAAACTGATTCTCTATGACAGCATCATAAATAGGCTGCATTTGTGATGTTTAGTTCCCCCCAGTAACTGATTAAGGTATCTTACATGAATACCAATATTCATTTAGTAATTAATCATTTGTTTGAGCGATTAGCAGGAAAGATTAGAGTAACAGGGAGATAAGAGACTGTATCATAAACGGGCGCATGACGTCTGTCCGACTACCCATTTCTCCGACCACCCATTTCTCCGACTCCGACCATACATTTCTTTATTTTTGCGTCATCAGTCCGACCTCCCACTTCTCCGACTTAAGTAGCCCTAACCCTTAACCTTACCCTAAACCTAACCTCAACACTGTAGAATGGGTAGTCGGAGAAATGAGCCGTCGGACTTGTGGGCAGTCGGACTGACGTATGCTCCCCATCATAAACGATATAACATACCGGTACGTTATGCGTGCTGACGTTAGCAAGCCAGCAGCGGGATATTTAATCATGTGGACAGGCTACATGAATAAGATTATAAAAACAACAACAACTTTTGCTTTGTTTTAGATATTCAAGAATATTTTATTGACCAGCTGGCCTCCGATGATCAGAAAAAACGTCAATTACAGGACAGGTCTCTGATTTATGGTCAAAATGACCTGAGCTCCGGATGGGTCGGACATATTTTACACCGGCTTTCAGACGACCATGATCACATCATATTGAAGGGATCAGTGAGACATTCACAGACTGTCCACACGATGTGAAGGTAACGGTGAGAAGGGAGGGTAGCCAGGTTGTACAGGTCAGCTGTGACTGCGTCGCTGGCGGCTGCTGCTGCTGCTGCACACTGTACGTAACGTTACGGTCTAAACACGGACACTCCTCCTGAAGTAAGGGGCTGTGTTTTGCTGATAGTAGAGCAGTCGAGGACGGCACATGTCCTCCCAGCCTTCCTGGACATGTTCGCAGAAGAGAACAGGTCCACTTCTTGGCGCTTGCCTTGCATTCAAATGCCCGCTTCACGCACAGAACCCATCGCTGCCTGACTGGGAGCTGTCACCGCAGTAATGGCGGCTGCTCGACTAACGGTTATTTCGCCGAATTCGTGTATATGTTACTTGGTTTGACATCATGTTATGCAGGGCAAGAACAAGATCCATTTTGGGCCCCTTCCCAAACAGGCCACATTTCCTTGATAGTTTCCTGACCTCTTCAGTCTTTCAAAAATGTGGAGAAACGTTGTAAAACAAGGAACAGATTACATAAATGTCTAAACAGTGACGTTTGTCAAGATTTAAATTTGCAAAATAACATCTAAGTGAAGGTATTAATTGCTCATGTATGAAAAGAGGAAAAAAATACCTTAAGTCGAAGCAACTCATCCGCCGGTCGCTCCTCTGTAAGTGGCACATTGATTGGATTTGAGCCCTCGTCCAATTTTACTTTCTCATTTTCTGTGTTGAGGACCAAATTGGACTTCCTTGTTTTGGGTCCAATCCACGGAGCCCAGAAGTGGTGGGTGGGTGGTACAATGAAAGGATTTTTTCTGCCACCTGAACAAGAAAGATATTAACAACATTAAAGCCCTCAAATCATTTAAAGCTGTGGAAACGGATGCCATCTGTTCTTGATAACTTACATTCTGTTTTTGGCAAACAAACAATAAAAAAAAAAATTCTACACACTCAAAATAAAATAAATAAATAAAAATATAATATATGCAAAGACCCATGTTCAAGTAAAGACAATTTCAGAACATCCACGTGTATAGTGTAGATCAAATTAAAAATTATAAGAGCATCTTAAACAGCTAAAATGCAGTATGATCAGTGTTGGGTAGTAGGGGCGCGTCACGTCAGTCCGACTTCCCATTTCTCCGACCATGCATTTCTATATTTTTGCTCCCATTAGTCCGACCTCCCATTTCTCCGACAACCCCAAAGTCCGACTTCCCATTTCTCTGACCACACATTTCTATATTTTGAAACCAGGCTCTACAAACACTGGTGCGCATCATGCCACGTAGCAATGGCACTCATCGCTCATTATTAATAATAGCTACTGCACAACTGATAATGTTGTAGCGACCCCGCATGTTCTTGTTATGATGTTTAAGTTATGTGATTTCATCGCTGTAGCCTACTGTATGTCCTCTGTGTGTGTGTGTGTGTGTGTGTGTGTGTGTGTGTGTGTGTGTGTAAGTGAGTGAGTGCGTGAGGGAGGAGGAGCAGAGGAAGAAGTGTCTTTTTTTCTTTTCAGCATGCCTATCACTGGTTTGATGAGGGAGTGATGTTCTTAATCTCAACAACTCAACTATCAAGTCGCAAACAAAACTGATACATGATAAACAATAGGGGTGTGCATTGGCACTGCCCTCACGATTCGATTCGATTCGATTCGATTCTACGATGCATTGCGATGCATTGCAATGCATCAAAATTCTACTGCACACAACACGGCAAATTTTTCATCAGTCATGAGATAACAGATTTTATCGGCTGCTATGTATTATCACTCTCCTGTATCTTTGACATAAATGTCATTAAATTAAATAAAATTGAATGGTACAGGTATTGGATATGGGATTTTCAAACCTGAAAAAGAAAACATAAATCACTTCTAGGGCTGCCCCCAAAAATTAGCCGACCAAAATTTCATTGGTCGATTGGTCGCAGGAAAAAACAAACAAACCTTTGGAGCCGTGTCTTGTCAATATTAACTCAAAATCAATATGACTGAACTATATCAAAGACTACGGGGCTTTTATTTTGAAGGGCCAGATACAGGAAGTCGTGACACTTTTTGTTGTTGTTGTTTTTACACGGCACGGCAGGTCTCTCTCTCTCTCTGCTGCATCAGAGACCCCCCAGCCTGAGCTCAGTCACTCCCCCTCCTCTACTGTGTTTATTGGTGATAACGGGCATACTGCCTGTAGTAACGGCCGGACTCACGAGCGTTAATTAATTAATTCTCAACCCGACCGCGGGTGAAAAATAAAAAAAGGAAAAAGAAAGCCAGCGGCAACACTGCTACTGCTGGTGCTACTTAGCATGTAGCTACAGGCTGCGCATGTCGTTGCTCCGGAAATGCCCCCGGAGGTAATTGAAACTTCACAACTTTATTTGAGGCCAGAAAATAAACAGTGACATAATCGATTATGGCACGTTGCCGCATCGATGCTGAATCGTGCATGTCCCGCATTGCAATGCATCGCCGAATCGATTATTGTTGACACCCCTAATAAACAAACAGAACTATGCTGCAGTTTGTTTGTCAAGTTAACCTGTCACCTTCAGCACCACGGACAGCGGAGAAGCTGCAACTGTGAGCGTCTGGGCTCTGGGCTTAGGGCCTGGGGCCGCATTTATCAAAACTGTAAGTAAGCAGTGTAAAACTGCTGCTAAATTTTTGCTTAGGCCTACGGCGAAAAGACACCCAAAATATTTTCAGATCTATTAAACTGTGCGTGCACAACTCTCCGCAATTTCTCTTTGATAAATCAAACTGGATCCAAGAATGGTGCGGTGAACACACCTCATATTCCGCCCCCGGAACGTCTAGACACAACCATATATGGTCAGCACGTGCATATTAATTAGCCATGTGCGCTTTGTGGAGTGGCTACAAAGTGACAACAAAGACAACGGGCGGAGGGCGGGGGAAAGAAAGCGAGATACATGGCATCGGGCAATAAATCAGTCAAAAGGGAGCAGAAAGAAGAATAATCTCATGTAGATTATGCATGGAGATCGTTTGCTCATTGACAAGACTTCACCAAGACGTCGCATGGAGAGCGTTTGCTCTCTTGTGTTCGGTATATTTAGCCTATAATTAATTCATACGGCCTTTATTCATTTAGGTCGGGCCTTTTGAACCAGGTAGCCTACAATATTCTACAATCCCATATGCTTACGTAAATGCTTCATTCTTCTCAGGTTCAGGTGATGGTAATAAACTAAAACAATAACAGTCATCAATAAATTCAATCAATAAAACAGAACAGCCATCAATATAAATTGTGACTCCTCTTGATCATTATCTCACTCCTTGAAGGCCCCTGACGAATGGCCCATCCATTAGTCCCCCCTCCTCCTTCATCTGCAGAGGCTGAGAACTCCCCTGAGCCAGGAGGTGAGGAAGAGATGTCAGGGCCAGAACAGCAGAGGGAGTCACGGAGTGTACACTAGCAAAATGTGTGTCTGTGTGTGTGGTTATGAAAACAATATCAGCCATCAATAAATTCAATCAATAAAACAGCTTACATGTGTACATGTGCATGTTTACCATAGCACACAATCCCAGTCTCTGGGCCTGCCTCCAAGAGACAGAAAAGACGATATAAACATAACTTAAAGTAATCAAGTCACTTCACCACTGTATTTTTGTTTTAGCATTTAAAATAGTTATAATATATAATTTGTGTATTTGACTATCCTTTGATACAATTCTTTTGTTGTGCAATTTAATTTCTCCTTATATGTGCTGTTTTCTGAAAATGTATAGGCTACCCGGTTAATTTGTACATTTGTATTCCTCAATTAATAAAAAGACAGAGACCCCTGGTGACATAAATTGGTATTGTTCATTAACGAAAGCAAATGCAGTGTATCAAGCTATTTTGTCCTCTTACTTGAGATTATGACGTGAATAAAACGGTGAAAAAAATAATTAAAAGTGTCCTCTTTACTGAGGAAGTACAAGTTGAAAAAAGTACTCAAAGGAATTAGGAATTAGGAATTTATTTATTTAAAACAGGGACAATACACAAAAAACTTTAATCTTTTAAGACGAGAAGATGCCTTGAGCCAGGTTGTAGCAACATTTGCTAATTTCCACCTGTAGTTCCTGGGCAGGTAAGCGACAGACAGAATACAACATTAAAGCAGAAGTAAGTGATATATTTGTGTTAATATAAGTCTTAAATAGTTCTATCTTCCGACAGCAATCACTTCTATAGAGTGTTTGGACTGAAACACGGGTCTGTCAGTCCCTCTGCTCTGCTCTGAGCCGAAGAGAAAACATTTATCGTATCCTACAGTTTTTATCCAATGAGGAGAGAGAACGGCATGCAGGGCTGTGTGTGCAGCCAAGGAACGCCGTGAATGTGGCGACGTAGGGACGAGGACTGTTATGGTGCGTTCAAGGAAACTCGTGTTTTTCCGACCGTGAACTCGTACCAGTTCGATCTGGTACGAGTTCACGGGTCAGAAGTTACGAGTGGCCGTTATAGTGACTTTCACCGGTAAAACAGGTCGGAGAAACACGAGTGGGTTGCCTGGAACGCTACAAAGTCGTAAGTTGTGACTTGAAGCTGTAATTTACGATTTCAAAAGCCTGCCTGGAACGCAGCATTAGCGAAAACGACCGGACCACTTACTTCTGCTTTAAGATCGTTCCATAATTTTGAAAAAAAAAAAAAAAAATAGACAGAGTAAACTAGCAAAAGCAGGGAACAAGAGCACCAAATCATGAAATGTACAATAGTTTAAATGAACAGCACATACTTTATTCTAATCACACATTCAAACACAAGCACATACAGAGACAACTATCTCCATCCCCATCCTTGCCCTCATCTAATAACCACACTCACGTGTAACTCACCTGCAGAGGCGCCAGGGCTGACGCAACACAACGGGTAAACACCCTTAGGGACAGGGAGAGTCCAAAGGGGAGCACCCTGAACTGGTAATGGTGGACCTGGAAGACAGATCTCAGAAAGGGCTGATGATGAGCAGCGATCAGGACATGGAAGTGCGTCTTTAAAATCTATGGACGTGAACCATTCGTTGGGACTGACCACACGCTGAACATCTAATGTAGTCAGCATGTGGAATGGCAGAACTTTTAAGTACGTTTTAAGGCCTCGCAGGTCCAGTATGGGCCTTAGTCCGCCATCCTTCTTGCTGACGAGAAAGTGGGTTGAATAGAACCCCCTGGGGTGAAGGAGGGTATGATGGCACCAGTGTGCGAAATACCCATCAATATTCGGGGGGGTCCCTAACTCACGATTGTTGCGCAATACCGTTATTTTTTTCTTTTTATACAGTAGGCGTATAGCATTACAATAAGCCAAGACAATCAGCCTATAGCCTATGACAAACACACACGCACACACTTAACAATTTTAGATGCACATTGTTTTAGCCTCTAAAAAGGAGAGGCAAAGTTGTGCATTACGATGCAGAAAGTAACTCACAATAAATACAAGCTGATAATTAAAATAAATAAAAGACAATAATTGGCACCACACTGGTGACTTGAACAATGAATAAATGCCAGGTATAGGAGACTGGTGCGCGATCAGTGCAATGCAGAAACGAATAGACAATAAATAAAATACAATAATTAAAATGAATGAAAGACTAATTGACACCAAACTCGTGCATTCAAATAACAACCAACTGTATAAATGCCAGGAGACTGACGTGCAATCAGTGCACTTTAACGAGAACCTCAGCCTGCACTATGACCGATCATGTAACCTTATCTAACCATCCATCGAGCAAATACGTTTAAACACAGCATTGAACACATTCACAAATCACATTCGTATAACAGGCCATCACGAAAATTGAAAAAGCACAGACAAGACTTCCGGTGGAGCAAGACGACAAGATGGCTGCATGAGCTCGAGCTCCCGATAGCAAGTCAGAATTAGCCCCCCTAAATTCACTATTGCTGAGCAATTCATAGAAGAATTTACTTTGGAATGAATAGGGGAGTAACAACTAGAAGTCAAACGAAACGTGACATTAAAGAAGGGAAGAATTCACCGGAGATGGCCGACACTCAGTGTGCTAACGACGACAACCCTGTGGAAAACATGTGCTCCGTGCTTCAAACTATCAGTAAGGAAATACGCGACTTCAGGACTGAGCACAAAGTGGATCTACACACTCTCAAAGAAGAACTTAAGGAAGACATGAAAAATGAACTAAAAGATCTCAAACAGGAAATTTACCAAAAACTTTCTGCTAACTCCGCTCGGATCCAGGCCAATGAAACCAGGCTGAATGAAGCAGAAGCACGGATCAATGAGACCGAGTCGGCTAACATGGCCATGGAGGAGGCGCTCATTAAGTCCATGGAAAGACAAAAAACAATGCAGGAAAAGTTGACAGATATTGAGGGGCGGTCTAGGGGGAACTGCCCATTGGTCCGACCTCCCATTGGTTCGACCTCCCGTTACTACGACAAAATACCCACTGGTCCGACCTCCCATTGGTCCGACCTCCCGTTATTCCGACAAAATCAACCACAAGTCGGACCAATAGGAGGTCGAACCAATGGGTGGTCCCGTTAGTTCGAACTGTCATCGCTACTTTGTGACAAGCTCTTCCATTGATAGGAGCATGCAGCTTTCTCTCTCTCTCTCTCTCTCTCTACGCACATCACACACATACACGCGCGGCCCAGAATATCACCATATTCAGTCAGAGAGCCAGATCATGTCAGATCGTGCACAACCATCATAAATGCTGATCAAGATGTGTAAACTGATCATCAAAGCCCCCCTCCCAGTGTACAGAGTAAAAGAAATACACTTTTTTTTCTCCTCCCCCCTCCGCTCAAGCACGGCTGAACCTGGCCGGCTTGAGTTCACTTAACGGGCGCGAGCCTGCTGCAGCCGCCGCTGCTGCTGACAGCAGACTGAGAGAGAGAGAGAGAAAAAAGTAAATTTGGCTTTGGTTAGGTTCAGGCAATGAAGAAAGGAGTTGGTTAAGTTTAGTAAAAACAGCAGGTAGAGGCTAGACAGGCTGGAAGCATAATGAGCCTTATATGTTATTAATATGAAGTGCTTGTTTTGCACATGATCCGTTTGATCCCAGAAAGGAAAAAAGGATCAATGCGCAGCCTCTGTTTCCTTTCTGATTGCGTCCGTCTGTCTGTTCGGAGTGGGAGAGAGAGACAGAGAACCCAATCCACCTGTCTGTAATGTAAGTTTGATTTGATATGAGTGTCAAGGTTTAATTACAGACACTAATGAGCGCGCAGCAGTGCGTAAAAGTCGTGCGTAATGACAGCTCCTCGTTGGTGAAACACAATAAACTGCACCTCTTCTTCCACGTGTGTCTTATTGACAGGTGGAGCCTATATGAATAATTATATAAATGCATAGTGAACGGTAAGAATGGAGAGTTGGACTAATAACTAGTCCAGTTCGAACTAATGAGGACCTCCCATTAGTTCGAACTCTCATTACTCCGATTGTCGGACCAATGGGAGTTCGAACCAATGGGAGGTCGAACTAATGGGAGGTCGGACCAGTGCCATGGACCCGGTCTAGGCGGAATAACATTCGCATTTACGGCGTACCCGAAGGGAAAGAAGGTAACTCCGTGCCTGACTTTGTGGAACAACTTCTGAAAAGTGAGCTTGCACTGACAGCGGATAATAGCCTGCACATTCAGCGCGCACACAGAGCTTTGGCCCGTAAACCGGAGCAGAACCAGCCACCCAGGTCTATAGTGGTAAATTTTTTGGAGTTTAATACCAAAGAAGCAATATTGAAAAAAGCCTGGGGAAAGAAAATAATGATTGAGCGGCGACGCTTCTCATTCGACCATGACTATGCCACAGAAGTTGTTCAGAAGCGCAAGGCATACACGGGAATAAAGAAATAAAGAGGCTCCTGAAAGAGAGAGGAATTCGTTTCCAGACTCCGCTGGACAAGATGCGCATTCACTGGGACTCGGGAACACGCACCTACGAGAGCGCACAAGACGCAGCCCAGGAGCTAAGGAAGAGGGGCTACTCAGTGGAAACACCAGGCAGCAGCGCCGCCAACCCGAGCCGGGAGATGGAGCGGCTTCTTCGAGCCCCGACATGGCAGCGAGCCGGGGAGATGAGCACAGATGCTGCGCTCCGCGCGAGGGAAAGATTACAGGAGTTTGAGCGGATTCCCCCAAAGTAATCTTTATTCTCTACCTTGTCACGGTATGTGGTTGGCTCCTTAAAGAAACCAGCGGTGAGAAGTTAATATTTTGACTGATATATCACTCCTGCCTGAGATGTGACTTAAACCGTTATGAGAAAAAAGAAAAGAAAAAGGAAAATATCCGCACTTCATTCTTTATTATTTGATTATTTCACTCTCATTATGAGTAACAGACTAATCAAAACGAGTATGTTTTAATTTTGAGGGATATCTTTTTTTTCATTCAAATATGGTTTGGCAGGGCAGCTACTTTATTATTATTATAATGTTTTCAAATATATATATATTTTTTTCTTCTACGCTGGTATATGGGGCCAAAATAAGTCAGACCAATGCCAAAGACTTCATTTGGTAGGCTATACAAAATACATGCTATCGGATGACGTTGGACTGCTAGGATGTGTGAAATTGCGTGTTTCACCTCTAGTGAGGGGCCTTCCAGGAGGAGGATCTCCCCTCAGCCTACCAACGGGGACTCAGGGTGGCGAAGAATCACCCCAACTTGGGAGTTAAATGTTTTTTCCTTGTTTTTTTCAGTTTGCACATGTTGTCCAGATGTTCAGGTCTGTGCTGTTTTAAGTTGTCTGGAGGCTAAAGAATGTAACATGGGATTGGATCATTTAAATGCCATATAATAATATAAAACTGGTGTCACTTAATGTAAATGGGATGAATAATCCAGTTAAGAGGAGCAAGGTCCTGGCTAAATTGAAAAAAGAAAAGGCTCAAGTATTATTTTTGCAGGAAACTCACCTGCCTGAACAAGAGCATGAAAAGTTAAAACGCTTTGGTTTTAGGAATACATTTTATAGTAGCTACAGACCCAGCCAGAAGAGGGGAGTGGCTATCCTTATCACAAATGCAGTTCAATTTGAATGTCTTAAAGAAATTAGGGACAATGAAGGGAGATTTGTATTAATTAAAGGAAAGTTAGAAAACACAATGGTGACAATGATCAATGTATACGCCCCTCCAGAAAGCACTAAATGTTTTTTCAAAACTCTGTTTGACACTATTGCTATAGAAACTGAAGGTATATTGATATGTGGAGGAGATTATAATGTGGTCATGAATCATAACCTGGATACAACAAGCCCAAAAAGAAGCAAGAAGCATCTATCCAAATTTATCAATACATCAGCGCAGGAAATGGGACTAATTGATGTATGGAGAGAACTCCACCCACTAGAAAGGGACTATACACATTATTCGGTACCCCATTCTGTCTACTCCAGAATTGACTACTTTTTAATCAATACAAGTGAAATCCACAGGGTCACAGAATGTAAAATCGGGGTGGCAGATATATCAGACCACAGTGGGATTAGCTTGACAATACACCTGAATAATAGGAAAATAAATACTGTATGGAGGCTAAATGTGGGCATCTTGAACAATCAGGCGAATGTGAAACAGATAAGAGAAGAAATAAAAAGGTATATAGAAGAGAACGATAACGGGGAAGTAAACCCTGCAATTCTATGGGACGGTATGAAGGCAGTCATTAGGGGGAAATTAATCGCTTTGACAACATCACAAAAAAAGGCTCGACTAGCTACATATAAACACAAAGTAGAAAAACTTCAAGAATTGGAAAAGAAACATAAAAATACAGAGAATCAGTCTGTATTACAACAAATAAAGAAGGCAAGGGAAGAAATAAATGAGATACTCAGGACAGATATAGAAAAGAGGGCAAGATTTATAAAGCAGACATACTATGAATCAGGCCCAAAAGCAACAAGACTCTTAGCTAGACGACTGCGGAAACAGCAGGCCATTAACACAATTCATAAAATAAGGAACCCTCAAACTAACCAACTATCACACGAACCAGGAAAAATAGAAAAAATATTTGAAGAATATTATAAGAAGCTCTATTCTAAACCATTGTCAGCTGATGAAAAAACAATAAGAAGTTTTCTTGACACACTTGACCTGCCATCTATTGGTGAGACACAGAATGACACTATTACGTCACAACTCACAATTAAGGAGCTAGAAGCTGCAATCAGTAGGTTAAAGACTAGTAAATCACCAGGTAGTGACGGGTACCCTTCGGAATGGTATAAGGCCTTTCAGAAGGAGCTAACACCTTTGCTTCTGTCCTGCTTTAACTGGACCCTTAACGAGGGTGGGGGTCCCCCATCGTGGAAGGAAGCGATTATTACCGTTTTACCTAAAGAAGGCAAAGATAAAGAAGACTGCAAAAACTATAGGCCGATTTCACTTTTAAATGTGGACTACAAATTATTTACATCAATTATTTGCAAAAGACTTGAGGCCTTCATACCAGATTTGATTGATGAAGACCAAACCGGTTTTATTAAAGGTCGCCAAACACACGATAATATTAGAAGAACCCTCCATATTCTAGACAATGCCCAAAAAAGTGGTACAAGTACAATTCTGGTTAGTTTGGATGCTGAAAAAGCGTTTGATAGTGTTAGTTGGTTATTCTTGTATGAGGTATTAAAGAGATTTGGCTTCAATGAAAAGGTAATTCAATGTATTAAAACTATGTATCAAGAGCCCACAGCTAAGATCAGAGTAAATGGAAGCTTGTCCAATTCAATTCAGTTGGAGAGGGGGACAAGACAAGGTTGCTGTCTGTCTCCCACTCTTTTTGCTTTATATGTCGAGCCTTTAGCACAGGCAATAAGGCAGAGTGGGGAACTGCAGGGTGTCACTGTAGGGGGGACTGAACATATCATTGGCCTTTTCGCGGATGATATCATTATTTTTCTTGAACAACCAGATATATGTTACCCACACCTAATGTCTCTTCTGGAAAATTACGAATACTATTCAGGGTATAAACTCAATATATCAAAAACTCAAATTCTCTCGTTAAATTATTCTCCATCTCGACAAATAAGAGATACATATAACTTGAAATGGAATTCTAAAACAATGAAGTATCTCGGTGTAACTCTGAGTAAAACACTTCCCGACATGTTTGAAAAAAATTATAGTGAAATTGAAAAAAACATCAAAAAAGATTTTGAAAGGTGGTCAACCCTCCCATTAGACTTCAGTGCTAGAATACGGACAGTCAAAATGAACATTTTACCCTAAATTGTTATATTTATTTCAAGCTCTTCCAATTAATATCCCCCAAAACAAATTTTTAGCCTGGGACAAGATGATTTCTAGATTCATTTGGAATAGTAAAAAACCAAGAATAAAATTTACGACACTTCAACTACCCAAAAGCAAGGGGGGGATGGCTTTACCTAACCTTTCAGAATATTTTTATGCAGCTCAACTCAGGTATTTGGCCTGTTGGTGTAGACCTGACTTTTTTTTTTTTTTTTTTTTTAATTTAACCTTTATTTAACCAGGAATAATCCCACTGAGATTCAGAATCTCTTTTGCAAGGGGGTCCTGGCCAAGAAAGCAGCACAGTACATCCACATTTAGACAACATCAACAAAACAAACATAAAAACAGCTAAAACAATAACAGCAAATCGCATCAATACATTATAATCACCAGCTGCGTTCGGTGAGAGAACATGTGCATTCAGTAGTCAAATAGTCATTGATCCTAGCTTTAAAATCTTCCATACTTGGGAGATAATCCAATTTAAGATGACTCTGTAATTTATACCAGGACGAGGGTGCGAATGCTCTGAAGGCACTTTCCCCAAAGACAGTCCGTGTACGAGGAATCGTATACATTATCAATCTATCGTGCCTGAGACGACAGCTTCTGGTGTTGACTTTAGGAACCAAGAGAGAACACAAATAAGGAGGCAAGTCACACAGGACGGCCTTATAAAGAAAACAATACCAGTGTTCCCATCTACGATTGTACAGAGACTATGAGTCTAAATGGAAAGAAATGGAAAGGGAAGTACAGGGTTTTCCAACCCAGATATTGGTGGGGGATAAACATTCGATAGGTGCTTTGAGACATGCTATGAACCCAATAGTAGCATTTACACTTGAAATATGGAGCACTATTGTAAGAAAATACAAATTTAAGAGCGATATATGCAATCTGGTGTGGTTTGCGTATGATTTAAAGTTCAAGCCAGGGATGTACGACCCAGCAGGATGGACACAAAAAGGTGTGACTGCAATATGTACAGTATCAGAAGGTGGACAATTTCTAAGTTTCCAAGATCTAAAGACAAAGTACAGCCTCGAAAACAAAGACTTTTACAGATATCTGCAGTTGAGAGATTATTTCACAAAAGAGATAAGGTCAAATGAAACTATAAATAAGGTGATTGGAATTATTATCGATTCATACAAACAGAAGGGGTCTCGGCCCATCTCTGCTTTCTATCGAGCTTTGGGTGAGAGTAGGAAGGATTCAACACTTTATATAAAAGCAAAATGGGAAGCAGAACTAAAAATCCAAATACAAGAGGAGGAGTGGTATCATATGTGTGAGACACAATGTACATCAACAAATTCTTTAATATGGAGGGAGTTCTGCTGGAAAAACCTAACTCGCTATTTTATAACACCAAAAATAAAATCTAGGCAACTCGCTATACAACAAGACTGCTGGAGATTATGTGGGAGCACTGAGGCGGACCATGCACATATCTTCTGGAATTGTATAAAAATGAGGATATACTGGCAAAATGTTAACTCTGTTGTAAAAAATGTTTTGGGATATGAAATCCCAAATACTTGTCTAGTGATGTATCTTGGGAATATTGAGAAGGTTGTAATGAAAGAAGATCTGTACTTGACTAAAGTATTACTTGCAGCAAGCAAGAAAGCGGTCACAAGAAACTGGCTCAATGTGAACTCTCCAAACCAGGAACAGTGGTTGGGAATTGTCCAGGAAATCCATGTTATGGAAAAATTGACATACCTGCTGAGACTCAAAGAGAACATATTTGAAAGGAATTGGGAAAAATGGAACATTTACATGAGACGTGACACCAACTGAACGAACGCTAAAAGGAACAGTGGACTGAACAGTAGCATCTCCAGACAGTATGTTAGTGTTATTATTGTTACCCCAACTTGTACCTTGTTTGTTGTATTGTTTTTTTGTGATAAAAAAAAAAGAAAAAGCACAGACAAATAGCTCACAACAGGCGCCTGGCCAAACAACACCATGGCGGGTTCAGGCCATAGTGTGCTGAAGCAGGCTGGCCTCTTACCTTAAGTTATTTGTCGATCTCCTCATCTCTGAGTGCCACCCTTTTGGATGTGAATCCAAAGTGTGCGAGTGATACACTCTGATTTAGCTTTCGCTTGCTAGCCATTGTTATTGTGACTTCTCAACTAGCCTACGTGGCTACATCTCTTTTGCGCTAGCGCACATGGCTAATTTGCGTACGTGCAGGCGCAGGACTGGTTCAGCTTAATGTTAAACGAATAAATGTTTTGACTTAAGAATACTGGACATAGTGATATTAAACACATTTAATTGACCATTAGTGACAATAAAATTATTATATCATTTATTTATTTTTTGACAAGATTGAGACCCCCTTCAGATTTTGCTTTTGAGTCTTTCAGGGGGTCTCAAGGGGTTAATTGGGGGTGTCCGACCCCCTCAAACTCCCCCGTATTTCGCACTCTGGATGGCACCTTTGTCCAGGAGGGTGGACAGCCCCTGGGCTAAGGCTTGGGCCTTGGCCGGGTTGTTGATGGATCTCATTTTCACCCGGCCGAAGGCATCAGAACGTAGCCCCGGGTCAAGGTGGAAACTACCCAGGGGTCCGAACAGCAGGCAGCCCAGTGCCAACTAGCGCCGCTTGGGCTTGGAGGTCGGGGGCTGACGTGGTGAGCGATGCACGGTGGAGCGAAAGTCACCTGCTGGCTTCTTAGCGTCCTGTCTTGACAGCCGCTGACCGCTCTGGGGAGGCAGCTGTGGAGGACGTGGAAGGGCAGATGGAAAAGCTCTTGGCCTGCTGGAGGTAGACGCTCTCTTGTGAAGGCCTGCAAGTCGCTACTTGGTCTCATCAGCGGCAGTGCAATCCAATGCATCCAAAGCTGCAGAGCCAAACAGCTCACCAGGTTCCGCCGGCACCCTGCAAAGGACCCTACAAGTTGCCTCTGTCAGGGGTGATTGGGCCAGACAAACGTGACGAGTGTGGACAAGCGTTGAGATGAGTCGACCCAACTTTCTCTTCTGACAGGCAAAAGTCTGCAGTGAAGCATCGCAGATGTCACGGATGGAGTCATCCACCCGAGCCTCTGCTCCAAGCATTGCATAAAAAATGTCCCAGTCGTCAACCTCAATCGCATATTAGTGTATGACGGTCAACATCGCTGCTATAAGCACTTTGCACTTTACCTACCTCATACATGTTGTTGTCTAAATGTTGTCCATTGTCAATCTGTATCTGTTTATGCCTCATCTTTGTATAATAGCTTGTATTCTGTGTATTTTATTATTTTTATGTTATGTGTAGGGACTACAGATGGAAATTAGCTGGGAGCTAAATCTGGTGCAACCATCTTTTCATTTTTTCCTTTAAATGATTAATGTAATTGCACATTGTCCCTTAATAAACTAATAAACTAAATTAAACTAAACATGCCTTGTGACCAAGAAGAACACTCCCACTGGATAGTAGCACAGGATCAAGTTGGTCACGTATTTTGTGGTCCTGTTCAGGATGAGAAGGATGTCGGTGATGGCTCTCCCTCTCTCTCCCATCTCCTTGAGCATCAGTCCAAAAACGAAGGAGCACACAATCAGGTCCAATGTGTTGGTCCTTTCGATGTAGCTGAAACATCCTCCTGGAAAGCCTTTGTAGAACGTGTCATAATTGGACAGGGAAGGGAGGACGATCTTGATGACATGGCCAGCGGCAAACCCCAGGAGAACCGCCGCAAGACTGGCTGCGAGGAAATTATTCTGGGACATGTGGTACCAGCGGTCCCTCTTTACGATCTTCGTGGGGCAGATCCATCACAGAAACTGCCAAGAGACTTCAAAAGCACTGAAGACGACGCGTGAACGGACAAACTCCTGTTGATGTGACCGTGTGAAGCGAGAATCGCAAAAATAACAGGTATTTTTCAACAACAACAAAATTTATTTTAACAAGAACAAACAACCAAACAAGAACAAGCATAATTTTATCAAGATTATAACATTATGGGCCGGGGTTACATGCTGCTATTCCGACATGCCGCTATTTCGACATTGACTTCTAATTGTCGGAATAGCGGCATTAACATTATTTTTCAAGCGTCCCACTATTCCGACATTTTTTTTTCATTGTCGGAGTAGCGGCACTTTACTATTTTTCAAACATTCCGCTTTTCCGACATTGATTGATTAGGCTACGTTATAGTCAGACGTGTCCTGATTTTTTTTTTTTTTCATCTGAGACACTGTTTCTCATACACAAATACATAGGCCTATTAGAGAGAAGAAAAAACAAACCCGCCAAGTTTAAAAACACACCGGCAGCAGCGCACACTGATCTGCAGCTACTGAGACTGTTATTATTCTGTCACCTGAGTTAACGAGGTGCACGTGTTGTGTGTTTGGAGCTGACGAGAGAATAAAGTGTGAGACAACGCGGCCCTGAGGAGGAACTGTGAAGGACTCAGCTGTAATGGAAATTATCTGGGATAAAGGGGCAGATTACATAAGATTATTCTTCTTTCTGCTTCCTTTTGTTGAGATGTGGGAGGTTTTTGTTTTTATTGTAGCTTATTAAAATGCAAGATCATTTTTCTGACTGATTTATTGCCCGATGCCATGTATCTCGCTTTCTTTCCCCCACCCTCCGCCCGTTGTCTTTGTTGTCACTTTGTTGCCGCTCCACAGAGCGCACATGGCTAATTAATATGCACGTGCTGACCATATATGGTTGTGTCTAGACGTTCCGGGGACGGAGGTGTGTTCATTGAGCACCATTCTTGGATCCAGTTTGATTTATCAAAGAGAAATTGCGGAGAGTTGTGCACGCACAGTTTGATAGATCTGAAAAAGGTGTAAATATTTTGGGTGTCTTTTCGCCGTAGGCCTAAGCAAAACATTTAGTAGCAGCAGTTTTACACTGCTTACTTACAGTTTTGATAAATGAGGCCCCAGGCCCTGAGCCCAGACACTACAGCTGCAGCTCCGCGGTTCATCCGCCGCGCTGTCCGTGGTGCTGAAGGTGACAGGTTAACTTGACAAACAAACTGCAGCATAGTTCTGTTTGTTTATCATGTGTGTCAGTTTTGTTTGCGACTTGATAGTTTAGTTGTTGAGTTTAAGAACATCACTCCCTCATCAAACCAGTGATAGGCATGCTGAAAAGAAAAAGAGAGAGATGCACCATTGGTATCGCAGCTGTGTAAAAAAAAAAAAAAAAAAAAGATGACTGTCGGAATAGCGGTATCAAAAAGTGTCGGAATAGCGGGATGTCTAAATAGAGACATGTCAGAATAGTGGGATGTCTGAATAGCAGGCGGACTCCATCCCAGATAAGGGGCGCCAAATTGCGTGCTCCTAGCAAGATCTTGCGTAAAGCGCATGTATAATAGGTGATCTACTAAGAATAACCCACTAAATGACAACACAAACCGCAGTATTTAAATGAGTGTTTTGCGCGTGGTAATCGTTTCTGCCATGGAGAGTGTGGACAGAGAGCTGGATGCCACGAAAATGTTATCAGATGGATTAAAAGAGAAGGGCAAATAAACATATTGTCGCACTGCAGCAGAAGAAACATGGGAGGATTATATATGTGGTTGGTAAAACAAGAAGAGAACAGATGAAGTGAAAAGAAGATGAGGAGATAGTCGCTCAGACGTCTCTCAGTCTTGGTCCCAGAGCTGAGCAGCGGGGAGCATACATCAGTCCGACTGCCCAAAAGTCCGACGGCTCATTTCTCCGACTACCCATTCTACAGTGTTAAGGTTAGGTTTAGGGTAAGGTTAAGGGTTAGGGCTACTTAAGTCGGAGAAGTGGGAGGTCGGACTAATGGACGCAAAAATAAAGAAATGTATGGTCGGAGAAACGGGTAGTCAGACAGACGCCATGCGCCCCTGAGCAGCCAGGTACTGGAGGGGCGTGTGTAACGGCGCAATATTCTGACTAACAGCTTAAATAGTTGGGAAGCATCAGGTACAACAGTTAAACCCTTCAGTTGAAAAGAGGCGGACCGGAGAGTAAAAGACAGCTGGTCAGTTCTGTCATGGCAGCGCCAGTTGTGCTACTCTGGAAACTCGTGGATGACCATAAATGATTACAAGGTATACACAGTGATCATCACGCAAAAAGTTAAGGCACATGTCCCTCTCTAAAGATACAGTATGTAGGCCTTGCCCTGAAGGACCAGCTCTACATTATCTGTGCTTTAAGGCGCTGCCGTTCTTGGCTGATGAGGACCGTGACCGCACATTCTTCCGCCCGATGAATGAAGCTGCCGCTCTGAATCCGAAGCATCTAAGCACCTCAAACCGTCCCCAATTCCCCAACCAGACCTGCTCCCACGGCCGCACTCTGAGTTAGTGCTGGATCAGCTAGTGGTTGTGCTGTCCTCATCATCCTGCCAACCAAACCCAAGAAACGTTTAGCGGCAGAAATACTGGAGAGAAGAGGGAAAGGGAGAGGATGATGGACTTGAATGAAAGATTTTTATTCCTGTTTGAATCAGTTGTAAAGAAATAGAGTATGTATGTATGTATGTGTTTATTTACTTTTATTTATTGATTGCAGATCTGGTTGAGGAATTGGGTTGAAAGGGCACAGATTCGCTGGATGAGGTGGACGGTGATAAAAACATTTCACATTTATTTATTTATTGAATCAGTCTTTTACAGAAATCAAATAAAAATGATTTTAGACAAATGACAATTATTATTATTTTGTTTTACATTTACACAGATCAAATTATTTGTTGAATCAATGTTACAGATTAAATTATTTATTGAATGAATGTTGCACAGATTAAATTATTTACAAATTGAACATGTTTTGAACTTTTCTGAATTCTAAAACTAAAACTGAATAACTAAAAAAAAAAAAGGTACTGATTACAAATAGGGTAAGTCTAGAAATCACATTATTCATAATCATGTTCTTGTAAAACATTGGGCCTCATTCACGAACCGTTCTTACGAACAAATTTGTTCTTAAGTCCCACTTACGAATGTTTTACGAAGATTGTGGCATTCATGAATTTCTTCTTATCCTGGATTTATGCTTAGGTAAGAACAAATCCTACAAACACTCAGGAGTACTCTTAAGCACATTTCAGTGCCGACATGTTGGCATGGTTGTGTTTTCTTCTCTTGTGCAGTTCAATAAAGTTCAATATTGCAATGATAATTCTGTCATATTTATTTATTTATTTCCTATTTTTGATGATTTACAGAGAATTTTACATTTTAAAATAAATTAAATGTGCCAATGATTTAACATTAATCAACTAAATTGGAAACCATGCCATCAAGTAACCCCCCACCCTATTTATATGAGGCATTTCTCCATCCAAGGCCCGCAAAACAATGGCATATATATTGCTGCTGCAAGAGATTGCTGATCGTGCCCTACGGAGGGAACAAATGTTTCGGGATCACATAGATCTTTTTTCAGAGAGCGACGAGTTCCTCTTTGGACGCTTTAGGCTCCCACGACCGGTTCTGATAGACCTCTGCAACCAGTTGGAGCCAGCACTTCGGAGCCACACACTTCGGTCCAACCCTGTCCCCCCGCATGTGCAGGTACTGTCCATCCTCGGCTTGTTGGCCACAGGCACATTTCAACGAGAGCTGGGGGACAGGGTGGGCATATCACAGCCATCCATTAGCCGCGCTCTCCCTCGAGTCGTGGATGCAATAAATCAACTGGCCACACAATACATAAAGTTTCCATACACAGCAGAAGATCAAGTCACAATCAAGAGAGGATTTCACAACATCGCTGGCCTCCCTAACACCATTGGCGCAATAGACTGTACTCACGTGCGCATTAAGGCACCCTCTCCATACCTCAACCGCAAGCAATATCATTCCATAAACGTACAACTCATATGCGACTCAAATAACCACCTCCTAAACGTGGTCTCCCGGTTCCCAGGAGGAGCACACGACTCCTTTATTTTTCAAAACAGCTCCGTGGGAACACACCTAGAACAAGGAGCAGCTGGTGACGCATGGCTCAATGGTACGTATCTTTTATATTATAATTTCTCACAAAAGTGTCTTTTTATTTGATTATTTGATTATTTTATTAGGGGATCGAGGATATGCCCTGGCTCCCTGGTTGATGACACCACTGACCAACCCTCAGACTCCACAGGAAATTTTATTCAATCAGATGCTCCACCATTGAACGCACCATCGGCATTTTAAAGGGGCGCTGGATGTGTTTGGACACAGCAGGTGGCAAATTGCTGTACAAACCGGAGAAGGTAATGATTTATTTTGTAAATCTGCTTAGACTAAGGTCACGTTCATTCAGACACTTTGCATCTTAACTTATGACCCTCCCTCACCATCACAGGTCTGTAGGATAATCATGGCCTGCTGTGTCCTGCACAACATCGCTATGAAGCGTGGTGTGCCACTTCCCCCTCAGCCACAACCCCCGTGAGGATGTGCGTCCTGACGCAATGATGGGACCAGACTGCAGGCGCGCTGTTCACGTTCGAGCCATAGACTGTAAAAAGAATGGATGTAGCGTCCGTGACGTCACCCATTGGTTTTGGGGATTCGTTTTTGTGACTCAAATATGGCGGCCTGAACAGCGCCATGTTGGATTGGCCGGCCGAGAACCCGCCCACTGGCCTCGAAGCAGCTGTCCACGGAGCTGCTCGGACCTGTCACTCAATGTTTCCGCGCCCTAATTGGCCAGAATTTTAACCTAATAACAGTCAAACGGTAGAGTTAAAAAAAAATTATCGATTGAGACGAAAAAACGTTCTGACACCAGGCTTTTAACATGTTTACTGAGGATGTAAAGTCGGCGATTTTAACATGGGGGTCTATGGAGAATGCTCCCTTCTGACACCAGCCCCCAGAGGAATTCGAGGGGATTGCAGTTTTTTGAACGTGGAAGTGAGCTTCACTTCTCAGACAGACAACTGCCCCCTTGGTTCGAGCGCAATTAATTGCCCGCTTGTGAATAAAATGCATTATAGTAACAATTTCAGTCTAACAGACTGATTCACTTAAAGAAAAAAAAGACAGACCGGTTTCAGTGCACAACTTTCACACGTTTATTTTTTTACGTTCTCGTTGATTTCTTTAAGTGTTTTGGATATAGTTATCAGTGATGCCGCAATCTTGTCAAGTGTGTCAGCCATTCTTTCTTGATTGTTCAATACCGCAACAGAAATCAGGCGTGGAGAGGCACGGGACCGAGTACGCGTGGTGGAGGTGGTATGGCTGCAGGATGGCTCCGTCTGTCCTTCTTCCACAGGTTGGCTCTGTGGGACTTCATCTGTGAATAAATAATAAGTCAAGCCATGGCTGCGACCCTCAGTCCAGTACGTATTCTGATCACACACACACACACCTCCTCCGGGTACAACTTTTAAATAAAGCTATTATTCCAGAAAATAAATAAATTACCTTCTGATTCCTCTGGTGTCTGGTGATGACGCACAGGGAGGGGGTGACAGTGTTGCCTCGGGGCCCAGGGTATCCAGACACTCAGCCGATGGTACACCTAAAGAGTAAGGTGGGGAAATTAAACAATCAATTAAAATAAATAAAACATTACAATTACAGTGAGATTTTCCCCATACAGCCTACCTGAGACAGGGTTTTTCCTGCGTTCAAAATTGCGTGGCGGCCGCCTCCACCTTATTTTGTGCCGCCCCCAGCGATATGCAGGGTTTTTTCTGCATTATAAATTTTGAGGCGGCCGCGCGCCTGAATCTTGATTGAAAATCAATGTAGTTCTATGGAAGCTCAGTGGCGCTGTTTTCAACCAGTTTTCAACTCGACCACAGCAGAAGGGGTGCGTTTGATTTCAACTCCGGGCCGGGCCGCAAGGTGACGTTGACGCGCTGCTTGTGTGCCCGCGGGGGCGGGGCTCATCGGGGCTCCGCTCCACTCAGACGTTGTGCTGAGCGTGAACCAACGCACCTCACCAGCGCAGAGCGAGAAGAGAGAGAGGAGGAGACGCGGTGGTGTCCTTTGCTGCTTGGTGATAGGACTCCGGTACCCGTAAAAGCCGACTCCCAATTTACTGCCGGTCCCAAATACCCGAGGTTACCGTATCAAGTTGAACAGCTTGTGTGTCAAAGACACCAGAGGCTACGAAGCAGGATTTGAGCTTATCCAGGTAACTTAAGGGTTAACTCTGGGTCTTCCGTACTACGACGGTGGTTCACTTCTTACCGGGATAAATCTCCATGGTAACATGCTGGACGACTAACCTGGTACAGAGCAGGTTATGTTCTCTTGGAAAATGACGGGACAGTGAGCGCACGACATGTAATGGTTCAATCATCTGATACAGGTTTGTCAGTTTGTCGCTCCCTGAACTCAGGATCCTCTCACGATCAGCGCTCCAAGTTTTTTTTTTTTTTTTTGACACTAGTGTGTGTGAGATATTCACACACCTAACTCATATACACCAAAATTACATGTGAGCAACAGGCCAGAGGAATATAATGTGACTCCTGTAGAGCCAGTGATTTTATTTAATTTTAATCCCATGAACTAGCCTACTGTATAAGCATTGTCACGCAGCAATATGGTATAACCAGCATTAACGCTACTGAATATAATTGATTTCCTCCGGGTGATTTCCTGCAGCGGTACCTCCACCTCTGAACTGCTAAAGTTTTTTTTTCTCCTCACCTGCTGCGCTCCATCTGACTTCTTTTTTGCTTTGGGCATTTTGTTGCTTCTTGCTGTGTCTCCAGGGCCCTGCAGTTCCTTTTATAGGCATTAAAGCAGATATCAGTGGAATGTTTTTGTTAATATAAGTCCTAAATAGTCCTATTTTCCGTCAGCAATCACTTACATGAAGTATTTCAGCCTAAACACGAGTCTCTCCGTCACTCTGCTCTGCTGTAACCCGAGGAGAAAATTTTCCTTGTGGGATACAAGTGTTATCCAATGAGGGGAGAGAACGGCATGAAGGGCTGTGTGTGCAGCCAAGGGATGCGCGTGAATGTGGTGACGTAGCACGAGGACCAATTGATGCCTGACAAGGGCGGGGGCTGCTAACTCATGGTGCGTTCAAGGAAACTCGTACTTTGTGTTTTTCCTTCCTGTGAAGTCATACCAGTTCGATCTGGTACGAGTTCACGGGTCGGAAGTTACGAGTGGCCGTTATAGGGAACTTTCACAGACAACAGGACGGTAAAAACACGAGCTACGGGTTACCTGGAACGCTACCAAGTCGTAGTTGTGACTTGAAGCTGTAACTTACGGTTTCAAAAGCCTGCCTTGAACACAGCATTAGCCGAAACGGCCGTGCCGATGATATCTGCTTTAATGGGAGGTTACTTATGCTAATCCTATGTTAATTAGACTCACCTGGCACGCGCTCTCAATTTACGAGTAGATGGCATTCATCAATCTAGGAACACAGCTGCGAACAATTCTGAGGCTTACGAGCGCGTTGATGAATCTGACGTAGGGTTTTCTTAAGGAACTTCTTAAGAACAACTTAAAGGCCCTTTCACACCGGAGACGTATTTTTCGTGCGAATAATTTGCGCATCAATATTTTTTTTCGAACCCCGGTTTTCATCACGGGTCCGTTCACATCGACCGCGAATGTGTCGCGGCGAAAATGCGACATAATTTTTTTTCGTCGTGAGGTCGATTTTTCCGAGCTTTCGCCCGGCGAATAAACACATCAACCAATCATGTGGCATGAAAAGGAGGTACGTCACATCCCTCACGTCAGAACACAGCTGTTTCCCAACAGACTGTGGTCTCTCACAGGAAAAAAGTTTCACCGTCTTTGCTCTCATCTCTGCCAGTCAGCCCTTTCACCTGCCGTCTCTCTGGGCACGGACTCACACAGAGTCGCACACATACACACGCACGCGCGCGGGCGCATGGACACGTGCTTGGCCGCTAATGTAAACAATGTAAATAACCTGTGTCTCGGAGGAGAGAGGAGGAGGAGAGGAGAGGAGGAGGGGGGGGGGTGTAAGTGGAAAGAGGAGCGGAGGAGGAGAAGTAGCAATAGAGTGTGTTCATACTGTCAGGACAGTGATCAGATATTAATCAGTGATCAGACAGTGAGCTGCTGCTGTGTTGAGTAAAGTTGGTGACAAGACGACAGCGGCATAACGTAGTGAATACGTGAGGGATAATTAACAGATTAAAGACATGATGTGGAGGCGAAGAACCAGCCGTCACAAAGCGAAACTTTGGAATCTAATTGTCACATCTGTCGCATATTCGTGTCGCCGTCGGTGTGAATGGTTTTGATGCGAAATATTTCGCCGCGAATATTTCGCAATTTCGTGTCGTTTATTCGTTACGTCCGCGGTGTGAAAGGGCCTTAAGAAAGAATCTAAGAAGATTCTTAAAGCAGATATCAGTGGAATGTTTTTGTTAATATAAGTCCTAAATAGTCCTATTTTCCGTCAGCAATCACTTACATGAAGTATTTCAGCCTAAACACGAGTCTCTCCGTCACTCTGCTCTGCTGTAACCCGAGGAGAAAATTTTCCTTGTGGGATACAAGTGTTATCCAATGAGGGGAGAGAACGGCATGAAGGGCTGTGTGTGCAGCCAAGGGATGCGCGTGAATGTGGTGACGTAGCACGAGCACCAATTGATGCCTGACAAGGGCGGGGGCTGCTAACTCATGGTGCGTTCAAGGAAACTCGTACTTTGTGTTTTTCCTTCCTGTGAAGTCATACCAGTTCGATCTGGTACGAGTTCACGGGTCGGAAGTTACGAGTGGCCGTTATAGGGAACTTTCACAGACAACAGGACGGTAAAAACACGAGCTACGGGTTACCTGGAACGCTACCAAGTCGTAGTTGTGACTTGAAGCTGTAACTTACGGTTTCAAAAGCCTGCCTTGAACACAGCATTAGCCGAAACGGCCGTGAAGCTGATATCTGCTTTAAGAAGATATTGGTGAATGAGGCCCATTGTGTCTGTGCTGGGGGGCAAGTTCTTCTCTCCTTGGAGCTTTGTTTGTTTACATCAGAACAGCTGTAGTGACGTGACGCTGCAGGAGAGGAGACTGTAACTAAACAGGACGTTGGCTCGTGGTGTGGTTACGCCGTACGTTTCACTACAATTAGCCTACTGTGTGGAAAACCCATCGCCTGTAAAAAGAAAAACCACGCTGACGCTGTAATGATCGTGATCGAGTTGGACGAGTGTGTTTGGAGCTGACGGGAGGAGAGAAAAAAGAGAGCGAGACGCACGTAGCAGCCGTGATATGACGACCCCGTCCCCGTCCCCGCTGAGGGGGAACTCTGCTGTTATGGAACAGGACCTAAACCAAGTCGAGTAGAGCCCATAGAGCCCAACTTTGTAGTGTAAAGAGCCATTATTGTGAGTCTGCCCCAACTCTGAAGCTGAAGCGGCGCTCTCTCTTCCTCCTTCCCGTCTCTCTCTAGCTGTCCTTTCAAAATAAAAGCACAAAAAGCCGGAGGGGGGGAAAAAAAAAAAACCACTGACTCGTGAGCTGGTGGCGGTGAGATATTTAGCGTGGCAGCCGCCACCAAATTATCTATGCAGGAACCCTTATATGATTAAGAGAAAATACTACAGTGTCTCTCATTAAATAACAAGAGAGTTTGGTTCCAGTCAGCCCCTCCACCTGCCGCCTCTCTATTAGTGTGGTCGCACCGCACCTACAGTACCCTCACCTGGGTCACTTCTCTGCTGCTGCCGCTGCACGCTGTCTCTCTCTCTCTCCCATGCTCTGTGTGTGTGTGAAGAGCAGCCCCGCCCCTCAGTGATCAGAGAGACTAGAGCGGCAGGGAAGAAGCAGTTTATGGCGCTGTGGATAAAACTGCCGCCATCGGCCACTATCGGAACCAAGTTCCGCTGATTCCGATAGTTTGTAAAACGTCCTATCGGCGCCGATTAATCGGCCAAAACGATTAATCGGTCGACCTCTACTCCCAGGCAGATGTTATGGAGGATAGTACAAGCAGTCCCTACCTTGGGGACAACCATCCTATCCATAGGCGGCCTTACCTATGTTTCAACCGTTTCAATTGAAACGGGCCCCAGCCACCAGGGGGGCCCCCAGCTGCCAGCCACCAGGGGGGCCCCCAGCTGCCAGCCACCAAGTAAAAGACAGAACAATAATTCATAGGTTTCACCTTATCATACACACACACACACACACACAGGCCTACATCCACCACACACAACAAACAGCTCTGTCCACCGTGCGGTCACACACTCGACCCCTGATCCGCTTTACAACCACTGATGCGCGTGTCATGCCACACCGCGACTGTAGCCTACTAGTCGCTCCTAATTAATAATACGGCAGGAAATATCAATAACAACGTGCTATTACCTTTGAAAACGGCCCGCAAACTATCAATAGACCCTCGTTTTCCTTCTCCCAGTATTATTCCTTTTCTCTTAGTGTTTGTTTTTCCTGCTTTCCTCCTGACGTGCGCCCAGTTGCGTAACCTGATGATTGACGTCTGTCAATCACTTTCCTCCTCTTTCCTTTTTTTCCTCGGGTTAAAATGCCTCCAAACAGGCGATCTATGAGTACGTCCTAACTTAACAGAGAAATAAAACACAGCGAGAGTACAGCTAAAATGTGATATTATTGGCAGCTTATTTACAGATTGTAATAATGGAGGAGACAGCTGTCTGTCTGTCTGCTGCTCCAGCACCGCAGCACCGACAGGATCAGCGCCTGTAGACGTCTGTCTGTCCGCATGTCTCGTCCTTTCCTTGTCCGTGGTGCTGAAATAACGCGGAGCACTTTGCTCTCATTACTTTTGTTGCCAATTTAAATTCAGAATATTGTTAAAGCCTGTAGTTTGTCTGAAAATGTACATAATGATTTTGCTTTTTGATGAAAACCAACTTCAGTCCTGGTTTTTTCTGCGAAGTCCTGGTTTCTTGCCCTGATAGTGATTGTAACACTTACTGTGTTGTGCGTACTTGTGATGCATGGATAGTGCGTTTACTGCGTCCTTTCAGGGTTTAAAGCATCAGCGACACATGGGCACATAGCTGGAAAATCATTTTATGTTTAACAGGGTAGGGCCTCATATGAAATATTGAAACGGGCCCCCAGCTGTCTAAGGCCGCCACTGATCCTATC
>NC_140913.1:4016788-4194984 GCF_045865225.1 Trachurus japonicus | reverse complement strand
CCAGTGGTAAGGTCTGTAAGAAGATTGCCCTCCTTCGTCCTCAATTAGGTCTCAATTATGCACCTCGCCCTTGAATGGTGCTTGATAAAGCAAGCTTGGATTGGCCCCTGGACAGGTTCCCTGTATGGGGTGATGTTGGTGATGGGGTTTTCGATACAGGGATATCCTCCATCCCCAAGCAGTAAAGAATCTGCTGGAGGATACACTGCAGACACAGGGTAACCACAAAACACATCAATGAATCTGCCATGATGATCACAGACAGCTTGTAACACAACTGAATAAAACTATTTTCTGTTAATTAGCAGATGGCGTTGTTGGTTGGAGCTTTTATTCGGATATGGCAGTCATCTATTGCGCCCAAAGCCCTCTGGAATGCTCTGTGGTTGGTCATATGAGTTTCACTTTTACCGCGCACTGCTGTCATGCATGCGTGCTTCTCTCTCTCTGTGTTTAACGGAGAAAGAATGCTATACGAAGATCAATGAACAGAACGATATTGCGTTGGTAGAGCCAAAAGCCAAAAAATCTATTCTTGAACGTATGAGAAACCCTGTGATAGCCATAATTTTCCATAGAGAGGTAATTTCACAATTATCCAGCATAACATTTAGCCTCCATTACGCGCTGCCCATGGCAGGTACATACTTTCTCTCTCTCTTTCTTACACACACACACACACACACACAGCCCAGGTTGTCTGTCATATCTGTTGTAAACCTTGTAATAATAGCTTGTTGAGTACAGTTAACATTATTGTTGCTCCGATTTGAGTGTGGATTAATTGTTAATGGTTTGTTGTGTAATCCGAGTGGTGGTCCAATATCGCCATCCTGTTATTGATGAGTTGGGTTTTAATAACAGCTGATAACTGTGTAGATGGCATGGATTGTGATGTGCACACATTTTAAGACTTACCTGTGCAAACCATTGTGCAAAACCTGTTTGTGGCTTTTTGCGTGATAAACTGATTTGCCTAATACCTACCGATTTTTTTCAAACGAAGTACAATGTTTCAGACTCAATACCATTAACATTAGGTATTAAATCCCTACCTACCTAACCCTACACCCCCTCCCCTCACCCCCACCATGGACAAGAATGGGGATAATATAATTATAATAATAAAAATTATAACAACAACGAAAACAATACTAATAAATTAAAATAAAACAATAATGATGAGGAAAAGATATATAAATAAACAACAATAAAGTTAAGTTACAACAACAGTAATAACCCATACTCACATCTATAGAAAGTGCACTACAGAGGTAAAACAAAACAAGACATACAGAGGTTGGTACAGGAAATAGAAATAACAGCAAGAGACTTGGATAAGGTTATATAATTCTCACACATGTTACGTTACACCTAACCTTTTGGGCTATTTACCCGAACATTGAGTGAATTCCAGAATCAATCTGAATTCTGACCATGTATGTCACCTATACGTAGGAGCAGCTCTATTATGTAAAAAGGTTACAAATCCTCCCCAACATTTATCAAAGACTGATGGTTTTTTCCTTGCCCAGCCATCTTTTTAACAAAACTATTTGTTTTGTACTAAAGCTCACTACTGTAAAAAAAAATACACAGTAAATCAACATCACAAAATATAAGGAACATGTGCATGTAGAAAACTAACGAGCTACAGCACATTCAAGAATAAAGTGCATATATTTCAGTAAACTCTTTTCGAACTTTCACACTGAATGGCACTTATCCCATTTGTAATGTAAAACTTCACACCTGTCCAGCTTCTGTTTTTGAGGGCTACTGGTGAAGCCTTGATACAGGCAGTGTAGTCAGACTTCCCTGGTACTTTACCAGAGTATTTGAAGGATTTCAGAGTTTTTTCCACCGCATGCACTTCATTCATTGACCAGCTCCTCTTCGTCCCATCTGAGAGCATTCTCTACAGCTGGTGATATAGTTACAGCACATTCACATGGAGCGCCTAAAAACGCATGCAAAACGCCACATGCGCTTTGGAGCTCGCGTCTGCCGTTACTAAGCAACCAAAAGCGCATGTCACATTTTAGTAGTGTGCTTCGCTGTCAGGAATTAAGTAACACAGAGCTGACCAGCACCGTGAATCCCTCTCAGAGGCTTCACTGCTCAGTCTGTCTGTCTGTCAGTTTGAACGGAGGACTCACCGCCGTGTGGAGAGGAGGGAGGCAGGCGAGACGTGAACTCCCTACCTTGTGTGTAATAAAAGTTTAAAATGCAGTTAAATGTACTGGTATCACACTGCTGCTACGGCAGCTATGGAGTAGAGATCCGGGCTGGACCGGGGGAGAACTGAGCTTCAGGACTTTGTATCAGCTACATTTCCTACAGAAAAATCTTCATGTTCTAAAAGTCTGATCAGTAATGCAGCATTTTCTCTGAATTGCACAGAATTTGTTTTGGTTGTGAAACTGCTGTTGCAGTCTTTTTCAGCCATTTCTGTGCTTTTTATTGTTCTTCAGCCATTGTTAATGATTTATTGTTGTTCAACCCCTTTGTGGTGATTTCTAGGTAAGTCATGATGCTACAAATTAATGCTTGATGCTAACAACAGTGAAATTCAATGATTCTTGATGTCTGAAACACTGATCAGTACCCTAGCAAAAAATTATTACTAATTATAATGATAGAAAATGTAAAGTCAAGGGTGTAAAGTGACTTATAAGTGACTGAAAAGACTGAAAGTATCTATAGGCTAACTTTCAAGTATTTGACAAACACACGCACACGTTTTCAACAATACAGGTCAGTGTGACTAAGTATTGATGTCAATGCTTTTCAGTAGCATGGATTCATGTGACATCCCTACTCATTACATTGTATAACCTTTTTTGTGGTTATTTCATTGTTAAATACTGTATATCTTCACAAAAACATTGGCCTACTATCACAATGCTTTCAGAATTTCTGTCTGTACTTTTAGGAAATATCAGTTTGTATGACAAACCCATTTCATTGTTGAACCTTTTATTTGGACATTTCATTAAGTATATTTTTGACAAAAGCATAGGCCTAGTATCACAATGCAATTCAGAATTTGTTGGTATTATCGGTTTGTGTGACACCTAAGTCATTTCACTGTTTAACCTTTTTTTTTTAATTGTCAAGTGTATCTTTGCAAAACATTGTCAGTCTGTTTCAGTTTTGATGGAGGTTACAATAAATCCTGGAACTTCACCTTTAGGTGTCATCTCTGTAAAAGGGATAGTTCAACATTTTAGACACATAGATGCTACATCCCATTGTTGGATCGGACTCATGATTTACTTATTTGAAGAATTTGGTGTCCAGTCCACACACAAAAATATTGGCTGACTTACAAAACAGAAACTCTGGGAACATAAAATACCTCATTGAATCGAATTGGGACCTTGTGAATCGGAATTGAATCCATTCAGGAAATCATTGATGATACCCAGCCCTAGATAAGACTAAACTTTGTATTTTAACACAACAAAAACAGAATTCTGTCACCATTCTTTTACATCTATTTTTTTTTCTTACTGTAAATAGGACAAAAGATCACATGCACTCCTGTGTCTGTTTTGTTTCCTTCATCAACAAAACCTTCAGACATCTGGGCTTGCCATCTTTTTCTGAACTGTGCAGTGTTTTACATCAGTTTTATTCAACCAGGGCTTTAGAATCACACCAGGGAGCAATGAAAACAATGAGTCACAATTGGACATTGCAGGTCAGAAGAGCCTGAGACCATTGAGTATAATGTATAGATGATGTCCACTGGAGGGCAGCAGAGCACCACACAGAGCACTGCCTCCTGTGGGACAGAGCAGTGTGTATGACTGCACATTGTCTTCTGTGAGGAGGATGATGCCAGATGTTTCATGCAGTGTTGAGTGTTTGTGGGGTTTCCCGAAAGAGCTGTGGGAAACAGGAGAAGGCAGATGATCTGGGAGCAGAACCGGAGCAAGCTACAACTTTTTTTATCGTACAGAAAATTCCGAAGATTTGTGTTAGTTGAAAATGTGTGCACCAATGGATGAAAATAATGATTCCTAAATCCTGCATGAATTTACTGACTATTTCATCAAATTATTTTTTACCTCTTTTTTCCCTGTCCCTGCCATTCTCCACCTCCCCACCTGATGTTCTTAGTTTATCCTCTGTTATCAATGTTCTCTGTATTTGATTCCTCCCTGGCAGTGTTCTGATGATACTTTATTTTTCATAACCAAATACAAACTCCTCGTTGTCCTTTTAAGATATTTTTGTACAGTTTGTCTTTAGTTGCTGCAAAAGCTTCCTTAGTCCGCACTCATGTTCCAACAGCAACATCATCCTCCATACAGCTGGTCAATCTCAGCAATGTGCCTTTAGGAAATGTCAGGGCATCGCTTTTGGAAAGTTACTCAAGGTGCAAATTACAATGGAGCTATGGAGAGTGTGACAAGATTTTTTTAGGCACAGAAATTGTCCTTGCTATGTGTTATTTTGTCATACATTTTACAGTTTTATGCGTCTTCACCATAGATCATGTGGAAAATGTTATCCTTCATCGTGTTGGCAATTCACCATAAGAAAAACAACAAAATACATGCTACTCTTGCAAACAGAACTATTATTGATGAAGACATGGATCTCTTACAGGCTGTTCAGTGTGCTATAATTTCCTATTTGATACATTGTGTGTTGGATATTTAGCTATTTGATGTATTCATTGGTGATTTGTGTGTTATATAGAATGTAGTGTATGACTCTGCAAAAAGTTAGCTCCCCTGAATGTCATGGTATAGTTTGCACACTGTGTAGTGTCCAAAGGAAAAAATAATAATAAAATGTTAATGAACCTCAAACACGACTTATTACAACACAATTTATTTGTTAAAATCTAAAAAAAAAAAATGTATAGGGAAGTTTCAGCTCTATCCCCTGAGCTCTGACTTCTGCTGTATACGGGCTGTACGTTGTGCCTTAGACATTGAGATCACACTCTGCTCTCCCACACAGCTCGCAGCTCTGCAGCCTACACACCGAACACAGTTCAGAGGTGGATCTGCATTAGCAAACAGTACAGAAGTAATGGACTAACATCGCTGCATCTGCTAACGTGGAGGGCAGCGGGGGACGCCTCGGCTCTCTCACACACACACACACACACACACACACACACACACTCGCAGGCATGTTCAAATGTGTTAGCTGAACAAGGAGGAAGACCACAGCAGCTACACAACCTTCGTTCACTTGATAAAACCTACATGGTTCAGTCTTGTACAGTGTGTAGATTTAATAGGTTGTGATGGTGAAAATAACAGGTTAAATGTTTCAAATCCATAATCACTCATCAAGTTTGGGATTTTAAATAAGTAAGCCATTATACGTTAATTGTAATGTCCATAAGCAGACAATTATAAAGCTACGTTCACACTGCAAGCCTTAATGCTCAATTCAGATTTTTTTTTTAACCATTTTTACCATTACAGTACCATCTAAAATGTGGCCTATATCAGATTCCAGTGTGAACGGTTTGCGGTTGTGAACTGACCCACATGCGCAAAAGAACAATAACAACGACGCCAGGCGCAGCACGCTGTTGTACAAGAATCATAGAGGAATGAGTATTTTCACTTTTATTTCGAAATGTCTGTGAAATGGAGGCTGGAAAATGTCAAGAGCCAAACTCTGTATTTTAGTTTCAGTTAGGCTACCATTACTTTAGTTTGTACCCTATATAGGAATAAACCTCCTGAAGTGTCTCAGCCCGCTGGCCGTAACACCACGTGTCCTTTTTTCTCCTCTCCTTCAGCGCTTACGTTCTCACTACAGCTGTTCTGTTGTCAGTAAACACGCCGCTGCACGTCCAATTATCTGACGTTTTATCAAGCTGTTTTTTAAATTGTGTTGCGTATGTATGTGATCCTGCCACCACGTAAACATTGTAAAGTGACATAAAAGTCACATCAAATCCACCATCTAACAGAGTTAGGGGAAATAGTCTAAATGCTTTCAATAATCAAACTCAGAAATGCTTCATGAAGCTGGGAGCAGCAGTAGAGATGGCCTAGCTAATACAGTTTCTCTGTGCTTTCTGTAAAGTTACCCAAAGGTGTGGTTCAATAGCTAGGCCTATATTTTTTTTTTTTAATTAATGTGTCTAAAAAGACTGGTTTATCCTGAACTATATGCATCACCAGCTACATATAGCAGACAGAGGTTACTCTCAACCAAAGAAAAACAAATAGTAAATAAGTGTTGTTCCAAAATTGCTCTTTTTACTCTTTTGCTTTTTTACTCACAGTCCAGATTGTATTATTTTTTTCTCCATGTTTTCACCTGTAACTGACGCAATAAAAATTGTTAAATATCTTCAAACGTGACAAAGAATTGAAAAATATCTAAAGTGGTGTTAGTCATCCTCCTCTGAACAGCATTCACTATATGAACAGCACTATACTACACACTTTCTACATCGCCTACACATGAACATGGAGCTGACTGTACAGAGACATCAATCTGCACACACACACTTAGATTAGTAGGAGGAGGGAGGGATAATCACAGTGTTGATGCTCCTTTCTGTATCTCCATGTCCCTGAAGACAAATGCATACGTATTATAATATACAAACACATTACACACCTACACAAGCAACAATACACTATAAATCATGGCATCACATCCCCACACACCCCTCATCCTCCCACTAATCGCTCCAACTAATTATACTTTCCTGAACTCTCAGCTGTTATAAATATGTGCAGAGGAGGACAGAGAGCAGCTCTGAGCTGCTGAGAGCTGAAACTGATCATGATGATGTTGTGATAACACTGACGCGTGTATGCGTTGCTAGTAATCTGAGCCCAGATTCAAGTCTTTTGATGTGTTTTAAAACCTGTGAGTTCAGCAACATGCAGTGTCACACCTGTAAAATGCAGTTAAAGCAGCTTGTAACATTTAAAGCAGAAGTAAGTGGTCCGGTCGTTTTCGCTAATGCTGCGTTCCAGGCAGGCTTTTGAAATCGTAAATTACAGCTTCAAGTCACAACTTACGACTTTGTAGCGTTCCAGGCAACCCACTCGTGTTTTTCCGACCTGTTTTACCGGTGAAAGTCACTATAACGGCCACTCGTAACTTCTGACCGGTGAACTCGTACCAGATCGAACTGGTACCACTTCACGGTCGGAAAAATACGAGTTTCCTTGAACGCACCATAACAGTCCTCGTCCCTACGTCGCCACATTCACGGCGTCCCTTGGCTGCACACACAGCCCTGCATGCCGTTCTCTCTCCTCATTGGATAAAAACTGTAGGATACGATAAATGTTTTCTCCTCGGCTCAGAGCAGAGCAGAGTGACTGACAGACCCGTGTTTCAGACCAAACACTCTATAGAAGTGATTGCTGTCGGAAGATATAACTATTTAAGACTTATATTAACACAAATATATCACTTACTTCTGCTTTAATGTCAGGTGAAGAGGTGTAATTTGGAGGTGGTACTGTAGGATGATCTGTGTAAATGCTGTCTTTTGTATCAGGCTGTAAATTAAATTCTGATATAAATAGAAATATCTAGTGGTTATTAGAGGAACTGCAGTTTGAGCACTATAGTGTTGGATTTATTTTCCCACCCTCGAGGTTGATTTTTGGCTTTTTCCTATTTCCAGTTCCAGTTTTTACACTAGGGCTGTCCCGATTAATCGACTTTTAAAAACCTACCGGTACGTTGACATAAATACATCAACACATACAACATACTGTTGATTATGCAATTTATGCAAACACGCACAGCAGGCATTAACATTCACAAACATAAGTGGATGCTTGATAACGATTCATAACCGCTAACTGATAAGATTATAATGACATCAGCAACATAAGCCTCAAATGAAAAGACGATCGATGTTGTGTTTTTTTTTCTTGCCGTTATAAAACACACGCTGCTACAGCTATGCAGCTCCACATCCATTGAGCTCTGGCTCAACTGACGGTGCTCAGATGGAGGTTAGAGCTTCACATGTTGAACTCTTTTTGTGCAAAGTGCTGCCAAACATCAGGCTGAAGAGAGAGGAACAGCAGAGCTCCTCTGACAGCGAACTGGCTGGAGAGCCTTTTTTTTTTTTACCGGCACTGTCCTTACAGGTCGTCATTCATGGGGACTGAGCTGCATAACTAGCACATACCGTCAGTCCTCCAGTGATTTGCTGTAAAATATGACTTAAGGTGGAATTCTGCACATGTCGACACACCCCCATGAGTCAAAAATTTGATATAAAGTAAAAGTAAATTTTTCATCTACTTGCGCAACAGTAAATTGGCTGTTTTTTTTTAACAGGCAGGGGCAAGGAATCTGGAATCAGTCATTACAGGTGGCAGGCCAATATGTGTGAGAGTCATGAATGAAAAGAAAATGTAAATATTTGCTTTGATTTACACACCCCTAGATGTTCTGCTTGGGCCCCTAATTTTAAGTCAGGGGGCCACTGGGCTAATAAAAAAGTTAACCGATTGTATTAATCGGTCAAAGTCATTGTGATCTGTTAAAGGTTAATCGGTTACTCATGTGCATCCTGATCTGCAGCCTTTGCAAAATTGCGATGGCATACCACAATGTTTTTGTAAATTAATAATTGTCAACCAAAAAATAACCGCTAGATTAGTTGAAAAATTAATCGTTTGACTAATCGAAAAAAGAGTCGATAGATTAATCGGAAGAAAAATAATCATTTGGGACAGCCCTATTTTACACTAAGCTAAGCTAAGCTAACACCTGGCCATGTCTCAGTTAACGCATATTGGAGAAATATGAATATTCTCTTTTGTCTGTCACCAATAAACTTCCCAGAAAGCTGAACCAATTCTTGTTATTATAAGGGTGTATTCACACCTGTTTAGTGTGCACCCTGGTGCGCACCAAATGTTAACATTGTTTCATTTTTCAGTTAGTGCGGTTGCGTTCACACCTGCTTTTTGTCACTCGGGACTAGGGTTGCCAACTCCCTGAAAAAAAAATAAGGGACACCTCACGCGGGACATGCCGGCCGACCCGATTGCCTTTACATCTCCTGCTGTGATTGATTTTTTAGCCCCCTTTTTTGTGTGTGAAACAATTTTTAAGTATTTGTCTTGAACCTGCATTGAATTGGATACATAGCTATTTGTGTGACATGAACACATGGAAAACAAATTATTATCCAGAAATTCAATTTAATACTAAATAACAAAATTAGCTGAATAAAATATTTTTCATAAACATAAGCCTGCCCTGCTTAACATCAAACAGTACAAATTCATGTAAAAAAAAAAAAAATAGAATGTACAAACTTCATCCTGTAATAATAATAAATAATAATGTGTAATAGTGTTTTCAGTGCAACAGCAAGTGCAAACAGATAGAATGTAAACTTGTAAACATATTGTGAAAACTCATCACTCCAAATTTTTATAACTTCATACCTTCTCCACATTAAAAAAAAAAAAAAAAAAAAGATGGCTCAGACAGCATCACCAAACCATTGGCTTGTGCCTACACTGTTCAAAAAACTGAATAATAAACACTAATAATGAAACAATAACAAGATATTGTGCACAGACACGGGTCTCTCAGTCACTCTGCTCTGACTCGTCACCCATGCTGCTCTGTTGTCTTCCGCTATCTTTTCCGTGTGCAACACAAGGCTCGACCAATGGGATGAGCGTATTCTTGATCGTCATACTCGTGTGTGAATAAGCTGTCAGCTCATTGGTCACAGAGCAGGGCAGGGCCCGGGAACGAGTTTACCGTAAATTTTCATCTAGCGCGCCTTGTTATTCATTTTCCATTGGCTTTTTACTGACTGTTTGTTGGCTCTCACAGTAATACGGGACAAAGTGCGTCCCGTTCCCACTCAATACGGGACGAGTGTTTTTCCTTCTAAATACGGGACGATCCCGTTTTTCAAGGGACGGTTGGCAACCCTACTCGGGACCAAACTTGGAATCTGGAATAAATAAAACTTTCATGATGGAGACTCCAGTAGGGCCGGTTGTTAGTAGCTCTGGTCATTTGTTTCTATATTGTTTGCATGTATAACTCTGTTTGGTACTTCCGGCTGGTTTCCGGTTGCGTTCACCCAGCTCGGTCCCGTTAGTTACCGGTTAAACGTTAAACACGGGCAGGCCTCTGCTGCTCGGTAACCACGGTAACCAGCTGCTCCGCGGACCCGAGGGACGGACCCGCCGACCTGTCTGGTGTCTGAGCGACTCAGCGGACACGCAGCGACCGGCTGCCCCGCTGCTGCTGCTGCTGCTGCTGCTGCTGCTGCTGCTGCTGCTGCTGCTGCTTCGTTTGTGAGGACAGAGCAGCGTAGGACCGGAGCACCGGGCGTCTCCCCGCTGCGTTAACCCGTTGTCAACGACTACGGGAGCCCTTTTAGCTCAAACGTGTTGAGTTGGCCTGGCAGTTGGCTCGCACCAGAGTGCGGTTGCTTTCACACATCAACTAGTGCACCAGAGTTCGGCTGGAGCCGAACCGAGACGAGACGAGACCACCTCCTCAGGCCGCACTAGTTTTGGTGCATTAGAGTGCGATGTGCTTTCACACTGACCCAAACTGGACCAAATTTAGTGCGATCTAAATTTAGTGCGCACTGCAGGTGTGAATACACCCTTATTTTAACTATTTTTAAGTGGGTTACATGCTGTCATTCTGACATCCCACCATTCCGACATTCCGAATGACAGGACGTTGATCGACGTTGCCATTTAGACAATAAGAGGCCTATGTCAGACTGGTGGGATGTTGGAATGGCGGTTGCCCCCCTTTGAGTGCTAATGTTGAGAACCTATGATGACAATATGTTTATGTTTATGTTTATTAAAGACTCCCATTAGCTGCTGGGCTTTCCAGCAGCTACTCTCCCTATTGGGTACTGAAAAGCTAATGTTGTTGTTGTAGGCGATCCACCAGATGAAACAGCCACATAATTGAGATTAGGCATAAAATACTATGAAACTTTGAACATTAAACTCTGGCTGTGAGACACCACCTGACCTGATTCAGTTTGTACCAGGTGTTGGCTGACCCAGAGGACAAACTCTAGATACACTGTGAGTTAGTGTAGTAAAAGAAAAAGTTTCTCTTTCAAGTAGAATGATTTCAGTGTCAGTAAAACCACATCTTGTTGTAATGGCCCAGTGTTAGATATTATTGATTTCTGTTGAGAAATATTCTCTTTCTAATCATTTTGTACAGAGAGAGTGGGAGGGAATCAGAGAACAGAGCAGAGAGAGAGGAGGAGGAGGAGGGTTATGAAAAGATCCAAAGATAGAAGTTAGAAAAGCAAAATGACAGTGAATGTAACATCACTGAGGTGAACAGCTGTTCCTACATGCTTTCCAGATATGACTGCATCCTTAATTTGTAAAAAAAACACCACAGCTGTTGATCAATAATATCCCTCCTTGTATAAAATTGCGCAGTCCTACATGGATCCAGATAAATGAGTCATATTCCCACTAAGTATATGTGTTATAAAACATGTCTAGTCATCAACTGCTCCGATGTTTCCTCCCTGCTTCACAAAAGCAGTTTATTGAAGGCATTAGATCATAATTCAGTGCCTTTCACCTAAACTGTCTGCTTAAGCCCACAGGTTACTTGTGCAACAGGTTATTATCACCCACAGTTACATGTTGTTGCTAGGCTACATCTAGTGGGTGTAGTTATTATGACAGGAGCAAAATGTGCTGTGTGAGACAAAAGCTATGTCCCAATTCGGCAGCTGCATCCTTTGGTGAACTCATTTGAAGGCTGATTACGTCACAGCGTTGCAACGAGGCCTGTCCCAATCCCAAAGCCTGTCCCAATCCCAAGGCCTGTCCCAATCCCAAAGCCTGTCCCAATCCCAAGGCCTGTCCCAATCCCAAAGCCTGTCCCAATCCCAAGGCCTGTCCCAATCCCAAGGCCTGTCCCAATCCCAAAGCCTGTCCCAATCCAGAGGCTCCTCCAAATGCGGCCGCCAAATCCGGCCTTCTCTTGTCTGTTCCGGGAAGACACACCGCATCTATCCTTCTTGGCCTCCCATATCCAGTGATTCTTTGCTTATTATTAACCACCTAGCATGTTGACTATCAAAACGTTGAGGCGGCTCCGCGCTGTAGCCATGGTAGCCACGCTCGACGGCCAGCTTGGAGGCGTGGTTGTCCGCTGAGCAGGGCTCTGCTGGTCACACAGCCTGAGGCGAGGGGCTGAGTAGCCATTGTGTCCCGCTCTGTCCCGGTTGCTGCCGTAGTGTCCTTGGGCAAGACACCTTACCCACCTTGCTCCTGATGGGTCGTGGTTCGCGCCTTGCATGGCAGCTTCCGCCACCAGTGTGTGAATGTGTGTGTGAATGGGTGAATGTGATGTATGATGTACTGTAAAGCGCTTTGGGTATCGTTCCGGGTCATGCCTATGTTCCCACAGCCCTATGTTCCCACAGCCCTATGTTCCCTCATTTCTAACTTTTGTTGTCACTGAAAATTAGGCCCTATGTTCCCACAGCCCTTTGGTCCCACCATTGGTTGGGTTTAGGCAATGAAGAAAGGAGTTGGTTAAGTTTAGTAAAAAGACCCGGTAGAGGCTAGACAGGCTAGATAGAGAGAGTCCAGAGGGAACATAGGGCTGAGGGAACATAGGGCTGTGGGAACATAGGCACGCTCCCGTTGCAGGTATAGACCGAATCGCCTTGTTGTTTATATTCTACTTCCGGGTAGAAAACCAGCACGTAATTTGAATGAGATCAATAGTAACGAACGAGAGTTTAGCTATATATCATATTTTTCATGCCCTTTCACCATTTAGACAAATCTGAAATGATTGAAGAAACATTACTATTCCTGTGTGTGTGTTTTGTGTTGCTATGTGTCGTATTTATTCAGTTTGGGGGAATCACAGTGTCTAAGCCAGGGTTGCCAACTTTTGGTCCTGGGCTGGAGTGAGATTCTGTTGGCGGGGGGGGGGGCTGTCTATAATAATAATAATAGTTATGTTTATTGTAGTTTTTCTCTCTGTCTCTCTCTCTCACACACACACACACACACACACACACACACACACACACACACACACACACACACACATTATACCTGCAAACTGAATAGGCTAGAGGTGTAATAGGTGACAAAATATATCCCTCTAGGGGGGTCTGGGGGCACCCCCCCAGGAAAAAATTGTGATTTTAACATGTATTTGAAGCATTCTGGTGTACTCTGAGAAGAAAATAAAGGGAAAACACAACATTTGCTTCAGATAAGAGGGAAAAAAGCAGATCTGTGGTTCCTATCATTGTATGGCTGGAGTGTATGAAACTGGTCTAGTGGGGAGCTCTGGCTTTTGGCCTGGACCAGCCTATTGAGCCTATTAATATATGAAAGGACAGAACAGACACGTCCTGTTCAGTCTTCTATTACAGCCTGATGATACAAGTCAGGTCCTGAAATGTGTGTTTCTCTTCTGTAATAAACATTCTACATACCCATTCGGAGTTTGCAGGTATGGCACACGTGCATGCATGCGCAGTTGCGCACACACGTACACACAGACGTACACACACATGCACACGCACACACACACACCTGTTGCTGCGCTGTCTCTCTCTCCTCTGCTCTCTGGACTGAGCTGCCTGGCTGTATTTTTGTGCTACCCAGTCTGCATCTTGATTTTATAGTTTTCAACGGACTGGCCCAACCAGCCCGACCGCAGGCGTCAGTTCCAGCCGCGTTCAGTCTGAAAACATAACTCGGTCAGGTCAGGTTGTGTCTCGGGCTTCGCTCTCTCCCTCTTTTTTTTGACCATCGGATTCGGACCAAGTCGGGTCCAGGCTTCAGCACCGTGCCGCTGTTGGGGGAGGGGGTAGCGGATCAACAACTCCCCGTCCTACTGTGCTGTGATCACAGGCTTGAGCAGCCGTCCAATCGACACGCGGATAAGCATCACGCACACCAATCAGAGAGCCTATTGATGAGTGCCAAAGCTTGCTTTAATTTTTTTTTTTTTTGCCGAATCGCTTGATTTTGGCGTGAGAATAGTTTGAGTGGCGTGAGAGCGTGAGACAGGACCTAAAAGCGTGTGACACACGCCAGATGCGTGAGAGTTGGCAACCCTGGTCTAAGCATCAGTGGCTGCAACTGACAGGGACAGCTAACGGTAGCTAAGCTAACGGTAGCGTAGCGGAGCGTTTATTGAGTCACTGAGTTATTAAAGTTAAACAGGTGGCTAACCGTTAGCCCAGCTAATCTATGATAACCATGACTAATTACAAAAATGTGCACACATAAATAGTAATGTTTGTCCAATCATTGGTTATAGACTTTACAAACATCAGATTACTCTAAACAGCGATATAGTAACATGAACAATTAGATAGGTATATATAGCGAAACTCTCGTCCGTCACTATTGTTCTCATGCTGGTTTTCTACCCGGAAGTAGTTGTAAACAACAAGGCGATTCGTCCTATAGTAAAAGCGCTATATACGTAAATACAGACCATTTACCATTTGTGTGTAGTCTGGGCAGAACTTTTTTGGTGTCCGACAATTATTGTGTGATTGGTCAGAATTTCAAAGTGGGTGGGGTTAATGCGGAAAGATTATATATTTCATATTTCATTTTGAGAGGCCAGACATGCCACCTCCATTTCCTATTTCTTTCCATCTCCTCCACAATCACGCATAATATCAGTACATCCTCCTCCGCTGCTCAATCAACGAAAAAATTGCCATCTCCGCCATTGTTATTGTTGTTGTTGTTGTTGTTGTTGTGGTTACATTAAGATTTCCACAGGGATTCCCTGCAGTGCAGTGGGCAGGGCATATGAGAAACTCCCAAGAATTCTGCACTTGAGTTGAATGAATTCAACAGGGAAAAAATATCTAAATTAATATGTAACCAATTAACCAGGTCTCCATCCACATTGGAGGGGCTGCTCCACAAACCCTGCTTACAAATAACTACTTTAGCCTTATTACTGGCTTTTAAGTTCAGATAAAATGTTTTCTACTACTGATGATAATATTTTTTGTTGTGTATAGGAAAAATTCATTCACAGTCCAGTGCGTGCCCTTTCAGTTTACCTGACCTGCCACTTCATGTCACATCTGAACAGGTGTGCCCTCTAGTTCAGTGATGATCTGAGGTGAGAAAGAAAAACTCTATTTTTGCCTTTCTTTCACTCTCCATCTTAGCTCCAAAATGGCAGTCACCAGGAGCCTGGTTTCCTCATGTGTCGTCATTTCTGTGCGTCAATCCTCTGGCTAATGTCAGAGAAGAAACTAGAGCAGCCAGCCTCTCTTCTTTTCCTCACTGTTCTCTTTTCTTCACCCACTTTTTCCTCACCGTCCATGCCTCTGTCTCTCTTTGCTTCCCACAGTTTTCTCCTCTTCCCTCTTTTCTGCTTCTCCTCCACCTCCTCAGCTTTGTCCTTATTTCTTTCCCCTTCTCTTCTATATGATCCCAGTACTTGTACCAGCTGTAGGTGACATGATTTTTTTTTTTAAAGGTAGCCAGGATTCACAGACCAAAAACTGAGAAAGCATTTACTGCAATGGAAGAGAGTGAGTAAAAAAAGAGCGAGGAGGAACGGGAAAAGGAAAAGGTGTCAGGATGAGAGATGCAGGGGGAGGAAGTTGAGAAGGAGCAGGAGGTGTAGGAGGAGGCTGCTGCAGGTGCAGTGAGTGCATGCAGGATGCTGATGAACAAAGCTGTCAGTGAGGAGAGAAAAGCAAAGAGCTCCCACTCCACTGCTGTTTCTAGTCCCCATCACAGTGTGGTGTGTCGCACTAAGCTCCGGTGCTGCTCTGCTGGTGGGGGCATTGCACTTGAGACGTCTTCTAAACAGCAATTCAGTCCAGATTTAGGTGAATAGTTAATGAAGGAAGCAGTTGTTATTTTTTAGGCTATTGCTTTTTTTTCTTCTTTTTTGCTGATTTAATTGATGGATACAATGTGTCACTTGTAGTCTTTAAGGTAAGCTAAGCTAATCATGCCCTGATCCTACCTCTGTAAATAAAAGAAGGATTACATTTGTCTTAAACACCCATTATCATATAAAGGTAGATGTCCATGTTTTCTTATATTATGATCAGCTCTAGGTTCTGTATTAATTGAACTATCAAAGCCTCAGTCCACAGAGAAATGTACACGGCCTGTATTCTTAGACCCATCCTTAAAATGAGCTGTCAGGACTTCTGTAAATTTGTGATGTCACAACAAAGCAGCAGCTCTCAGCCATGCCCCAAGCCCCGGCCACCTGTCCCCACCATCTAACCTATAGGACTTGGTTTCTCTTTGCGTTTAACTGAAATCTGCTGAGGCCACTCGACAGGAGGCTCGCCAACTCTTAGAGCAGAGATGCAAAACTAAATTGAGATGGTTTTCGGCTCTTAAAACTACACCATGTTATGGATCAAACGTCAAATAAAACAGGAAATGTATAAAGTTGACCTGTTTAGCCTACTAAGTTTTGAAGCTGCACCTGCCTTACCACTGACAACGGCTACAAGGATATTAAATCAGTGGCAGATCTAAGTAAGGGGCCATCAAGGGGCCACATTTATCACAGAGGGGCCAAGTAGCCTATTTGTGCTTTATGTGCTCAGCACAGTGACCAAGCTTTGATAATACCGTACACGCAGAGCTACTACAACTGAACAGCTGTGGTCAAGACGTACAGCAGAGACCTGTCACAGTCTGACAGTGTATTTCATTAACTTCACCCTCAGAGCTGTCTGTCCTCAAACTGTCCCGACCTGTCCCTGAACATCACACAGGGACAACATGGAGCTGTGTGACTGGTTACTGAGTGTTATATCAATGTTCAGTCTGAATAGTAAGTGCTTTGTTAGCTGTCATGGTAATTAATACATGTTAAGTAACAAGCCTGTAAGTTTAACATATTAGCATTTTACTGTGATTTGAGTAGGCAAGGCAAAGCAAGGCAAGGCATCTTTATTTATATAGCACATTTCATACCAAGGCAACTCAATGTGCTTTACATAAAGACAAAACATTAAAAAAAAAAGCATAAAACAGAATAAAAACAAACAAAACACTAAAAACAGAGTTAAAAGCAAGAGCAAATAAAAGTAAAATAAAAGAAAATAGATAAAGTTTTAAGTTCTTAAAAGAGCTCAGCTATAAGCACATGAAAAGAGAAATGTTTTTAACCTGGATTTAAAAGTGCTCACAGTTGGGGCTGATTTCATTAGTAGTATTGAATAGTTGAATAAAAAGATGCCAAAATGTGTTTAAATATGTTTAATTTATCAAATATTGTGTTGGTCATATTATAGAATAAGTTATTGCTTGTGTCTGTTGATTAAAAAAGTTTTTTTGTCTATTGGTCACATTAGAAGAAATTAAAATTTCAGGCTAAAGGAGAAGTGTTAGGGTGTTTTTACTGATATCAAACATTATTTAAGGGTTAAAAAGATAATGTTTTACTTAAATATTTATTTCTTTTTGTGCTCCCAAATGTTTTACTCACATGCTCTTCTTGACATTGTTATATTTATGATAAGGTGTAAATACAATTTCACCAGTCACAGTCACACTTTATGTAGGCTAATTAAAAAAAGAAAAAAAGACAGTAGACAGAAAAACCCATTTTACATTTTACATTTGAGCTCATGAGTTGTCAAGACAGTGAGTTATCAGAGGTGTCTCTGTAACTCTGATGTGTGTAATTCTAATACTGGCTCAGACAGAAGCTGAAATCCAGCTCTGGAGAAAGAAGCAGCTCCCTAGCAGCAGTAGTCAGAGTGATCGATCCTGCTCCACATAGAGGATCTCTGGAGCCGTCTGCGGCCGCGGCCACAGCTCAGCAGCAGCAGCAGCAGCAGCAGCAGCAGCGGGTCGTGGTGACAGACTACTGACTGTGTGTGATGGGTATTATTGTCGCTGCACGGCAGAGGACACAGGACCAACTCCAACCAGAGGTGAATATCATTTCCAAACCTTTAATTCATCTGCATTATGTTTCTGCATGACGACAGCTCTCTCTCTCTCTCTCTGTGTGTGTGTGTGTGTGTGTGTGGATGGATGTCCGCAGACGGCAGAAAAGATCAACTTGAGCGCGGATGAATTTTTAATGTGCAAGCTTTATTAAAACCCTCTCCGTTTTCCGCCGCGCTGGCTCTGGTGTCTCGTGCCTGCGCGGCTGGTGCCGGCGTCGTTAATTAGCGCTGACCGGTGATTGGTTTTCCTGTCACATCGCTACTATACCCACCGACACGGAATGAGAGCGGAAACTCAAATATTCTCGTGCCGTCTCGGGGGGGGGGGTCTGCGCTAACCAGCGATCAGTGATCATTAACTGTGTGTTATTGATCCTCTGGCCCGTGTGATGGTGTGATGGTTTGATGTGTGATGGTTTGATGGTTTGATGGTTTGATGTGCAGGCCTGGTGCAGCCTCTTACCCGCTCAGATGTCGCCATCACGTTTGCACTGAGCCATCTCCACTGTGTCTGGTCCAGGCTGATTAGCAGGCCTTTATCCAGCCTGTATGCAGTGTTGGGTTAATAATTACTTTCCCCAAAAAAGTAACTAAGCTAGTAACTGAATTACTGCATTATAAAAGTAACTAATTACCAGGAAAGGTAATTATTGTGTTACCATTTTATAAAATGCTCTTGGACTTGCCCCTTAGACCCTCACATCCACTGAGGAAAACATGGAAAACCCTTTTAACAGGGAAAACCAGGAGAAAGCTCAGGGTGAGCAACAGAGGAGGGATCATCACCCAGGACGGACAGACGGGACAGAGATGTTGTTACAGACAAGAAAACTGTTTATTGTTTATGACACAGAATGTGGGAAACATAGAAATACTTGCCCCCCTTATCCTAACCCTAACATCCTGTTTATCTGGAACTAACCGACTCACTCAGTATTCCTCCGCACAGACAGGCTCCATGCTCCAGATAAACGGCTTTTTTCCAACTAAAAAAATTGTGTCAGGGATTATTGAGTCAAGTAACGGAGAGTATTGTCAGTAACGGTAACAGCGTTATAACGGGGAATGGTAACTTTACTGACTACTTGTTAATGAAAAAAGTAGCGCCGTTAGTAACGCTGTCATCTTCAAAGTTATCTGCAGCGCCATACTGTGTCATAGGCCGAATTCCGATTCTCCCCTTAGCCCTAGCCCTTGGCCCTAACCCTTCGTTTTGCGCGTTCACGTGAAGTGGTAGGGGTGTCCCGATTCTGGTTCAGACGAGGGTTAGGGGGAAGTGGTCTGGCTATCTCGCCCTCGAAACGGAGATTTTTCAGGGGCACACTACGGACCGAGGGCTATGGCAAGTTTCCCAGAATGCATCTTGCGGCAACCGGCAGCTGATTTATTTCTCACTGTAGCGCTGTTATTACGTCATTTTGTTAAGTTTTAATATTTTTTCATGCGAGAAAGTAGCTGTTTAGATCCCAATGTGCGGTGGGTTTATCCACATGAGGCTGTTTAGACGTTTGCTCCCATGTTTTTGGGAGAAGTGAAGCTCCACGTTGGAGCCTCCACCTGTGGAGCAGATCAGTGGCTCGTCACGGAGACACCACCCCGTCCGGAGAGCTTGTCAGCCGGCCAACCTCCCGACCTCGTCCCGGTAGAAAAGACGGACGCTAATTAACTTACCCGCAGGGTTTTAAAGGTTTACCGCCGCGTAGTTACATTCTTTTTAGGAGATAAATGCTCATCTCATTGATGAAATGTAACAATTGTCGCATTAATTTGTTTGAATTAAAAGTGAAGCTTCATGTGTTTTGGACACAGGAGCAGCACTGGGGGATCTGTAGCCTACATACAGAAATCACCACATTTACATCAATAAATAAATGTTTTACAATGAACCGATCATTCTTCATTAAATTTTATTTTATTTTATTAAGTTAACGTGGTTCTGAATAGAGGATTTGTGGCAAAAGCTCGTCACGTCTGCTTATATGAAAGCCAGCAGAGACGACTGATGACGCATGTGATTGTTGAAGTGGTGTCCCAATTCGTAGGGGTAGACTTTCAACCCTACTCCTTGTAGCTCCGTTTCAAGGGCAAGGGTTAAGGACTAGGGGTAGGGGTAGGGATGAAAAATAGAATCGGAATTGGGCCATAGTCTACAATAGAAAGGCAAGTCGTTTTTAGAAAACTGTATCATATCAGAGCTGTCGGCTTGTGTGCTGCTCGTGTGCGTTGTTTATGACGTGTATTTAAACAGTAGGCCTATGTAGCCACGTTTACATATGCATTTTTTCTACGATCTGATTATACTGTAATTATTCTGATTGGAAATTCCAACTTACAACTAAACCCTGTTTACATGGATGTAAAATAATAATAATAATAATAATGAGCTTTTCTTTCCGTAAACCCTGTCACATTGCTCCTTGGCTCGCCTCGCTCCCCGTGCTAACCTACTCTCTCGTCTGTGCCTATCGCTGAGCTCAGGTTCATGTAAATAAAAAGTTTAGTCTGATGAGCTTCACGGAGAGCACCAGCCTGAATTCAGCTCTGTGTCTGAGTGAAGTCATAGAAGTTGGTGCAGAGAAGGGTAAATGTGATTGTACTGTTCCTACTAATATCCATACAGTCTGTGGACAAATGATCTCTATAACATGACAGTTGAGCCATTCTCTTTACAAAGACACAAGTCTCTGCAACTCTTAACGCAGTGTTGTTAATGCTCGAACAACTAATGCTCAGTCACAGGTTTGCACACGTATGCTACCGGTGCTGTAGCCGTTGCTGGTAGGCTGCCGGTACCATTCATCCTGTTAAAGTGACTACGAGGACTTTTGGAAAGCGGAAGTGTCCACACTACATTTCCCATGAGCCTCCGCACGCACTGTGAATTTCTTGGACCGTTGCAAGACGGACTAAAGCGAAAACATTTGCCAAGAATGTTTTCATTAATCAAGAACGCAAGTCGGAGGTTGGAAGACGATCAGATACCGTTGTAGTTCCGACCATAAACGGCGATCCGGCGGCGTTATTCCCATGACCCACCGGGCAGCGTCCGGGTAACCAGGAAATGCTGGGCAATAATAATAACAAAATAATGATAAAGACAAAACAATATATTTATTGAAAATGGACCCGTTAGTGTGGGTAACGTAGATTCATCCACATTAATATGAGACTCTTTTATAATCAAATACAAACTCATCAGGGTCTCTTTAACTGTTTCTACGGTTTCTACCACTTCAGTGACTTTGGAAATATTATTTTAAGATAAAAAAAACTTGTGTTGCTTTAATGTTTTTTGTTAGTTTGTAACTAGCACTTGCAGGCGCAGTTGAAGTGGTTGTGCTAATGCTAGGGTAAGTGTACCTATTAAGCCCACCAAATCTGCTTTTCAGCCATTTTTAATATATACCACCCCAATTTAAGTGAAAACATTTTAGTTCAAATGATAGTCTATTGTCTAATTTGAAGTGTCAATCGTTCATTTATAGCAATTTTTATTGTTTTTATTGTTTAATTTGTCAAAATATACCAAAAATCTGGCATGGGCTTAATGGGTACCTAATGTACCCTTTAAGCCCATGGGTGTTCCAAATAAGCCCACTTCATGATTTGTTGATAAATACATATATATATTTAAAAATCTTAAAAATCCAAACTTATTCTATTAAAATATGTAATCTCTTAGCTCTCAATAGCTATTTTCATTTTGTCTCCACTCCTCTCCTCGGCCCTGTAAACGGCATTTGAAATAGGCATGATCGGCCTATTTGCTGTGTTGTCAACACAGAAAAAGCTAAACTTACAACATGTCTTCTTTGGAATGTAGCCAAAAAACTATTCATGAACAAAATAAAAATTAGAATCGAAATTACTCTTCAGTACTTAAGCTTTCAATATCTGTTGTCATTTTGTCTGTATCTCTATCCTACATTATACAATTGGCAATTACATTTGGCCAAATTTTCTGGTCCAGCCAGCTGGTTGAAAGTGTTTTTATCTAGATTTCTGAAGACCCAATGACTGAGAGAAAGACAGTTTCCTGGTTCAATACTATTTTAAGGATAATAAATTAATCAATTTCAGTATTTACAACTAAACAAATAACTTTTTAAACATAAAAACACAGCTTAAATAGAAACAATGAATAAAATGAATGAATTGGCCGATGCAATATCACTAATATTTAAATTTGGGTATTTAATTATCTGAATTATGAAGCTGATTGATTAGGTGAGGTCAAACTTAGGCAGGAAAGTGGGTCAAAAGGAAGAAACTCTCCATTGAAACACAGCCAGTGGGCTTAATGGGAGCAGGTGGGCTTAAAGGGAACATCAGTGAATTACTGGTTAAAAATCAGAATATTTTTATTCTACACACATGGCATTTAAAACCAACTACATGACATGAATCTATATAAGCTGCACTAACATAACATGAAAAGTATTAATTGATCATGTATTTAAGTAATTAGCTATACTCATTTACATCTGCCCTAAATGGTGTGATTTTTTTGCTACTGTCCCCTTTAAGCCCACTTGGTAAAAATGTTAATTAAGAAATAAATAAAGATAAATATTCATATGTATTATCAATTTAACAATAAAATAGGATATTCTGCATACAAAAATGTAAACTATCCATGTTTATCATGCTTTATGTCATGGCAATGAACAATGCTATGCAGTGGCTGTGTGCAGTGGCATGTGGGCTGTTTGCTAGCATGCTAAAATGCATATTTTGAATTCAAAAGAAAAACTATTTATAATTCTAGAAAAATTCTAACACATGTTTTATTTAAAGCACTAATCTCTTAAATTTTGGTAACAAATGAGTTCTTAGCTAAAGTTGGAGTAGAAATATGGAATAAATATTGTTTTTTCAGGGCATCAAAATCACTGAAGTTTTTTTGCAACTTCTTCGGGAGCAGCAGGCACATGTCACACATATGCTTCGATAACTCAAGATTGACAAATCTGATTTGCTTAGAATAAAAAGTATAATTTATGTAACAAGCTGCTTCATTGGAAGAACCATGAACCAGCAAAAATGGTGATGTAGTTTTTTTTTTATTTGACTCAGAAGTCACAAGTGGGCTTATATGGTACGTGGGCTTAATAGGTACACTTACCCTAACTCTTACTTTTTATACTGACAAGATGTCTGGTTTGTTCAGCCTTGTGTCCTATCGCGTCAAGTTGACACAATTGGTCTCGTTTGACATATGGTTTGTGACATATGATACCCTGAATCTATCATTTCTTCACAGCATCTTTTGTTTTATATAAAAACAGGAATGCTATAAGCCTTGATTTTCAGACGGGCTCTTTTAATGTAGATCTGGATCATAATGAATGACTTCTTCACATGGATTCATAGTTCTTATGTTGTTTTTTGGGTTGAGTAACTGCCACTGCATGTGTTAAGTGGTGTCTCTCTCAATTATTCTTGTATGATGACAAGTTGTGCACATCCTGCTTGTTTACATGTAGCTCTAATTGTATCTTGATAGTAAAAGCAAGAACTTTCCCAGCTGGGAAACATAACACACGCACACAGACACACACATTTAGGCTTGTGTCACCTTAATTCCTGTGAAGCTGATGGAGCCAGTTTGAGTTTTCTACAATATTGTAATAGAGAAACAGTTTCTAATATAATTTATTTAGGGCTGCAACTAATGATTATTTTCATTGTCAATTAATCTGTTGATTATTTAAACGATTAATTGATTAGTTGCTGGTTAATAAAATGTTAAAAAATGTTGAAAAATGTCAATCAGTGTTTCCCAAACCACAAGATGACGTCCTCAAATGTCTTGTTTTGTCCAGAAAACCAAAGAGACACTCAGTTTAATGTCATAAAGGAACAAAGAAACCAGACATATTCACATTGAAGAAGCTGAAATCAGAGAAGTTTGACTTTAACTAACTAAACTAAACTACTCAAACCGATTATTCGATTATCAAAAAAGTTGACGATTAATTTAATAATCGATTAATGTTCAATAATCAAGTAATTGTTGCAGCTCTAAATTTATTTACAGCACACTCCTCAAGATACTCATGTGATATACTACATGACTAGTTCAAAGATTAATGAGATGAAAACATCAATCTCACATCTCACAAAATTTGACACAAACCCGTGAGTTTAGAGTGATGTTGGTTCTGTTTGACAGTGTGACCTGTGATCATGGATGACATACAGATGTTACTGGTTCAAAATTGCGGACTTCACGCGTGGTCCACGCGAGACTCAGGCATTTTTTTTCTTTGGCGAGACAAGAGGTTTTAATGAAAAGCCTCAATGTGCCAAAACAACCACCAGGTGGCATCTGTGAGAACGGAGGACGACAGGCGGATGACTCAGTGATCTGTGCAGTAATCCACAGCTTAAACTCTAGGCTATTAAACTAGAACTAACTACTGTATACCCTGCCTAAATCACAGAAACTATTGTAGGCCTACGGAAAGTAAAATGTTAGGTGCGGTAGTTTTTTTGTGATCGAAAGTTGTATTGTGTGTTTCATGCAATAATAATATGACCTAACAACAGATGAATTCGTACATAAACAGGTCCTAATGTATGCAATGTCATAGTTTTGAAGTTTAGGGGCAAAACAGGTTGAAGTGTCAGTAGTCGCTGCAGGGACGATTGATACAGCTGTTTCAAATGTCCCTCACGCCACTGTGCGTAGTGATTGTGGTCACATAGCGCGATCAATATCTGTATATAAATCACCAAATTAATAGCCTAACTGTTTTGCAATGAACAACAACCGATTTGAATGAACAACATGTATTTTTAATAAACACCACATATTTTTAATGTTCGTGTTTATGACATGAATCAACAGATATTCAGCAAAGTGAGGGGAAAATGCCGAGGGGAAAATGACAATATGTTCAACTGTGTCTCCATAAACATGACTTAGGACAGGGAAATAAGTCAATGAAATGAAAATGCAGTCGTCCAACAACTCGTACAGAAGAAGAAAGGCGAGTTTAATCGAAATGCGGATCTTGACAATTACGCACGGGACAAAAATATTTATTTGACCTATTTATATTGTGAGAAATTATGTGACATTTTGGCAATAACGAGTACACTAGTATGAAAATCGCTACAGTTGAACTGGTCTGGTTTTTAGCTGCTCAATCTCATTGTTTCAAAGAAAAGGGATTGATTTTTATAACGAAATGAAACGAAAACAATATTATATTGATACATTGTTGTAAAAAAAATCCAAAAGAAACGAAAATGAACTAAAGAAAATAACTTTCACACACACATTAAAACAGTGCGATTGGTTGAAAGCTGATAATTAGCCATGTGCTTATAAGCTGATTGGCCAAGAACAAAGCCGCGTGAATGGCCAATCGCCATGTGTTAACGGCCGACATGTAAATCAGCTGTTTCGATGGGCGTTATATGAATACAGATGTAGGTACTTTGCACATAGGCTACTTTCTGTAACTGGAAGAAAAACAGCCAGCTGGAAGAATGTGTTGCCTAAATCTTTTACTGTGTGGGAGATCTCCACCAACGTAGCCGGGGAGAAAGCAAGTGGGACCGTTCTGCCCAGTCTCTGAGCAGCGCACGTTTCACAGATAAGCTTCATAACGGGAGTAGCCTAATGTCAGTAGTTTCTGTTTAAAGCATGCTGTTTCAACCGCCCCTCCTCTGTGTCTCAAACGACCCGCATAGGTGGGACGTTTGAGACAAATAACAACATACGTTTAAAGTTATAAAACAGCGCGATCATCCAACATATGTGTTAAATTATAGCCTATGTAACTAAGAGAATAGACATGTGAGTTGTTGATCACATGATAAAAATGTTTGTTTACATAACGTCAAGGGCAGAGTCAAGGCAGCAGATAAATCACAAAACATCAACGCGTCCATGAGCGCAGCGCACCTCATTTTCTCCTGTGAAGAAGAAGAGAAAAAAGAATCCCATGGTCCGACCTGACTCAGTTATTGAATGTTTAGGTTTATTTAGAAGAAGTCTGATTATGACTGCTGCTCTGGATCAGATTATTTGCTCATAATTCGGGTTATTTTCAAACAGTGGCCAAACAACAGATCAATTAATTATTATAGACTATATTTTCCATTTTTGCTAAGCGGTTTGTTCTGAATTAAATCAAAGCCTGTCCCATACAGCCGCGTGTGTTACGCCGTGTTTTGTTGATGCTATCATCTTTGCCTTGCGCAGATGATCCTTCATAATTAAAAATAAAAAGTCCAGGCCGGCTGCATGGCTGACGGTGTCACCACTCTCATTATCACTGGCTGTTTGTGTTGTCTGTCAAAAAATGGATGAATGAAACCTATCGACTTTGTATCGGCCGCGTCTTCTATCGAGGGAAAGTTATTTATGCCCACGTGAATGCACAGCTGAACGAAGCTTGTCCGGCTTCCGTCGTCCTCCCTCCGCTTATTAGTCACCTTCACCTTCGTCACCTTCTCATCCTGTAGGCTTCATCCACAAACACTGTGGACCAAGTCAAAGTCCTTCCTAATTAATCAATATTAGAACGTCTCGTCTCTGACCAAGTGCACCATCTCAGAAAGTGCAACTTCTGCTCTGCCGGTGAGCGAAGGGAAGTTTACTTTGAAAAAATGCGAGGAAAAGATGAATTAATTTAACCTTAAGTGTTAATAGCCTAGGCTAGTTCAGCTTTGGTGATATGCCTTTAGTTATTTTCAATTCCAGGTGTTTTACAGTTGTTACAGTCGTTTCACCTGGAGATGACGTACATGCCAGGTGATGAACCGGACTACAGCGGCGAGAGATTTATGACGTTACGTACAGTAATTCAATAATCAATATTAACTAGGGCGAGTATGGTGTCTGCTTATTTCCAGCATGTCACTGTCTGTTTACAAAATCACCATCTAGCTTATTCCTAAAGTTTGTGAAGTGTGTGTGGAGCGGTCAAGCGGACCTGCTGACAGATGTGCAGCTGACAGCCATGACATCACCAAACCTGAGCCACCAGCTGATCCTCCCTCGCGCACGTCCTGAGGACGGGACAAAGTCTCCTGGATATTATTTTTTATTTTCCTTTATTCATTTCTAACTGGCTCGTTTTGCCAGTAAAAACCATAACTTGTGAGAAAAAGAAGAGACGCAGAAAACAACAAAATGGAAACATTGTAATAACTCCTGTGGCCACAGCTGGCCCGAGTGGTCTATAACAGCTGTCTTTATGAAGCGAGCACAGTCACGGACTGAGACAAAGTTATTTAGCTACATAAAGTCCAAACGTCTGTCTAAGCAGACGTTGACCTTAAGCATTGTTCCTATTATTAAAACATGAATGACAAGAATAAGAGGTGAAAAGTAGCCGCTGCAGACTGATGCGCTACAGACCTGAGTGCTCATAAACTGTTACTTCTGCTTTTACAAAGGCTGATTTTCTGCTTGATCCATGATGATTAATTTACCTACAGAAAAACTAAATGCATGGTAAAAGTAACATTACTAATATTTTAGAGATCTCAAATTCACAAATTATGTTTTCTATTATTAAAATTCTGATTAAAAATTGGGTCAGGTCGGACCACGGGCTTCTTTTATTTTTTTATTTTTGCCGTGGTCCAGCTGAGAGATGCTCGTGAGTCCGGCTGCATCAGGTCCAGGCTTCAACACCTGGATCGGACCGGGTCGGGTCGTTGAGAACCTAGCAGTTTATAGAAACTGCTCAAACGGGCTTTAAGAGGTGTATTCACAACATTTTATTTACTTAAACCTGCAGCCAGACCAGCACAGGAGACCGGAGTATAGGGCTTTCTTTTTTTTCTCTTCTTTTTTTTGAGAAGTTACGGTAGGCATGACGGTCTGGGAGATGCTGGCGGAGGGGGATTACGCATGCATTGTGCTGGTATTACGCATCACGACCGGACACTACAAATGACTATTGCACCGACAGTGAGTGTGTAAATCTATGCCCCGTAACAACCCAACCTCCATGGCCCCCCACCTCTAAAATGAATCCGGCGCCGCTGGTCTACTGTAGCTGCCGTCGTTACATTTTGTCATTGAAAAACTAGGCTACTATATTATTTACTGTCTGCAGCTAGTTCTCCTTTCATCCTCTTGTATTCTGTATCATGAACAGCGCCACTCCTAATCGCGGCTACATTGTGTGACGTGTCATCATTGTCCCCAAAACGTCTGAGCAGTATTTAGTACGGTGCTGCCACCTAGAGGAAAACAGTTGTGGTGAAAAGACACGCGTTCACACGATCTTGCATTGCAGGACAAACCCCGCAATTTTGAACCAGTAACATCTGTACAGCTTCTTGGCGTTGGTAAAATATCCTGAGTATGAAATGTGAAGGCATGTGCACATCTTGAACACATGGGGCTTATTAGATCAGCTTCTTGGTTCAACATTAAAAAAAACACATTGCATGTTGCACAGAGATATTCACATTATTATCACAGAGGAGAAGGAAAAGCTGAAAACTGGATTTAAATCCACTTGATCCAACTACTGGTTCACTCTCATGACTCCACCTGTTTTCAGAGAAACATCTGGAGAATAAATAAATGCAGCCACCGTCCACTACCTCCTCAGCAGCTGGTGGACATGGTGGAGCAGATGTTTCCCTCAGGAGCTGGTGGAGACCAAACACAGAACTAAAAGACAGGGACTGAGATTAATCAGGTAACACAAACACAACAAACAACTAGAAAAAGAAAGAATTTCCTGAAGAAAATGCGTTGCTGAACACTATTGCTGAGGCAATGCTGAATGAGCTGAAGAAATTGTTGAATCAATGCTAAATTAGCTTAAAGGACAATTCCATGCGAAACTCGGGGGTGTATTTTCCTATCATTTTAGGTCTAAAAGAATGAATCTGAAGGTTTACAGTTTAATCGCTCCTGTTTTGTGGTAGTTGTGTCTATCCCCGCATCGCCACGGCAGCAATTAATGGGAGTGGATGTAAGTTCCGCTGTTTAGGCTGTTTACATCCCTCAAAGCCACAATTTTTTTCCACAGACAGCGTCAGATGGAGACTCAAACATGCACCCAGAAGTTTATTTACTTCAAGCAAGCCGACATGTTTGTAAAAGTCGATCTAATTCAAAGTCTCCTGGAGTCTCGCGCGAGCCCGAAGTTGCAGTGCTGCTGTGTTCAGGTGCAGTAGGAGCTACCGCTTGTGTCATAAACACAGGAATATCAACTCTTTACTTGCTTGAAGTGTACATTTTTTCCACAGACAGCGTCAGGTGGCCACTCAAACATGCGCCAAGAAGTTTTTTTTACTTGAAGCAAGTAAAGAGTTGATATTCCTGTGTTTATTACACAAACGGTAGCTTTTTCCACTGCACCTGAACACACCGAGCGTCAACTTGGGTCTCGCGCGAGACTCCGGGAGACTTTGAATTAGATCTAGTTTTACAAACATGTCGGCTTGTTGAAGTAAATAAACTTCTCGGTGCATGTTTGAGTCTCCATCTGATGCTGTCTGTGGAAAAAAAATGCGGCTTTGAGGGCTGGAAACAGCCTAAACAGCAGAACTTACATCCACTCCCATTCATTGCTGCCGTGGCGATGCGCGGACAGACGCAGCTACCGCAAAACAGGAGACATTAAACTGAAAATCTTCAGATTCCTTCTTTTAGACCTAAAATGTTAGGAAAATACACCCCCGAGTTGAATTCGCCTGGAATTGTCCTTTAAGAAACTGCTAAAGCAATGTTGAAAAAGACTAATGCTAAAGCTGAAACATATAACTTGTAGTATGAGATGAAATGAACCAACAACAATTTTTTTTTTTTTTTTTTTTCTAATGTTGGTTTCTTGTGCTCGGTGTTGCCCCTTGGGACGGGGTGGGGTGGGGTTTCGGTGGGCGAATAGTCAGCGCAGTATATCAAACTAAAAAGAAAATGGAATTTAAAAAAATTGATGGCAAAAAAACAAAACAAACAAACAATGAACCAGTTCACAGATCATCTTAAAGGGATAGTTCAACATTTTGGCAAATTGGCCCATAATCCCTGTAGTTTTAGGAGTAGTAGACCTTTTTTAATTTTTAGAACAGCGGAGCAGAGTCGTGAGCTGCTCAGAGCTACGGAGGCTCATTGGATTTCTTGGTTTCCCTCATCAAACTCATCAAATACACAATCCAACAAGGTAAATCGAGATAAATACAGAGACTGCTTGCTGAAAAACTGCCCCGACGGGAACGCGCATCAGCGGTTTTGCCTGAATTTACCTCTAAAACAACTCTGTCTCGTAATGCTCCATTATTATCTCATAGCGTGGTGAATGTGCAGCTCACAACTTGTCCACCAGAGCGTTGTGGAGTTGTTGGATTGTGTATTTGATGAGTTTGATGAGGGAAACCAAGAAATCCCATGAGCCTCCGTAGCTCTGAGCAGCTCACAGCTCTGCTCTGCCGTTCTAAAAATAGCTTGCACCGACAATTAAAGGTAAAAAACCTACTGCTATGACTATAGGGATTATGGCAATGGGACAATTTGCCAAAATGTTGAACCATCCCTTGAAAAATAAAGATGTATCAATGTCCAGTCTGTTTTTGTTGAGGGTTTTCAGGAGAGTTGTGAAGAATATTTCTAACTCTGATAAGTCCACAAAACATTTACTGGGTCAGTAGAATAATGTTATTTGTTCACAAAGACACAGCAGGTGCCAGCTGACAGCTTCACCTGGTTGTCATGTTGCACTGAACCTGGAGTTTGTGTAAAGTAGTTCAACATCCTGCTGTATTCTTACAATCCATGTGTGGGCTGCCTGCTCCTCCTGTTCCTGTAGCTGTTAACCCGCTCTGTCTTTTTAACATTCCATCTAATCTGAGCTCTACAAGAATCCTTCGCTTCAGCATTGCAGGTCCTTACGTGTTTGAGACGTGTGAAGCGATGTGCACACACACACAGCCTCACGACTTGTGGCACTTCCAGATGGATGGATGTGGTGTGATATTGTGAAAGCGGTCAGAAAGCGAACAGCCGCTCTAACAGCCTCTGTCAGATGCTCCTGGTCTGTGCGGTAAACCGGCGCGATGTGATTTCTGCGCTCGTGGCCGCGTGACACTGCGCGTTTTCCCCCCCATGTCTCTGCTGCCGACACACACTTTTCCTCCCTCCTTCCTTCCTTCCTTCCTCTGTTCCCACCTCCTCTATCCATCCATCCATCCATCCATGCATCCATCCATCCAGGCAGCCTGTGTGGACTCGACACCTCTTCCCTCCTCCGCCTCCTCTCTCTACGGCAAATAGCGGAGAAGGAGAAGAAGAAAAAAAACAAAAACCTTCATATTTCACCAGTGATAATAACCAGAGTAGCGTCCGCTCTCACGCTCATGCGGACAGAGAGGGGGGGTCAGCGGCGCTGCAGCAGCGGATCGCTCGGCTGTCAGACACAGAGGAATGACAATTAGAAAGAGATTGACTCGGCAACAAGAAGAAAAAGAGGAGGAAGGAGGAGGAGAGAGGAGCCGGGCCTGCAGCAGTGAGGCGAGCAGAGGAATACACGAAGAAAAGGGGGAGAGAGAAGGAGGAGGAGGAGGAGGAGGAGGAGGAGGACTGAAGTGATCAGAATCTGATCAACAGAAAGAGGAAGAGGAGGAAAATCAACGCAGCAGCCGTTGTGTTTTTTATTCGGAGGGAGATGATGGTGACAGCAAGAGCGGAGGAGGAGAGAGAGGAGTGAGTGGGGATCAATAATCCTCCCTCCACCTCTTCTCCTCCACCACCTTCATCCCTCCATCACCTCTGCAGGAGCAGCTGAAACCTGTGAGCCTCTGCCGCCTGCTTCTTATTCCTCCTTTTTTTCCCTCTCTGGACGCTGCATTGTGTCCGTGTGTGTGTGTGTGTGTGTGTGTGTGTGTGTGTGTGTGTGTGTGTGTGTGTGTGTGTGTGTGTGTGTGTGTGTGTGTGTGTGTGTGTGTGACAGTGGGTGTGTGTGTGTGTGTGTGTGTGTGTGTGACTGACTGTGGGTGTGCGTGTCATGTATGTATGTGGAACCGTCGGCTATATAGGCCATAAGGATTATGACGCGACGAGTATGTGTGCATGCGTTTGTGCGCGCGCGCTCATATGTATGTGCATGTGCAGTCGGTGGTAACTGTTTAATGTGTGATGAATGCATCTATATGATTCATGTGTGTGTGTGTTTGGGGGTTGTATGAACTACTCCATGCATGTGTCTTTGTAGCAGATGATATGTAAAATCGGCCAATTAAAACACTCGTGTCTCTGTTGAATTAGACCCAAATGATATCAAAGATCATGAGACAAAACAAGTGTTCAGTCACACACTGTGTGATTTCACTGTGTGATCATGAAGAAGCTGCTGTGCAAAGAGTGGAGATTTATTTTCAGGGCCCAGAAATTGTTCTAGAGTAAATGACTGCTCTCCATCAAGGTCCATATTACAGGAAGAACATCCTTTATGTCAGTTTCTGTTTTTAAAAGTTCAACATTTATGAAGCCAGTAGCTCACACAAGTGATAGAGTAGGCTAACGTTCACCATCTGGTGGGTTCGGCCGCCTGGCTGGTGGTGAGCATCGGCTTTGAAGTCGTTGTGTTGAACTTGCTAGCAAACAGTTTATTAGAGCGACACAGTCGTTGACATGGGGTTGGCTGGGACTGGCCAACTTTTATTTTTCATTCCAATTTTGGCTTTCAGCAATTATGAGAATAAGATATTCAAGATCATACGATGATCGTGCTGCATTCTGATTTGCTACAAATGTCATTCACCCATTTGCTTCCAGGTTGCGCTTCAGCAATTGTATTAAGATTAAATTTTTTATGAAATCTGAAAAAATGTGTTTGCTCTTCGGTTGACGTGTGGCACGTGGAGGAGGTGAGACTTTTGTCTGTTTGTTGTAGGTTCATGCTCCACCTGCAGTTCTGCAGAACTTAAAGTCCTACTGCGGAAGTGTTTGTTGTGAACTCTCAGGGCTCCCCTGCAGTTGTGCGGTGTAATCCCCGTTTACAGCGCTGTCGTAAACACTAGTTGCAAATTGAGCCCCACTCATGAAGCAAACACGCAATTTTCTACAACTCAGCAGTGTAAAACTCAAAGATGTGGGACACTGAATCATCCCTGGATGCTGAGGGACAGTCTAACAACCAATCATTTAACAGCTGTCATCATCTCCATGCGTGTTTATTGACAACAGAACAGCTGTGAAAACGTGAGGCTGAAGGAGCGGAGATGATAAACTAAAGGACACGTTAGCTTGTCGGTACGGTGACGGTAACAGGTGACTGTTACTGTGTGGTGGTATGAACTTCATACGCCCGCGGCGGCCCCGCTCACCGTCACTGTAAAGCTTGGTGGAATCTTTGATTAAATGCATTGAGCTGCAAGCATTGTATATCTTACTTGGTAGAGTGAGCATGCTGCAGCAAGTTGTGAGTTCGATTCCAATTTACCTCTGAATTTTGAATATTTGTTGTTGCTGTGCAGTGTAAACAACGGCAATATAGCTGTATATCTCTGATTAAAATGGGCTTCAGTGTGCACAGAGGAGAGGGCTGTTCGCTGACAGTAGAGTTCTCAACGGGCCTGAAAATGGAAAAAAAAAGAAATTAAAACCCGACTCAACCCATACTGAAATGTGGTACTGTTTGATTTTACGTAAGCTGATACTTGAGATTACTATGGGAATTCGGTCAGTACCAATAAATGTACCGACTGCAGTACTTCTTGTCTCTTCACTGCCTCTGCCATGACAAGCATACTGAGAACAGTGAGCTAGCAGTTTCTTATCGCTAGGCAGAGATGTTGATTTTGCTGTGTGACATATATGGATATATTTTTCTTTGTCATTCAAATTCTGATATTTATAATTAGCTGTGGTTGGTGGCTTCACGCAAGCGCTTTGAGGTTGTTGTTGTTTTGCCTCTTCCTGCACTGTATGGTATCTATCTTTGTGATTTGTGCATACCTTGCTATAAAGTGATACATGTTCTCTCAAAAGTGAGCCAGGCAGTAAACCAAAGTAACGGGCCAGCAGGGGGCGCTGTATCAATGGCAGGGGTGTCTTTCTCACTGTTACAAGCCAGTGGAACATTTGAAACTTTCATTTCACGGTAGAATAGTTACATAGTTACTATTTATTTAGTAGTTTATTAAAGCTTCAGTTGGTACCAATTATTCAGTCATATTTGCTGGAACTGTCACTATATTCTGATGGTCAGACATTAAATGAGTAATTTAGGACAAAACCCAACTCCTCTGGCTCCACCTACAGCCTGGAATCGTATTTGCCGAAATCCACCGCGACCGAGGATTCTCCTCCAGTCAGGTAGAGGGAGCAGGAGGAGCAGCCAAGGCAGAGGTTCATAAAGGTGTATTGTCTTGAAATTTCCAACCAAGTCGCAGAATTTATTTTCACTTTTATCAACTTACCAACTGGAGCTTTAAGGCATTAAAGCAACACTTATTTTTTTGTATCAAGCTGTAAGCACGTTGTTTTCTGCTGTTTCTGCCTAGACAGACTCTAGTGGTTATTGGATGAACTGCAGTTTTTGATATTTAAGTATTGGCTTCTTTTTTCTCTGTGTTTGGTATTTTTCTACCCAGATAGTACTTTACCACTTGTCCATGAGTAAAATAACTCACCAGACAGACCTGCAGACTGTTGCTGTTAGACGATAGACGAGATAGATGCTTCTTTTAGAGGAGAACATTTTATTGATGACAGTGAAATATAGTTCCAGTGATATAAAAACCTACGGCCTATGGCCATGCTTGTAGTTTTACTTTCTTTCTTTTTTTAATGTGACCTTTAGTAGTTTCTTTTCTTTTTTACTTTTTAGTAAGGGCATTTTAGCTGATATTTGACCAATCTGGGAACTAAATCCTTACCAAGAAATTTCTTCACAATTGTCTTTAGGAACGTGCGTAATATCATGTCTTAAAATGTTGAAATTCAACTCCCGTGGGAAACCCCCTAAAAAACTACTCAAAGTTGGGGTACCCGTAACTGGATTTTTGAACATTCCGAAATGTTAAATTTGGCCTGAAGTAACTTGTGAGGGGTCAAACTAGGGGTTTTTCATGATTCTGAGTTGATCGCAAACATTAGTTTTACGCCCAAAACACTCCTTGGTGGAGAAAAAAACAACCACACCCACTTTTCCTGCTCATCGGAACCCCCATCACCACCAATAGAATGTATTGCAGAGAAGCCATTCCTTAGCATTGCAGAGGTTGTGTTACATACTAAATACTCAATATAATGTAACTTTTATTCTACCTTTTTTTCTATAGGACATTATACAGACCCTCCAGGATTTTGTGGTGTCGCTAAATTTATTTAAAAAGTTATTATAAATGTAATTTATTATGCAGATCAGTAGCAGGCAGCGAGAGAGAAAAGACAGTGGACATGCACCAGATTTCACATACCAGCAACAACTGAAACAAGTTTGTTCGAAATGGAGATAGGAAAAGCACAACAAATACACAGTGGTGCTACATTGATTGCAAACATGATCATGTTAATCTGCACACACACTGAGCATCAATCTCCATCGAGCATCCAGGCTCTTTTTGAAGAATGGAAAAAGATAGATGTTGCAGTGTGTCACAAACTTGGGCCTATTTCTTGGTCATGACCGTACGGTAGCTGTTGTAGTGTATTATGGGATTTGTAATGTGAGTAATGTGAATGCTTTATTGGTGGGCCATTATTAACATAATATTTTTCTTGAAGGCCATATAAAAGTGTATCGCAGGACAGATCTCCCCCAGGTTTTTGACATGACATTGACGTGTGTGCTAGATTAATGTCCAACAATGTAAAAAGGTAGAATATAAGTTATATTAAGTATTCAGTAGTAATAGTAGAAGTTTTTTTGTGACATTAAAGAAAACCTCTGTCATGCACAGGAATAGCTTACTGTATCTCTAATGTATTCTATTGAGTATAGTAGATCACCGCCTAAACTGCAAAAATCCTCGTGAAGACAACAGGCCTACACCTTGTTATCCTAGTTTGATAGCTAATGGAGCAGTCAGCTAGTAAAATAAAATGGTCAGATGGTCATCAGATTCAGTCGCACATAGGAGTTGGCTAACTAACCATATTAGCTACTGTTAGCCAACTATTAACCATTTTGGTAAGACTTTGACGCCTATCTCTATAATGCATAAACATAGTTATAATAAGTTATAATGTGGTTATAGCATTGTATAACTATAATTATATACATTCATAAATGATCATAATATCTTATAACAATAATCAATACTTCATAACAATAATCATAACACACTATAAAACATTTTATTGTGACTTATAAGGTCAGGTATTATAATACATTATAATTGTTAGTAACTCGCTGACCATGCCCACGTCGATAATACATTATAAATATAGTTATAATGTGTTATAATTGGCTTATAAAAGTGTATAACCATCATTATAAATACTCATAAATGATCATAAGGCTTTATAACATTTAGCATAACACATTAAAGAGCATTTTATAAAGTATTATAATACAGTTATAATGCTCTATGATGTGTTATGATTATTGTTATAAAGCCTTATGATAATTTATGAGTGTTTATTATGATAGTTATACACGACTATAAGCCAATTGCAACACATTATAACTATATTTATAATGCATAAATGTGGGCATTGTCAGCGAGTTACTAACAATTATAACGTATTATAATACCTGACCTTATTAGTCATGATAAAATGCTTTATAGTGCGTTATGCTTATTGTTGTAAAGCATTATGATCATTTATGAGTGTTTATAACTCATTATAAGTATGATAATAATGCATTATAGAGATAGGCATCAAATAAAGTGTTACCACAATTTTTAAGTTTCTTATGCATGTTATCAATAACAATAACTAGTAATAAAAACACAGACATGCAAAAAAAACGTAATGGAAACACTGTGGTCACAGCTGACCACAGCTAGCCACAGCGGTCCATGATAGCAAATTTGCTGAAAAGTTGCAGTGGCAAGGCCAAAGAATTCATGATTGAATTTGCATTAATAGTTGCAATTGTGACATCATAAAATCCTGGAGGGTCTGTATAATGTCCTATAGAAAAAAGGGTAGAATAAAAGTTATATTATATTGAGTATTTAGTAGTATTATGTAACACAACCTCTGTAATGCTAAGGAATGGCTTCTCTGCAATACATTCTATTGGTGGTAGTGGGGGTTCCGATGAACAAGAAAAGTGGGTGTGGCTGTTTTTTTCTCCACCAAGGAGTGTTTTGGGCATAAAACTAATGTTTGCGATCAACTCAGAATCATGAAAAACCCCTAGTTTGACCCCTCACAAGTTACTTCAGGCCAAATTTAACATTTCGGAATGTTCAAAAATCCAGTTACGGGTACCCCAACTTTGAGTAGTATTTTAGGGGGTTTCCCACGGGAGTTGAATTTCAACATTTTAAGACATGATATTACGCACGTTCCTAAAGACAATTGTGAAGAAATTTCTTGGTAAGGATTTAGTTCCCAGATTTTCATATGTTGCCCTTACTATTTAAACCATTAAGAATTCCACTTGGCTCCATCATTATGAGTGACACCTGTCACACCTTCCACAGTCACATTGGTATTATAACAACACTGATCACTTTTCACTTTACACTCACTTATTAGACTCTTCTGTGCTTTCATAGACGGCTCACATTTTTCATTAGGTGTAGTTTGTTCTGTCATGGAGTTTGCTCAGTCGTCATAGTGATGGCTCACTTTTTCAACTCTATTCTCTTCACTCCTGCTTGAAGGCCCAGAAAAATGTCCTGGTGTCTGATGATTTATCTAATGTCTCTGGTTTGTGGACTGGTAGCCAGACAACATCAGGATATTTCTGGCATTTTACTGATCAAACAATGATTAGTGTTTTGTCTTTGAGTGGTATGCAATCCATATGTTCTTTGTATCCTAAGTTTTTTTTGTTTTGTTTTTTTGCAGAAGGCCACATACGCATTTTGTATACCAATTCCAAGATAGATGTAAACATGGACGAACAGGTTTGGAAAAAATCTTTTGTATGGAAGGAAAAGAAATTGAACATGTGTGGCACACAAGGATAGACAAGATGTGCTGACTGTAAATGTGTGTTGGTGTATGAAATGTAATAGTTTAATCAATAATGAAAACACTAATCTGTTGCGCTGCTACTATAGCAGTTTGAAAAGTCACCATCTCTGTACACCTGCCGTGGCCTGTTGAGCAACCATCAAACAAACAAATAGCAGATGCACAAAGTTTGAGGCTCGCTGCTGGAGAAAGTTGAACATCTAACTAAAGAACAACTAGTTGTCATCAAGAACTTTCCAAAACCAACCTCTGCTTTTAATTTCTATGCTATTTTGTTTTTGACATAATCTTACATTAGAGACTAGTACTGTAAAGGAAGCTGAAATGGTAGAGTTATCATCCCTCTGTTTTCTGTCTGTGTTCCCCTCTTTTGGTTTATTCATGATGGACACTTGAGTCATGGGATTAATGATGTCCTCAGGAAATGAATCCAAAAATACATTTTGCAAATTTTGGGGCAAATATCTGCTCACAACAACACACCAGATTTTTATGTTAAAGAAGAATGTGAATTCAAATAATCTGACCAACCGTCTAAACCACTAAAAAGTGTATTCAGAGTTTGTTTTGGAATATAGAATTAGTTCAAAGTAAAATGTAAAACTTAAATAGTTTCATTATACCACAGTTTTGTTGTTGTTGTTGTTGTTGTTGTTGTGTTTTTTTGCTTGTGTCTTCACCATCTTTTCTTTATTTGTTAATCTATAATGATTGTTAATGCTAAAAAAGAAGAGGCTGATGCCAATGAGGTGTACGGTAGGCTACATGCACAGAAAAAGTGTGATCAGATGCTTTCTGCCAGGCTTCAGATACAGTGTGTTTGAAACAGAGAAATCAGAGAGAGAGGGGTGGGGGGGGGGGTCCCCCTGACAGAGACAAAGGAGGGGGGTCAGTTAGTGAGTCATGAATAATTGAATGTGCCTAATGAAGAGATATAAAAGCAGAAACTGTTTGGCCACTTTGCAATCAAGAGCAAAGGGCTAACCATTTCCTTTGTGTGTGTGTGTTAGGTGCAGTCTCTACAGTGCAAGGTTTATGGATAGTACAAGTAGGTAATAATGTGAATACATATAAATTGAAGACTGAGGTTACACGAATAACAACATAGTTAACTAACACCCGCGGATAACAGAAACATTATAATCTGTGACTTTAACATGGGAATTGAACGACATTCCCCTGGTCATCCTCCTCTCTTGTCACCACTCTGTTTACTGTGTCTCTGTCATATTCACTACGACCACTAGATGTCGTCCAGGAGCAAAACGTAACTATGGGCCATAACAGTTTACTGCACCAATAACATATGGGTTTGTGAACTTTCCACCATCCACTGCCGTCACATCCACTCATAAATATGTCACTGCAATGTGAATAAACATTTATTCTGGACATAATCTAGCCTTAGATTAGACTTCCAATCAAATGTATTTGCCGTTGCATATTGGATCTATAGAAATGTCAGAGAATGGACTCAAAACAACATGTACAACTGAGTGAATCTCATCCACACTTTTGATTTTTAGTTGCTATTTTTCATGAATTTACGTAGGACGATAATGTCCACATTTGTAATTCCACCTCCTAAGCTCTGATCGGTCTCCAGCTAGCTGACAGGGAGAACCAGACCTATTAGAATTTCCAAACAAATGTGGAATTTGAGCTGTGATTCAGACCCTGGCTTCAGTATCCCATGAGACTGTCCATTAAAAAACTGGATCAACGTGAGGCATGTTTTCTTCTTTTTTCCCCCTTCTTTTAAAGACCCACTCCCATGAAAATCATGTTTTTCGTGCTTTTCACATGTTCCTGTGGCATTTTTCTTGTGTTAGAGCACATATCAGCAGAAAAGGAAGTGCAAAATTGCATTTCTGAGTTTTTCTGCCTTCAAACTGCTGTGAACCAATGGCAGACGCAAACTGGCAGTTTCAGGGAGACTGGAGCTGACGTGTCACAGCTCCAGGGGAGGGCACTAGTGCTACAAGCTCCCGCCCCGCTCTGCATCTGGCTCACAGGTGAAAGGCTTCACAGCTCGGTGCAGCTGTTGAGGTATAACAGGTGTAGCTCACCTGGTAGAGCAGCTTGCACCGTGAGCAAGGACTATGTTCCAGTCTGGGATCGAATCCCAGTGTGGAGTTTTACGCTGAACGCGCTGAATCTGTAATTGTACAATGTCCAGCTGTCAGCGAGCGGGGGGGGGGGGGTTAGAGGAGGTGGCTGGGCGGGTGCAGAGCAGCGCAGTCTCTGCCCACCCTCCAGAGGTGCATTGCTAATGTGCATGGCTAATGAGCTGGTTTTAAAATGACTGAAAAGGGTCGCGGGAGTGGGACTTTAAGTGTATTGTCTTTAGAAATCACATTGAAATAGTAATGCACTTAAAAGCAGGTTTGAACAGGTAAACACTGGCTGGAAGAAAAGAAAGCAAGACAGATTAAAATAAAAAAAGAGGTGGACAGAGACGTACGAGGGCAGTGATGGAGTGTAGGAGGAGAGGCCGATAATGCGTGATGATTTTTCTTGTTTCTGATGGCTGAGACGGAGCATGTCATTGGTATTTATGGGCTGAGAGACCTCACACTCCCGCCAACCACAAAGAGGCATGAAAGGGATGGAGGTGAGAAAGTAAGAGCAACATGAAAGGAGAGAAGGTACACAGAAGAGAGTTGGCAACACGTGGAAATAGAGCAGGCGAAAAAAGTAAGATCAGGAAAGGCAGCAGAGGGGATGATGGAGAGGCAAGGGGCGGAAGAAAAAAAAGATGCAGGAAGTAATGAAAGTTGAAAAAACGGGATGGTAAAAGAAAGAAAGAAAAGCAGCATTGTGAAAGTATTATTTGATATTTCCTGCCACGCCTACTGTCTTCTCATCTACTCTTTTTTTCTCTCTTCTTTTTCATGTAACGTATTGACGATATGAAGGATCGGGAAGTACTGTCCATGATGGCTGTGATCACCATGACGAGGAAGCCCGAACGCCTCATGGTATTTAGGGAGAAGACAAACATCTGACATGAGATTTAACCTCTGCTCATCACCGTTTCCCTGGATAGGCCGACTGCAGGAAGACTGTGTGAGTCCTGCAGGTGAACCCATGGACCAGGAAGAGGTCAACCTCTCGTCTTCCATGTTTGTCAGAAGATGATCTTTGACCAACGTTTCGTTTTCAGTTTGCGGAGCTTTGTGTTGTGTTGATATCGCGACGTTTGCTTCCTGACTTTCCAGTGTGGTGGAGACTGTCTGAACTACGCTAACTTCACTTCTTTCCCTGCTCAGAAAACTTTCCAGACTGTTTAATTAAGAAAATGACTACAGGGGCTCTGACCCCGGGATCTTAAATGAGGCACAACAGGGAAGAAAGGTGATTAGTCAACTTGTTTGGGAGTTTGTGCATGGTGGTGCAGACTGAATTTCTGCTGCAGCACTTGCAAAAACACTTGCCCTGGATGCTGGCAGAGAAAAGTATCACTTGCACCGCTTGTGGAGGACGATCTGCAGCCAAACCAACAAAGATAATGTGTTGTATCTTTGAGTCAGAGGGACATGTGAGGTCTCTGTCAGCTGTGGTCTGCTCACCTGCTTCTTGGAAACCCATGTTCTGATCTTCTACATGGAGCGCAAGGACTGGATACAACTGACTCACTGACAAACACACAAACACAACAGACTGCTCTGACTGTGGGGGGGGGAGAAGACCATCTATCTCCAGGAAATTTAGTTCTGTTTTTATAACCGTCATGGGTCTGGACGACTGAAACACCTGACTGGACCAGGGAATGATCGATGACCTGATAGACCTTTCTGATTGGAGCTCACCGGGACGAGGCCCATCTTGATCTTCAAATCAGTGCTCAAAGAAGAGAAAGTCCTCTCCCCCCCACTTACCTCTGGTGGGGGGGAGGGTGAAGGGTAGTGTAGTTTTTAGGGTGTAGGGCTTAGGGCCATAGGGTGTTGTTTTGTAGGTATTTAGGCATTAGGCTTTAAGTCGTAGTTTTAGATCATAGTAATTAGTTGTCCTCTGTTGTGTAGCCTTTGTCTCTGCACCAGCTGTAGCTGTGACTCAGGCAGCATCTCATCTAGTGCAGACGTTTAGCATTTAGCATTCTTGCTAGCTGCAGCTAACCAACTGTAACATCGACAGCATTTCAAATCTAGAATTAGTTAGACGTGCCATCCCCCCCCCAGGTCTTATTTATCCTCAAGATTCAAATTAGCCTGTGTGCTAGCTTTTGGACCAGCTAGCCATGGATGCTAATCAAGGTCCAGGCCAGGGCAGCCCAGAAAGCCCCAACCGGGCCGTGGAATACCTTCTGGAACTCAACAACATCATCGAGAGCCAGCAGAAGCTTCTGGAAACCCAGCGGCGCCGGATCGAGGAGCTGGAGGTCCAGCTGGACCGCCTCAGCCAGGAGAACAAGGACCTGCGTTTGGACCGGCAACCCGTGGCTCCGCCTCCGCCCGCTCCTCCCGAGCCTCCCGCCCCTCCCCCTCCGCCGCCGCCGCCGCCCACCCAGACCACATCGGTGCACTTTTCTAGCAAGAATCACCACCACCACCACCACCACAACAGCCAACACCAACCTCCTCCCCAGCCCCCCACCTCCATCTCCCTCCACCACAGCCACCACCACCACCAGCACCATCAGCAGCACCACCACCACTCCTCCGCCCACCACCACTCCTACAACAGCACCAACAGCACCAGTGCCACCGCTATTCCGATTCCCGCGCCGGCTTTGGCCCCGACCTCCATCTCGATCCCGACTCAAATCCCGGCTCCGATATCTTCCCCGTCCCCGGCTCCACCTCCCCCGCCTCCGATCCCACCCAGGGACCAACCGCGCGCCCACAGCCGGCTGACTCGAGTGCCCTCCACCAGCACCGGCACCAACACCAACTTTGTGGAGAAAGAGAAGGAGAGGCTGGAGCGCCTCCACAGAGCCAACGCCGCCAACAACCACCACGCCCACACCCTCCACCATCACAAATCGTAAGTTAGAGTTTAAGATATACATTCTACAACCAAAGCCAAAGATGGCATGAGAGGATCTCAGAGGTGGGCTGACATGAACACATAACAGAAACCAACTAGATTGTTTTCTGGTAAATATTGAAATTGGCTGGAAAATCTTGTAATAAACTTCTATTTCAAGGGACGAAATAGGTTGCCATATTGAATATCAGCTATCAAAGGGCTTTTCATGTTTCTCAAATACTCAATGAAATTCTATAGAGATTTAGTTACCATACGCCTTACCGCCTTTGCCTTTGCCAATTATTAATATGGCATCCTTTCACTTAACTCCCAAACTCAAACATGGCCGCCAGCCTGTCATCCTGCTCTCTGCTTTGCCAAAACTCATGCTAATCTTTGACTTTGCTACTAACTTTGCAGCTTCTCTCATGCAGGTTTTGTGCAACCTGCTAAACGTGACCAGGAAACATGTCTTTGTGTGATTCTTCTTCTTTGGCAGGAAAATGAAATGATAAAACGCAACATATATTTAAGGCAAAGCTGTTTTTGTTGAGCGTGATTTATTGGGGCTCGAACAGACAGGAGAGGTGACGTTGTCGGAGTATTCCTTCCTCTGAAGGAGAAGGAGGAGCTGAAGCCCCTGTGCATTTTCTCTGTATGGAAACAGTGAGATTGGTGTGTGTGCTGGGCGGATAAATATTCATTCTCTTATCAGCTAATAGGGCTACAGAGTGGAAGGTTGTAGCGCTAATTTACATATTGCAGGAGAGCAGGAGTGCATGAGACTCCGGAGACAGACTACTAAACGACTACAGCATCTCTAACACTGATAATTGGCGGAGCAAAGACTCAACAGTGTTATGTAATGGATATTTCTGCAAAGCAATAGGATTGGTTGTTTCTCTATGAGACTATGAGGAAAACACACTTTATGTAAAAGTGAGATTGTTTGCAGTAACAGTCACCATGGCAACTACTTGGGATAGCTCAGTATCTTCCTCTTTTGCTTTTTTTTTGCTCTTATTTTGTTGTAATTTTGTTGCTCTGAATAAATTTCCAGTCTGTTCGCAGCCTGGAAATGGGTTTGTTGCCTGGCAACACTATCATAGGAGCATCCTATCAGGAAGTGTTGGGAAGGACGGAGCTTCGCTCGCCGCGGCAGTCGTCTTCGGCCGCGGGGCTGCGTGGCGCCGCGGGCAGCAGGATGCAGGGCTGCAGCAGCTGTCCCGTGCATCTAGCAGGCAGTTTGCTTTTCTAACTGGTAACTCTGATCCTGTCTGTGGGAAGCGCTGGTCACGGTGATTGCTGTTGCCATGCAACTGTGGAAAAAAAAAACCTGTTTGAAGGACATCGCTCTTTCTCTCTAACAGCTGAAATGGTTTTAACCTCGATTGGTGCTCAGGGTGCCCAAACCTTTGCAAAGCGCACGTCCCCCCCAAATCTGCTGCAAACACAGAGAGCAGAAGGAGAGAAACTCCCAGCAGACCTGCAGAACTGAAGGCTGGGGAAACGCAGTGATGACTCATGGAGACAGATTTAATAGTACTATTGCTTTATTGTCTTGCTCTTATCCGTGCAGCCAGAAATCGTGCACAGAGGTACATGAAGTGTGACTCAGACTTTCTGATTTGGGTTCATCTTAAAACATGAAAGTTCAGGGAGGTGGTGGTGGGGGGGGGTGGTGCTTCTAATCCCTGAGTCATGAGACGTTCAGGTACAGCTGATATCGTGAGGGGAAAAAGTTGACCTCAAGCTTGCAAATTACGTAATAGGCTAAGAACAATGATGGAGTCTGACAGCGGTGAAGATAAGGCTGATTGGTTATGAAATCACACAGTGCAGTCAGCTGCTCACTGCCTCTTCAAGTGACTTGAGTGTGAGCCAATAAATCCCACACTGCACTGGGGCAGATTATGGCATGGAGGCATGACAGCATGTTGCAGAGCTGCCTACACTGCTTTCTGGGTAATTATTGTAAAAAAGGGGCATGATGCAGCAAAATGCAAAACACCCTCACACGGATTCATCTCGCAGCACCTTGCAGCAGGCCTGCACCATGTGAGCAAATCTGCAACGTGCGATAACGCTGCTCGATATTGCAATGACAAGTCGTCTCCTCCTCCCTCTGCAGCAGCTAACGGGGGGGCTGGCGTCCCAGCCTGCAGCTACAAGTTTATAAAAGTTGGTGTCAAATGAAGCCACAGTCCTTGCACGCAGAAATATTTCAGTTAAGCTTGTTTGCAATTAACACTTCACTAAAAAAAGATCAGTTGTTTTCCGTCTACATCGCATTTCAGCCTTTTGCTGTGTGTTTATTGCACATGAATGGGTCGGTCAGCCCAACCCTGCAGCACCTCAGGCTGAAGCAGTGAAACACAGGATGCACATAATGAAGCAGGAAATACTGCAGGACACAAGGAAGCAGCTGAGGACGACACTCAGAGCTGCACAGGGCGACTTCAGCCTCATGAACTGAGTGTTGACTGTCACATCATCAGTAGTAGAGCTGGGCGAGCACTGACACCAGGCATCGGGGTATTTGTTACTCCTAAAGGCTGCCGATACTATCCGCCGATTCTCAAGGCGAAAAAGAAATCGAGTTTCTTTTGTTCCTTTGTACAGATACCGGAGTTACCGCTAAATAGCCGACATTATTGCCGCTCCTTAATTATTACCGTCGATGAGGTTATTAAAGCCAAAAGGTTTTAACACCACATGTCCTTTTTTGCGTATAATCTCCTCTTCTCCCCACTCACATTAGGTGGGTGGGGGCTTGGTTCAAAATGATCTGTCATTGTGTTAATTGAAATTTTATAAAAAATATCAACAATACTAGTAGGGTATCGGTACTCAGTATTGATGAGTACTCATACTCAAAGTGGTATGAACATCCCTAGTCATTAGTATCAGTTTTGGTTTGCCTTACGGCTGAAGTACACTGGGAACGGCCGCAACACATGTTTTGCGTCGCGGCCGTTCCCAGTGTACTTATTTATTTATTTATTTATTTATTTAAAGGTTTATTTGAAATGGGACCTCACATATTCATGAACATACAAGAAAACACAACATTTAATTGCAGTAAATATGTCGGATTTAGCTGGGAGCTAATTTCCATCCGTGGTCCCATGACACATAATTAAATAAATTTACAATCAGACATTTACTTCAGCCGACAGCCGCAGCAGCTCGCGCCCATTTAGTCAATGGGAGCTCCTCCACCGGCCATGTGAGCGACGTGCACTCCAGCGGCCGTCGCGCTGCATCTCTCTTCTTTTTTGCGACGGGTCTGTTTCTTTTCCTCGTCGCGTGGCTACACGGCCCTCCGACAGGTAGAAAACTACAGAGAACTGTGTATAAAACGAATATATTACGTTTAAAAATGCTTAAAATAAATGTCTCATGTACCAGAGGCAAAGCCAGTAGCAGTGCATCATTATGGGGTTTGTTTTTTTTTACATTGTGGATCCATGATCGTGTAGTTAAACACTCCAGTTACTTGATATCATTTAATATAGTCTGCACTTGCAAACCTACATAGTCAGCAAATTACCTGTGAAAAAAGTACTGTCAATCCATTTTAACAGGAGGGATGTAAAAATGTGTTGAGATACATAAAGTCACTCATTTACTGCAGCTTGACAAGGTGAAGCTGAAGCTGCAACAACAAACACAGTGAAGCCGTGTCGCGTCGCGTCCGTGCCTGGTGCAGCAGGTAAAAAACTCCGCTCCGCCCCGCTGACGTATCGCGTTGCGGCCGTTCCAGTGTACTTCTGCCGTTAGTCACACTGCAGTGAGATTTCTCACTGGGCTGTTTTGAAATGACTGTGTAGATGTTAGCAACCAACTGTGGCATCTGATCATGTCCTGATTGGAGGATTGCTCTCACCTAAACGCCGCATATTGCGCCACCTCAGCTGTGGGCGAACGCTGTGTGTGTTATAAACGTGTGAAGGGCCAATAGTTAAAGCAGAAGTAAGTGGTCCGGTCGTTTTCGCTAATGCTGCGTTCCAGGTAGGCTTTTGAAATCGTAAATTACAGCTTCAAGTCACAACTTACGACTTTGTAGCGTTCCAGGCAACCCACTCGTGTTTTTCTGACCTGTTTTACCGGTGAAAGTCACTATAACGGCCACTCGTAACTTCTGACCCGTGAACTCGTACCAGATCGAACTGGTACGAGTTCACGGTCGGAAAAATACGAGTTTCCTTGAACGCACCATAACAGTCCTCGTCCCTACGTCGCCACATTCACGGCGTCCCTTGGCTGCACACACAGCCCTGCATGCCGTTCTCTCTCCTCATTGGATAAAAACTGTAGGATACGATAAATGTTTTCTCCTGGGCTCAGAGCAGAGCAGAGTGACTGACAGACCCGTGTTTCAGTCCAAACACTCTATGTAAGTGATTGCTGTCGGAAGATATAACTATTTAAGACTTATATTAACACAAATATATCACTTACTTCTGCTTTAAATCAGCTGTAAAATACACTAAAAACATTTCTTTTTCATCCAATTTGTTTTTCTTCTCCTGGTCACATTGTTAGGTTCCTTATCCATGAAAATATTGGTTTTAATATCTTTGGTGTGGGCCCCTGGGCCTTTTTTGTCAGTATGACCCTTGGCTTCAATGTAACCTTCTTCTTGTAGCTTTCTGCTACCATCTATGGTGTTAGGGTCGGTTGTGACCCGAGTCTTAAATCAGCTGTAAAACACATTAAAACCAAATGAATCATCCCATTTGATTATCATCTCTAGGTTACATTGTCAGGCTTCCTTATCCATGAAAAGGTTGGTTTTGCACTTATGATTTCAGTTTTAACTCTCATTATTGTTTTTATCGTTATAACACAAATGTCACAATTTTAACCAGAGCATTTTAGAATTTTGTTGGGGGGAAAAAAAAGTTTTATTTTGTTTAAATATGAGTTCCTGACAAAGTCAAAAAGGAAGGTTAACTGAAAAGGGTTAACTGTGATGTTTACAATCTTACATAATTATGTGCACAGATGACACATCAGGGGCAAATCGGGGTTCAGTTTTTCACAGAGCTGGGAGCTGATTCACTAACCTTCTGATAAGTGGACAATCGACTCTACTACCTGAGCCCCAGCGCTGCACTGCTCCGCTGAGAGCAGCCTGAAGTGCACTTTAAACTGAGGTGTAGTAAACGGAATAAAAAATGCAAAACGCCGGCATGATCCTTGAACACTTGTTATCAAATATTCAAGAAAGGAAACAGTGAACTCTCTGTCCTGCAGCCTGGCGTTCATGTGCACGTGAGGGTGGGAGACACAAGGGTCTAAAAATATAATGGACCTATTTGCGTCGCTAAGATATCACGTTTGACTCAGTATCAGCAAGCGGTACTTATAAATATGAATCCAAGCTCAGTCTCTGCTGGAGCTGCTGGTTATTTCTGTGCATTAGAGAATCATCAGTGTGAGTCATCACAGCTCAGATAATATCATCACATGACACCGTGACGATGAGGTCACCATCAGTGGACATCAGTGCTGTTCTGGTCTATTGATCCCGGAGAGGAAGAGTGTTTAAGACCAGTTGTGGTAATGAACAGAGTGATGTTATTCTGCAGTGTGGGCGAGGAGGAGTCACAGGAGGCAGATCTGGAGGATTCACAGAGAAAAACACATTTTTCACTTTTTCTCAGCAGATCATTTCTTTCTTTCTTTCTTTCTTTCTTTCTTTCTTTCTTTCTTTCTTTCTTTCTTTCTTTTTCTTTCTTGCTTCAAGGTCAGGAAGTAAAGGACAAAGAATGCGTTAAAGGGATAGTTTACCCAAAATTCAAATTTCATTATCTACTCACCCTCATGTCGACAAAGGGCTGGGAGAAGTTTCAGAGTCCTCCGTGGCTTCTCTGAGTTACAGCGGGGCTCCGTGCAGCACTGCATGTCCATATGACGGTTGCGAACAGAGCTCACTTTTCTTTGTCAAAAAAGACACACCAGAAAACATCCAAATACCTCCACACAGCTCGTCTGTAATGTCCCTCTTGTAGAGGTCTTCACGGGTCCAATTTGACGGACCCGAACCCAAATGGACCCGTGAAAATTGGACCCGGAGCTGACTGGCCCCGAGCTATTATTGTAAATATGAGTTCCGAAACCGAGCCGAACCCTTAAAACCCGTGGACCCGAAGTGCCCGAGTTGCTTTATGATTTAATACAAGTTGTCTAAGTGTTAAATAAGACTTGTTTTTACTTTCTGTTTCTTACCTAAACGTAGTCTTCTTCGACCTGCTCCGGCTGCGGCCGCTGCCAGCCCCCCCGGCCATAACGTGATGTAAACAGAAATAAATCCACGTCGTCATTTTCTTGTTTAGATGGTCATGTACTGTAATCCTTCTTCTTAGCCGTTGCTAACGCCAATCCACCAGTCCCTCTTGTTTAATTAACGTTATCATTTTGGAGTTTCCATGTGCATTGCGGAGCATAACGTTACCGCGGTAACAACACGCTAAGGCAACTCGATTGTTTAACTATTTTGAACCATTAACCATAACGTTACGTTAATAAACAAACTTTTTAACTGCCCCGAGTCCTGACCGAGGCTCTAACTTCAGCTTGAACTGTCACCTTTGACGTCATCATCAGAGTCGTGTAGTTGTTTTGATCATGTGACATAAGTCACACAGGCAGCTCGCAGCCTCGCATTGGACGGAAGGGGGGGGGGGGGGGGGCGGGGGTGATTGACAGGGGTAACTTCTTGTGAGTGGACCCAAACCCGAGCCGGGTCGGGTCGGAACCTCGGAACTTCGGGTTGTCGTTTTTTCCCGAAGACCTCTACCCTCTTGTATTGAAGCCCCGACATGAGAAATTGTTCTGAAATAAATTAAATAAGTCTATGTTTTAAGCTTGTTTGTAGCGGAAGCTCCCAGCACTGCTCTTCCTGGTCCGTCCAAATCTCGCGCGATTTGCATTGACACCCAGTTCACGGCTCCGCAAATTGCGCGAGATTCCGGCAGAGCAACACTGGGAGCTTCCTCTACAAACTTAAAATATAGACTTATTTAATTTTTTTCAGAACAATTTCTCATGTTGGGGCTTCAATACAAGAGGGACATTACAGACGAGCACTATGGAGGTATTTGGATGTTTTTTGGTGTGTCTTTTTGGACGAAGAAAAGTGAACTCCATTCGCAGCCGTCATATGGACAAGCAGTGCTGCACAGAGCCCCGCTGTAACTCAGTGAGTGAGTAATGAGTGAAATTTGAATTTTGGGTCAACTATCCCTTTAATATGATCGTCAAATTTTTCACCAAATGTAACCAAACGTTATCTCTGTTTATCAGTCCTAGACTGACTGGTGACCTGTCTAGTTTGTACCAAGGGAGCAGTTGTCGGTCTGAGAAGTGAAGCTCACTTCCGCGTTCAAAAAACTGCAATCCCCTCGGATTCCTGTGGGGGCTGGTGTCAGAAGGGAGCATTCCCCATAGACCCCCATGTTAAAATCGCCGACTTTGCATCCTCAGTAAACATGTTAAAAGCCTGGTGTCAGAACGTTTTTTCGTCTCAATCGATAGTTTCTACCCCCGCACACACTCTGAGGGGGGTGAATTTTTTTTTTACTCTGCCGTTTTACTGTTAAAAGGTTAAGATTCTGGCCAATCAGGGCGCGGAAACGTTGAGTGACAGGTCCGAGCAGCTCCGTGGACAGCTGCTTCCAGGCCAGTGGGCGGGTTCTCGGCCGGTCAATCCAACATGGCGCTGTTCAGGCCGCCATATTTGAGTCACAAAAACGACTCCCCAAAACCAATGGGTGACGTCACGGACGCTACGTCCATTCTTTTTACAGTCTATGGTTTGTACCCCACCCTTGCTCTCTGTCATACAGATGGGTTTCTGTGCAACGTCATCACAGATGTGCGCGCGCAGCCAGGGGGCAGAAAGCGGGACATTTCTCATTGTTTACAAGCAGCAAAAGAAGATGACAAGGAGTTGTTGTGCTGTTAACCGCACAAACCGGCAAAAGGATGGATGGAAATTGTATAATATCCCAAGGGGATCTCATCCGTTAGATTATGGCTCCAGGCCATTAAAAGGGCAGATTGGGGTCCTGGAGGTTCTAAAGGTGACGAGAGTCTGTGCAGCACCGGTGTAATAAAACTAAATAATAAAGACACATAAAGACTTGCGCGCAAATTGTCGTTTGTGTACACACTGGGCTAATCTATGAGGTAACTGTAAATGTCGGGCCATATGATAGCTGGACATTTGGACATATCTGAAATCCACTCATCACTGGGAATATTAAGGGTCTGGTCATTTCTCACCAGTTTCTTGAGGTAATCGGTGCAGTCTGAGCTGCTTGGGCTGTTGATATAATGAGTCTGAGCCATCTCTGTCCCAGACCTAGCTAACGAGCTATCAGACCTGTAGTGTAACGTATGGTATACAGTATTTACAGTGACATTGTTATTATTATATTTTCTTCTAAATGTTGGCAGGCCGCAAAGTAGCCTTGTCTTAGCGTGTTAGCGTTCACTAACGTTACCACCATGCTCCTGATATTGTAGTAGGGTTGTCACAAGAACCGATACTTCAGTACCAATTCGATACCAACACGAAAAAAATAAATCGATACTTGCGTTTTTCTGGTACCGTCAGAACCAAATATACAACTTTTCCCTCGGCAAGCCGTGTCGATTCTTGTCGGAACTGACGGGGGTTACACACACACACTTTTTTTTATAGCCATATACAGTTCAGTCATGTTGAATTTTTTTTTCCTGCAACCAATCGACCAATGAAATTGTGGTCAGCTAATTATTTTTTATGACTATTTGGGGGGCTGCCCTATTCTGTGCAAAAAGATGTGGAAGCACAGTGATGTTAAATACTTGACAGTTTGAAACAGTTTTCAATAAAGTATTAAAAGTAGGAACATGGGTTCTGTTTTGTTTTTTTGTTTTGTTTTTTTGTTTAATTGTGGTATCGAATTAGTATCGAGAATCGTGGAAATTCACAGGTATTGGAATCGACTACTGAAATTCTGGTATCGTGATAAGCCTTGTCAAGGAGAGTTGAGGGTCCCGGGCTAAGCCTTTGGATGTATACTGTGGTTTTTGCTATTTTTAATGTTTTTACTATTTTTAAAAGTGTTTACTGTATGTGACTCAGGGAAAGTATTACATAATATGATGAAACCCGAGCTGATGGAATAGTTGCCGTAATCTATTGAGAAAAAGAGAAGTAGAATGGGATGGGCAGGACAGAGGAACCTGTGGCCTGTCCCGGGACAGGTCGAGGTGAGAAGGCCACAAGGTCAGGTAGATTGCAGAGATTTAGAGAAATAGAGAAGTGCGCGTTGACCAAATAAGGGCACGGACCAGTGCAGAGTGGTGGAGAAATTATTCCATGACACAAAGGAAGGGTGTTGGCGGTGCAGACATGTAAAAGGTTATCCGGTCGGATATCGTAGTCATCCAAAACAACCATCACAACCTGGTAGTTGACTGAGATTCATGGACATTTCAGCAAGTGTTATTCTGATTTGTGATGCAATAAAAGATGTTTCTATGAAATGACATTTTATTGCAATTGAGTCAGGGAGAACCTACTAAAAGTACAGCATCTACATGGCACCTAGTAATGTAAGTACACAAGAAACCCGTCTATATGGCTCCAGCCACCCCCACCCCATGCAGTATAGACAACGTACTGATGAATAGAGGTGACCAGACTGTCCAGAGGTTGTTTACACCTGTGTTCATTTAACATGTTAATCTGATCCAGATTAGATACATGTCACAGACCAGGTGCAGAGCAGATCTCTTCTCTTAATCCTTGATTAGGAGCAGCAGCAACGAGACCCCGGATGGCTTCTCTCTCTCTCACTCCCTCTCTCTGACCCTGTTTTTGTAAACAGCTGCTGACATCTCATCCTCTGTGTGCTGATGACGATAACAGGAGTGTAAATGAGCTTGGTCAGCAGCACTGCTACACTATGTGTGTGTGTGTGTGTGGTTTTACCCCCATCAGTCCAGTGTCCTGCCAAGTGTAGCTGCTCAGTGTCCTCACAGTCATAAAAACATAAATGGACATCTCTGACATTGGTTCTAGTGATTTTGAAAGGCTTACTGTACTCCTGTTAATTTGCAACATATTGTGTGTGTGAGTGAGTGTGTGTACTGAAGCTAAAAGCCTGACTATGTAGTTTATTGGCAGTGGATAGAAAGCCTCTGATCAGCGCTGACTGCAGCCCCATGGTCCTGAGCTAAACATGTTTTCAGTGGCAAACAGCACTGGGGGGAACAAAGAGCCACACAGTTCTGTTTAATGAGGTCAGTTCACAGGAAGCACAGGCTTCATGCAAGTTCTTAATAAACCTCAGATACGCTGAAACTAGTAACACTTTGGACCAACTTGAAAAATAAAGTACCGTAAATTCCGGACTATAAGCCGCTACTTTTTTCACACGCTTTCAACCCTGCGGCCTCCACGACACAAACACGCTCCATAACACGTGATATTTTGTTCATGTCAGTTACGACTACACAAACGCACACGCCGTAACATCATAGGCTATTTTATGTAACATTATCCACCGCTCCATTTAGTGATTTTTCGCCGGCTTCGTTGTCAACAAATGCACATGGGCGAGAGAGAGGACTGTCACAGTTCTACTGTCTTTCTGTGTAAATATCTCATGGTACAACATGAAAACCTGAGGCTTATATTCAAGTGCAGCCTATATATGTACATCATTTATTTTCTTTTAAAATGTAGGTGGTGCGGCTTATATTCAGGTGCACTCAGTCCGGAAATTACGGTACACCTAAATGTGTTACACAGAAGTATGTACTACAGTATGGAATAGTATGTACTCTACAGTATTGAGCAGTAGTATGTACTACAGTATGAAGTAGTAGTATGCACTACATTATGGTGTAGTAGTAGGCTCTATACTAGATTATGAAGTAGTATAGTATTTACTACAGTATGGAGTAGTATAGTATGTACTACGGTATTGAGCAGTAGTATTTACTACAGTATAGAGTAGTATAGTATGTACTACGGTATTGAGCAGTAGTATTTACTACAGTATGGAGTAGTATAGTATGTACTACGGTATTGAGCAGTAGTATTTACTACAGTATGGAGTAGTATAGTATGTCTGATACCTTTGAATGAATTAATGAATGTATTTCAAACATGTCTAAATGAAAGACTGAAATAAAGAAATAAAATGTGTATTTAAACATACATACATATAAAATAATTATACAAGCATTATCAAATCTTAATATACACAAGTTCAAAACAGGAGTGGGAAGAAGAACTTTTAATTGTCCACAAGAGCGTTTTGGAGTTGTTGGATTGTGTATTTGATGAGTTTGATGAGGAAACCAAGAAATCCCATTAGCTGTGAGCAGCTCGCGACTCTGCTCTGCTGTTCTAAAAGTAGCTTGCACCGACAATTAAAGGTAACGAACCTACTGCTATGACTGTAGGGATTATGGCAATGGGCCAATTTGCCAAAATGTTGAGCTATCCCTTTAACAGTGTTGCTACAATGATACTGGACAATATGATGTGCTTCACTCCTGATTAAAGCAGTACTTAAGAACTTTCAGTTTTGGTTGAGTTTGGCGGCGCCTGTGGACCAAAGCGGTAGTGTTTTGCCTGAAGGAAGACTCCATTTCCCATGAACACTAGCGTGAAGCCCTGTAAATATCCTGCATTAAAATTAACAGAAGACATCAAAACTAAGTTTCTGTTTCCAGTGGATCATTTCAAAGTGAAAACACAAACATAATCCATTGCTAAAGTACCGTTTTGCCTGTTCCCTCCTTGTTGTGACTCGCAAAAGTGAAAGTGAAAGTAAAGTGAGAGCAGGGTTCCTACCATGCTCCTCAAAGCTGCTTAGTGCCAGAGAAAGAGATACAGACCATAATGATACAGACCCCCTCAGGCCATGACAGAGGTGTCATTCAACTTGTTGTAAGTCGATGTATCATCACAAAAGTTATGAAAATATTTTATGAAGGTTGAAAAGTTCCTTAGTGTTGGTTTAAAACATGTCACTGAACATTCCCCCCCCCCACCTCAAAAAGATCAGAGCTCCTCTTCCCATTCACCTCCTCTCTTCCTCTCCTCTTTCACCTCCTCACTGCAGATAAATCTCACCCCTGGTTGAAAGATTAAATGTGTCTCGATCAATACTTTAGAACCTATCAGGGCCATAGATCAGCTTGTTTATCAATCGCTCATTGATCGGTTTTAATCCATGACTCCCATTTCTGAGGTGTGCATCAGACCAGCGGTGTGACTCACCACAAGAAGGAAACTTTCTCCCAGTACTCAGGTGGAAGGGGTGTAGACATCCATCTGAGATCGGATCAGTCTGATCTTCTACAGTAGGAGCCACACTTTCCCATTCCAGCCGCCTCCCACCCGGCTCCCCTCCAGCTCCCCACCAGCTCCCCACCGGCTCCCCTCCAGTTCCCCTCCAGCTCCCCACCGGCTCCCCACCAGCTCCCCACCGGCTCCCCACCGGCTCCCCACCGGCTCCCCACCGGCTCCCCTCCAGTTCCCCTCCAGCTCCCCACCGGCTCCCCACCGGCTCCCCTCCAGTTCCCCTCCAGCTCCCCACCGCTCCCAGGCTCCCCCAGTCCCCGCTCCCCCAGCTCCCCTCCAGCTCCCCTCCAGCTCCCCTCCAGCTCCCCTCCAGTTCCCCTCCAGCTCCCCACCGGCTCCCCACCGGCTCCCCTCCAGCTCCCCTCCAGTTCCCCTCCAGCTCCCCTCCAGTTCCCCTCCAGCTCCCCACCAGCTCCCCACCAGCTCCCCACCAGCTCCCCTCCAGTTCCCCTCCAGCTCCCCTCCAGCTCCCCACCGGCTCCCCTCCAGTTCCCCTCCAGCTCCCCACCAGCTCCCCACCAGCTCCCCACCGGCTCCCCTCCAGTTCCCCTCCAGCTCCCCACCGGCTCCCCACCGGCTCCCCACCGGCTCCCCTCCAGTTCCCCTCCAGCTCCCCACCAGCTCCCCTCCAGCTCCCCACCGGCTCCCCACCGGCTCCCCTCCGGCTCCCCTCCGGCTCCCCTCCGGCTCCCCTCCGGCTCCCCACCGGCTCCCCACCGGCTCCCCTCCAGCTCCCCTCCAGTTCCCCTCCAGCTCCCCTCCAGTTCCCCTCCAGCTCCCCACCAGCTCCCCACCAGCTCCCCACCAGCTCCCCTCCAGTTCCCCTCCAGCTCCCCTCCAGCTCCCCTCCAGCTCCCCACCAGCTCCCCTCCAGCTCCCCTCCAGTTCCCCTCCAGCTCCCCTCCAGCTCCCCTCCAGCTCCCCTCCAGCTCCCCACCAGCTCCCCTCCAGCTCCCCTCCAGTTCCCCTCCAGCTCCCCACCCGGCTCCCCTCCAGCTCCCCTCCAGCTCCCCACCAGCTCCCCTCCAGCTCCCCACCAGCTCCCCTCCAGCTCCCCTCCAGCTCCCCTCCAGCTCCCCTCCAGTTCCCCTCCAGCTCCCCACCAGCTCCCCTCCAGTTCCCCTCCAGCTCCCCTCCAGTTCCCCTCCAGCTCCCCACCAGCTCCCCTCCAGTTCCCCTCCAGCTCCCCACCAGCTCCCCTCCAGCTCCCCTCCAGCTCCCCTCCAGTTCCCCTCCAGCTCCCCACCAGCTCCCCTCCAGTTCCCCTCCAGCTCCCCACCAGCTCCCCTCCAGCTCCCCACCAGTTCCCCTCCAGCTCCCCACCAGCTCCCTTCCAGCTCCCCACCAGCTCCCCTCCAGCTCCCCACCAGCTCCCCACCAGCTCCCCACCAGCTCCCCACCAGCTCCCCTCCAGCTCCCCACCAGCTCCCCTCCAGCTCCCCTCCAGCTCCCCTCCAGCTCCCCACCAGCTCCCCACCAGCTCCCCTCCAGCTCCCCTCCAGCTCCCCACCAGCTCCCCACCAGCTCCCCTCCAGCTCCCCTCCAGCTCCCCACCAGCTCCCCACCAGCTCCCTTCCAGCTCCCCTCCAGCTCCCCACCAGCTCCCTTCCAGCTCCCTTCCAGCCCCCCACCAGCTCCCTTCCAGCTCCCCACCAGCTCCCCTCCAGCTCCCCTCCAGCTCCCCACCAGCTCCCCTCCAGTTCCCCTCCAGCTCCCCACCAGCTCCCCTCCAGCTCCCCACCAGTTCCCCTCCAGCTCCCCACCAGCTCCCCTCCAGCTCCCCACCAGCTCCCCTCCAGCTCCCCACCAGCTCCCCTCCAGCTCCCCTCCAGCTCCCCACCAGCTCCCCTCCAGCTCCCCACCAGCTCCCCTCCAGCTCCCCTCCAGCTCCCCTCCAGCTCCCCACCAGCTCCCCACCAGCTCCCCTCCAGCTCCCCACCAGCTCCCCTCCAGCTCCCCACCAGCTCCCCTCCAGTCCCTCCAGTCCCACCAGCTCCCTTCCAGCTCCCCTCCAGCTCCCCTCCAGCCCCCCACCAGCTCCCCACCAGCTCCCCTCCAGCTCCCCTCCAGCTCCCCACCAGCTCCCCTCCAGCTCCCCTCCAGCTCCCCACCAGCTCCCTTCCAGCTCCCCACCAGCTCCCTTCCAGCTCCCCACCAGCTCCCTTCCAGCTCCCCACCAGCTCCCCTCCAGCTCCCCACCAGCTCCCCACCAGCTCCCCACCAGCTCCCCTCCAGCCCCCCACCATCTCCCCACCAGCTCCCTTCCAGCTCCCCTCCAGCCCCCCACCATCTCCCCACCAGCTCCCTTCCAGCTCCCCACCAGCTCCCCTCCAGCCCCCCACCAGCTCCCCACCAGCTCCCTTCCAGCTCCCCTCCAGCTCCCCTCCAGCCCCCCACCATCTCCCCACCAGCTCCCTTCCAGCTCCCCACCAGCTCCCCTCCAGCCCCCCACCAGCTCCCCACCAGCTCCCCACCAGCTCCCTTCCAGCTCCCCTCCAGCCCCCCACCATCTCCCCACCAGCTCCCTTCCAGCTCCCCACCAGCTCCCCTCCAGCCCCCCACCAGCTCCCCACCAGCTCCCTTCCAGCTCCCCTCCAGCTCCCCACCAGCTCCCCTCCAGCTCCCCACCAGCTCCCCACCAGCTCCCTTCCAGCTCCCCACCAGCTCCCCTCCAGCCCCCCACCAGCTCCCCACCAGCTCCCTTCCAGCTCCCTTCCAGCTCCCCTCCAGCTCCCCTCCAGCTCCCCTCCAGCTCCCCACCAGCTCCCCTCCAGCCCCCCACCAGCTCCCCACCAGCTCCCTTCCAGCTCCCCTCCAGCTCCCCTCCAGCCCCCCACCATCTCCCCACCAGCTCCCTTCCAGCTCCCCACCAGCTCCCCTCCAGCTCCCCTCCAGCTCCCCACCAGCTCCCTTCCAGCTCCCCTCCAGCTCCCCACCAGCTCCCTTCCAGCTCCCTTCCAGCTCCCCTCCAGCTCCCCTCCAGCTCCCCTCCAGCTCCCCACCAGTTCCCCTCCAGCTCCCCACCAGCTCCCCACCAGCTCCGTTCCAGCTCCCCTCCAGCTCCCCTCCAGCTCCGTTCCAGCTCCCCTCCAGTTCCCCTCCAGCTCCCCACCAGCTCCCCACCAGCTCCGTTCCAGCTCCCCTCCAGCTCCCCTCCAGCTCCGTTCCAGCTCCCCTCCAGCTCCCCTCCAGCTCCCGGCTGGCTGGAGTGACCCCCTCCTTCTCCTGGGCGTGTTTATTTTTTACTGTAACTCCACCCATTCATTGAAATACAGGGTATGACCAGGAGATGGTGCTTCTCTCACAAAATACACATTACCCACAGTCATTCTGATGTTATATGAATTTCAACTAACCGCGCTTTAAATACCAGGGTGACATGGGCTGGGAACCCTGTTTGATTAAACAGAAAGGGGAAATGCTCAGGCTTTGGAATCGCTTGTCTTCTATGCCAGAGGATAGAATAGCCAAAAAGTCTTTAACTGGGATAAAACACATAATTATCCTTGGTATCGTGACATCATGAAAGCTATTTTTAGCGAGGCTGATCAACAACATATTTTCACTAATGGTTTGCGTTGTAATGTTAATTTTGTGAAACCTAAGTTATTTCTTGAGTATAAAGAAAAATGGGCTAATGATATCTGGTTTAAACCAAAGCTCAGAACCTGTTGCCAATTGAAAAATGTATATTGTTCAGAACCCGATGTGACTTTGCCATTGGATAGATCCAAGAGATCTTTATGTGCCCAGTTGAGGGCTGGATTCTCCCTCTGGCAATAGAAGTTGGTAGGTTTAACTCAGTGCCTGAGGATGAAAGACTATGCACATTATGTAATTTAAATGTAATTGAGGATGAACTGCATTTTGTGTTTCATTGTCCGTTATATGACGAACCCAGGCAGTTTTTGTTTCAGAAAATGCAAAATGTGAAACCTGAGTTGTTTTGGGTTGATGACGAGGTAAAGTTGGAATGGTTCTTCAGAAAAGAAGTCTTTACTATAGCTACTTTCATAAAAAGTGCCTGATCAAAAAGAAAAAGTGAATTATTTATGTGAATTCCATGTGGTTTTTGTTTTTGTTTAGTTTTGTCTGTGCTCTGATGATTTTGTTTGGTGTCTAAATATGATGATAATGTGTCTTGTAAGCCCTTATAGGCTGGGCGCCTTAATTGGTGCACGACACGTAAATAAATATAAATTCATTCATTCATTCATTCACCACCTCTGGTGGTCAGTAGCCTAGAAATTAGAACCGCAATTACATACATAACCATTTGATTTGAGAAGTGAAATTATAACAGGCCTAGCTACTAGAGATGAACTGGCCACTGATTTATCTGGAAATATTTTTTGTAACAATACTTCCTGTTCAATATTTGATCACAATTTGATCGTTGTGAATCTACATTTAAAGAGGAAGAATTACAGGCGATGAACAGCCTTGAAGATGTTTGCAGTAGTGCAGGTATTCAGTGCCTGCCTTAGGCCAGGGAATTAGCATTATCATTGCTCAACCTTTTGTTTGCACTATTGCTATTGGCCTCCCATTGTCACACAAATCACATACCCACAGCCCAAAATGCAGCTAGCTATTCAACCTTGAGAGGGGAAGTTTTGGCCTGTGGCCTGTGCTCCTTGAACACACCAGGAACATATGGTATGGGACTGCCCAGAGGTCTATAGCTTTTGGAGGAAGGTAACAGTGACTTTATCTAATATGATTAATAAACCTGTACCTCTGGAGCCGACTATCCTTTTGCTCAATGATGATTCACGGTTGGGGCTGAATGAGAAACAACGGAAAGTTTGGTTGGCTGGCTTGACGGCTGCCAAAAAGCTAATAGTACAACGCTGGCTACCACCTCACAAACTGCACGCTAGGAAATGGTTAGAATACTTTCAGGATGTGGTCATGTTAGAACTGTCTACAGCACAGGTGAACAAAGCTAAAAGCTCTACACTGGACTCATGGAAGAGAGCTGCTGCGGCTGTAACGGACCTGCTCAGGTCAGATTAAAGTACCGAGGGGGAGTGTAAGACATTAGACCGAGAGGGGAGGGGGGAGGGAAGGGGAGGTCGCCAGGGGGAGGGAGGAGTATGTTAAAATGTTTGTATTGGTTGGTAATATTTGACCTTGTTGTGTGAAATGATGCCAATAATACAGTTGTTCACAAAAAAAAAAGGATTACCATCGCGGACCAAGTGGCAGGCCGTCACGGACATTTTTCATGGCTCCTACTGTAGTACGTGAATAGGAAATGTGTTTTCAGTTGTTTTACTTTATAACTTTATTTAATCCAACTTGAACCAGGTCGACACAGTTCAGTTGGATTATTATTGTCATCATTAATATTCTGCCTTGTTTTGCTGAAGATGAAGGATCAGCGTTATATTTTGACTAATAGACTGAGAAATGGACTCGTATTAAACGGTGGGCTGTTGTTGTTTGGTACCATGAATACTGAATATTCTAAGAGTTGTGTTGCGTGTTTCTTGTTTTGAAAAAGAAAAAGAAAAAACACATTTAAGGTTGTGTGTGCTGATGGGTTTTTTTTATATTGAGTATACATCCTATTTGGGGGAAATTTGAGTGTGACACTGACTGACAAAATGACTGGTTTGTGAAATATGAAAAAAAAAAAAAATTAAGTTATGTCACTTTAGGTCAATTTATTTTTTATTGTGCCACTTTTCAGTCTGAGTTTAAACAAGAGTAGACTACCTTCTCCCTGTAGGTAATATTGGCCTCAGTGAGAAGTTTATCTTTTAAGCTCATACAATGAAAATACATAGGCCTAGCCCATGCATGAAGGATTTTTAAAACTATTTTTATTGTCTTGTAAAGGGTAAATAAACCCCCAAACCACAGCAATTCATATTGGCTGCTTTCAGGCCACTATCCGGCTTGTATGTACATAAGTTGCCCACCTGTTATCTCAACCAGCCCGACCTAATATAGCAGGCTAGAACCGGCCCTGGCCTTCAATATTAGAACAAACAGCAATTAATGTTCATTTTAAAAAAGCTCATATATTATAAGACACTGCCGTTTTTTTTTTTTTTTTTTAATTCTTTCTTTTCATTTTCAAAATTATAACAGTCCAGCAGTGCATACAGATTATAGATACAGTATGTAGCAAATCCAGAGTATATTCCACAGCAATGATCTCAAAGGTCCTTGTCTTACATTTTCAGGCAGTTGCACTCTGAGTTCCCAGGTAGCTACTTTAACACTTTGTCAAACTTTGCTGTAAAGAGATCATTCTGACCGTTAATACGAAATCATAGTCTTACCAGAGAAATATAGTCTGATATCAAAGACTTCCACAGATGTATTGACAGCCTTTCGGCCCAACATAAGCAAAAAATGTACAGTGTTCTTATGTGATCTTATTGATTCACGGATATATCCCAATAAACACAATATTGGAATGTAGGCTGTAGTTGCTGTTTCTTAACTGGAGTTTTTTTTTTTTTTTAAATAGACACACAAATATTCATTCCTTATGCATCAGTTGTCAAAGTGTTTTGAGTCTTTTAAACCTCAAGTTCTTAGAGCGATTGTTTTAGGACTGAAAATAACTTTAGATTGCTTTACATCCTGTCTTAAGACATTTCCTGTTTAAATGCAGAAAGTCACAAAAACTCAGTATTTTACTAAGACTTCTCACCACAGTCGCCCTGCAACTCACACAGTCTAATTAGTGTGTGTGTGTGAGAGAGAAAGAGCCTTGACATTAGGGCCCGACCGATTTATCGGCGAGCCGATTAAATCGGCCGATTATAGCCCGTTTGAAACTAATCGGTAATCGGCCAAAACTCGCCGATTGTCGCCGATATTTTCAGGAATAAAATGCAGGGAATAAAACTTGGTTTTACTTTGAAAAGATTCCCCCGCACCGGCGCCGACCTCATGACAAACTCCATCCACTACCACCTCAGTCACAGCACACAGCAGAGTGACTGATCTGTCTCAAAACCAGTGTTGCCACTGGCTTTCTGTTTCCCTTTTTTTTTTTACCGCGGTCGGGTTGTGAATTAATTAATTAATGCTCGTCTCCGGCCGTGTTGGGTCCGAGATTCAACAATCTGTCGGAGTCGGGTTTTACCGTTATATACCGGCACGGCAGTATGCTCATTTATCACCAATAAACAGTAGATGAGGGTGAGTGACTGAGCTGAGAGAGAGAGACGCCGTGCCGTGTAAAAAAAACAACAACAAAAAAATATCACGTATCATGACTTCCTGTATTTGGCCCTTCAAAATAAAAGCCCATATTGATTTTGACTTCATTTTGACAAGACAGGGCTTCAAATGTTTTTTTCTTTTCATGCAACCAATCGACCAATGAAATTTTAGTCGGCTAATGATTTTTTGGTCGACCAGGCAGCCCTAATTTATATATTATATAATATGTATAGATATATTATTATAGTAGGCCTAATACAATTTTAAAACTTAATTAAAAAATAATAATAATCGGCCGATTAATCGGTTATCGGGTTTTTTCCCCCCTAATAATCGTAATCGGCATCAGCCCCAAAAAATCCATATCGGTCGGGCCCTACTTGACATCTAGGTCAGCTGTAGAATGATTACACCAACAATCAACAAGATCATCTACACACACACACACACACACACACACACACACACACATCAGTTCATGACTCTCCCTCCCTCTGTCAGTCCTTCTGTCTCATATATTTGGCAACATGGAGATGAGACATGGAGCTGGCTGCTGCTGCTGGTGAAGGTGGTTGGGGGGGGGGGGTCTGATGGTGGTGATGAGGGGAGGGGGCAGGAGAAGGGATAAATGGCGCGCTGCTATGGCAACAGCTCAGTAGGCTGCAAAGGAGGAGGTGGAGGAAGGAAAAAGTGGTTTCATAACGACACACACACTCTGCTCCTCCTCAGCACGTCCATCCACTCCACACACACACACACACACACACACACACACACAAATGTTAACACTCTCAGCTGACTCACTGTGATCCACTGTGACATCACTGTGACTGGGTCTGAAGGTAAACAGATTGAGGCCAAGAGGAGCCAACATCTGCTGGTCTGAGGTCTGGAGCCGGTGCGTTGAGTCTTCTGTGTTAACAACCTGTTAAGGTTTAATAGAAAGCAGCAGAAACAGTCGAGTGCTCCTGTACATCTGTATGTTCAGTCTGAGCAGTAACTAGCAGAACTAGCATTAGTGTTTCCACACCTCAAGAACTCTGCGGTGTCACACAATAGACTGCTTGGCGGGAAGTCCGTACGCTCGAGTATGAAACTTAAACTGTACTTAAAAAGACCTTTATTGTCCTTGCGGAAATTTGTGCTGCACAGCAGCTCAACAATCCGGTTACACCCCGCCCTTCCGAAAATAGACTTCCATTCTTCGTAATAGCACGGTTTTCTATTTTTTCTAAAGACCCCGCTATTCCGAAAAGGCTATTGAGGAAAATCCTCCATTCCGAAACCCCCCCCCCCCCACTCCGAACGGACAGGCGGACGCAATCAGAAAGGAAACGGAGGCTGCACACAAATAAGCAAATTCTTCATATTAATGACATATAATGTTTATTATGTCTGTCTAGCCTCTACCTGGTCTTTTTACTAAACTTAACCAACTCCTTTCTTCATTGCCTAAGCCCAACCAAAGCATCTCCCTCAGTCAGCTGTCAGCACGAGCGGCTGCAGCAGCCTCGCGCCCATGTGAGCTCAAGCCGGGTTCAGCAACACTCGAGCGGAGCAGGGGGGGAGAAAAAAGTGTATTTCTTCTACTATACAGATCTCCCACAACGGAGTGGGGGAGAAAGTAAGTGGGACAGATCTGCCCAGTCCCTGAGCAGCGCGTACAAGCCGCAACACAGAGTGTAAACAACGTCACGCGGTTCAGCACCTTGGACAGCTGCAGGGGGGGTTCGGAACAGCGGTGTTTTGGAGTGGGGGGGGGGTGGAAAGCTGTCCCCCAACAATCCAACACATTTCATACGTTAAAAACTCTCCTCCTATTTTCAGTCAGCACAAGTCATACATTAAAAACCTCAAACATCCGCGCCGCCCACAGTACGGCCGACTCTGTGGGAGCCTTCAGAATGTATTCAGACCTGTGGCTTGTTTGCTTTGTTCCTATTCAGGGGCTAAACCGATACAATTGTTGCATTTTTCTTTTGGGTTGTTGTGTTCACATGGTAACAGTCCCAAGCGGTCCAAAGTTTTAAACAAATGAAATGCACGAGCCCAACTGTTCTCTGATTGGTCAGAAATCCTACCCGGGAAAAACAAAAACCACGGAATAGAGGTATGAATGGGCCTGAAAATTTAAACCTGGACCCGACCCAATCCGAGTCAATTGTATATATTGTCGACTTGAACTCAGTGAAAAAAAAAGGAAGTCGACCCAAGTCATCAGATATATTTTCGACTCGAACCAGCGCGTCTAGCCGGCCCGGCTCGTTGCTGTGTCGATTACGTTCTCACTGCAAACGAGCGCCTCCAGGGCTCGAATGGAAACGAGCCCGCTTGTTTTATTCTGCATCCGAGCGCAATTGCTGTGTTCACATCTGACCAAATGAACTGATCTTTTCTGTTTCGGAACCACTGCTCTAAACGAGCCAGGTGTGAATACACCCTAAATCATGGAGCCTCTAGGAAGGTGGTTCCCAACCTGGGGCCTGCACCCCCCATGGGAGCATCGGAGAACACAGCTGGTGCATAAGGCTTGGTCTTCTCTGAGGTTAGTAGTAAATTAAAAGAAATCTCTACAAACCCACATAAAACAAATGTTAAGTCCATATTTAAACATATTTAGAGAATGGATTTTAAAAAGTTTTGGATGGTCAAACACACCGTGACATGGATGATTCACCATTTAACACAGAGAATGAAAAACGATGAGCTGCCATCAACACAGACAGTGGGATTTGTTGCTCTTCTTTATTCACTCTTCTTATCCGACAGTTTTTTGTTTTTTGAAGTATTTTTGGGGGGCTTTTTCACCTTTAATGTACAGGAGAGTTGAGAGAGAGAGACAGGAAATGGGAGGCAGAGGGCGCGGGATTCGAACTGGGGTTGCCTGCAGTGAGGACTATATAGCCTCAACACATGGGTGCTCTACCAACTGAGCTCAACACCGCCCCTTTATCCGACAATTTTAATTTCATATCACAGTTCTCACAGTTTTTGACTATATTTGGTTTTTAGACTTTTGCGGTGAATTCTGTATTTTTTTTGTTAATAGAGTCTGTATCCTGGGTATCAGAATTTAATTGATTGTGTGTTTTAAAGCATAAAAATAGATTATTTAATAAATAATTAAATTTCCACTTTCGTCCACTGTGAGTTGAATGAAATATCACAGTGGAATCATGTTAATAATATTTTCTGTTCCCTGCAGACCTTGCCTGTATTCACCTGAGTGTAAAGTAGTATTTTAATGTGGGTTCATTTGTAAATGTTGAGTTACATAAACGCACATTAATCAGCCAGTGAAGTGCAGATATATTTAAGCTGTTATTTGGCAGCAGATATCACAGCACACAGATGGCACAGAGAATAATCTGGCAGCCAGCTGATGTGACTTTTATTTCTCAGAGCATCTGTCCAGGTCCAAACTGACCAGCAGAGACTGAGCCAACCATGGAGGAAATGTCTGAGTTGACCTAAGAAGAGAAGCCCATTGTGTTAGTTCAGGGACAGCTGGGAACTTTAATTCCCTGCCTTCTGGATATCCAGTCAGTGCACATGCTCCCTCCCCTCCTCTAACGCACTGAAACCAGTACTGTGGAAATACACTGTCATGTTCGTGTTCCAAGGATGAGGCCGTGTTGATAGCAAGTAACTTAGTTTAATGTCTCACGTTCTCAACAACATACATGTGGCTCCATGCAGTCTTGCTCTACTCTGTTATATGGTACGGTAAGCTGACTACTAACCAGTACTGCCGCCTAGCGGTCAAACATGTAATAACATCCAATCATAACATCCCCCCTTTTCTAAGGTAAAATGCAATAACATGAATTATCACATTAGCTGTGTCAGTTATTTCAACCATTTCTCATTCAGCATAACTCTGCAACACATAAGCAGTATAAACAGTTTATATCAGATTGCATAACTCATATCTAAGCCAACACTAGACCATTTAGAACACATTCACCACATCAATCAATATACATTTTGTTCAACATCTTTAACATGCATATTGAATTTTCTTTGTTTATAAGTTCAGTCTATCAGGCTTTCTGATTTCTCTTGTGGACCTTCTTAACTCAGGTTCGCTTGGAGTAGGTGTGTGAGAGTCAGTGTTACAGTCCATAGCAGGTGTGGGAATTACCTGAGATTCACCACAGGTTACACTGAGCTCACCAACAGTCCCTTGAGGAGTCTTTAATAGACTGCGACGATTGCGTCTGAGGATTTGTCCATCATCAGTTTTCACCGTGTACGATCGTGGAGCAACTTCTTGCAGGACAGTTGCTTTTGTACTCCATCCATCAGCATCCTCAATCCTGACTGTGTCATTGGTAGTCAGTGGAGGGAGATGCTTGGTTGTTCTGTCATAGAATGACTTTTGCATCATTTTCTGTTGTCGTAGCTTATGTTCAATCTTTGAGTGATTCTTTAGCTTTAATTTGTCGTTTTGATGACTTGGCAGTGTTGTTCGTAGCTTCCTCTTCATCAGCAGTTCAGCTGGTGATAGGCCGCACTGAAGAGGTGATGCTCTGTAGCTCAATAAAGCCAGATACGGATCCGAGTCACTGTCAGCTGCTTTCTTTAGGAGTTGCTTGAGAATGTGAACTCCTTTTTCAGCTTGCCCGTTTGACTGTGCATAGTGTGGGCTTGACGTCACATGCTTGAAATCATATTGCTCTGCAAACTTCTGCCATTCTTTGCTGCTGAAGCAGGGGCCATTGTCGCTCACCACGATGTGTGGGATGCCATGCCTGGCGAAGATAGATTTAGCATGTGTTATGACACAAGTTGATGTTGAGCTTGTTAGTAGCGCCATCTCAGGGAAGTTTGAGTAGTAATCCATTACCACTAAATAGTCTTTACCTCTGAGATGAAACAAGTCCATTCCTACTTTGTGCCATGGTGCTGTTGGCACCTCAGCTACCACCATAGGCTCTTTGCTCTGCTTGTTCCTGTGTTTCTGGCATGTTTCACATTTACTTACAAGTGTTTCAATGTCTTTGTTCAGTCCCGGCCAGAAAACCGTGTCTCTCGCCCTCCTTTTGCACTTTTCGATGCCGAGATGGCCTTCATGTATCCTGTGCAACATGTCCATTCTCAAAGCCCGTGGAATAACAATCCTGCCCTTTTTCAACAGCAGACCATCCACAGTACTAAGCTCACCTCTGACATGGTAAAATTGTGGACATGAACCAGCTGGCCATCCCTCATCCATGTTCCTCATGACATGCTGTAGCTCAGCATCCGTTGCTGTAGCCTCCGCTATTTGTCTCGACTTTGTGTCAGACACAGGCAGTGTAGCCGACACCATGTTCACGTGACACTGTATGTCTTCGTCTGTTGCACTCACACTGTCGCCTGTAGTTGCTCTGGATAGGGCATCAGCAAGGACTAGGTGTTTACCTGGAGTATATATCAGTTGATACACTCTTTCCACAAGCCCCAGTTCTTCACAGGCTCTGTCACCAAGAAGTGATTCACGTCCCTCATTCACAACAAAGAAGGATAGGTGGTGCACTTTTCCTTTAACTGTGACACTCAACCTGCATGTGCCCAAACATTTGATTGGCCGCCCATTGTAGTCTTTCAGTCCAGATTCTTTTCTTTTTATTTGTGGCTTATTTTTCATCGCCTTCACATCACACATGCTTATGAGATTTGCTTTCGCACCAGTGTCCAATCTCATGGTGACTACAGTCCCATTTATCATTAGAGGAGCTATCCACTTATCTTCTGTAGTGACATCATTTACATTGTCTGGTTTATTTATTTGTTCACTTTCACAATTCACCATTCCAACAAAGAACGTGTCACTTAGATCAGGCTCATCTATTAAGTTTACAGTTTTTTCTTTTTTCCACTCTTTCCGTTAGGAGAAGCATTGTTTAGCAAAATGATTCTTGCCTTGGCAACTGGAGCATTGCTTACCAAACGCTGGACACTGTCTAGGCTTGTGCTGTGAGCCGCAGCGCTTGCAGTTTATCCTCACGTCCTCCTGCTGTGCAGGCCGGGTCTGTGTGCGTCGTCTCCGCTGATACGACACTGCTCCAACCGCTGCCGCGCTGTCGCTCTGCGCCGAGGCGACTGCAGACATCTCACTGAACGTCCTCACGTGCCCTTGGGACAGCTCACTGGCCTGGCAGATCTTAATGGCTCCTGCCAGCGTCAGCTCCATCTCCCGTAGTAGCCTCTCTCTGACCTTTTTATCCTCAACGCCGTAGACAATCTGGTCCCGGACCATGGAGTCACTCAGCGTTCCGAAGTTGCAGGACTGCGCCTTTAGCCGCAAGTCCGTCAGGAAGCTATCAAAAGGCTCATGTTGCCGCTGTGTACGAGACTGAAACACATACCTCTCGTACGTCTCGTTCTTCTTCGGAGAACAGTGAGTATCAAACTTGCTAAGCACTACATCCAACTTTTCATTATCTTCAGGACTGTCAAACACGAACGTGTTAAATACTTCTATGGCCTGTGGCCCTGCTATTGTTAGCAGCAGCGCTACCTTTCTTGCCTCCGGCTTTGCCTCGAGTCCCATAGTGGCAACATAAAGGTGAAACCGCTGTTTGAAGGTGCGCCAGTTCTCGTCGACATTCCCCGTCAGTTTCAAACTTTCCGGTGGTTTTAAATCCATGTCGCCCATTCGAGTTTACTCCTGGTACCATGTCATGTTCGTGTTCCAAGGATGAGGCCGTGTTGATAGCAAGTAACTTAGTTTAATGTCTCACGTTCTCAACAACATACATGTGGCCCCATGCAGTCTTGCTCTACTCTGTTATATGGTACGGTAAGCTGACTACTAACCAGTACTGCCGCCTAGCGGTCAAACATGTAATAACATCTAATCATAACATACACAATATTTTGGTGCATGCAAGTGTGGTAGCATCACGTCTGCATGAGTCACCATGATGCGGTCCGGTTTCTTCTGAACCCTAATGTGTGATATGAAAGTGATAATAATTTTTGCTGCTTCTTTTTTTCTCTGTTATGTGACTTGATAATCAGCAAACATCTGATGCAGAAAACACAAACTGTGTATCTAAGGCCCTGTTTACACGACAACGTTTGACAAAATATGTTATAGGATGTGCCTTTTGTTTAGACGGCAACAGTGTTTTTGCTGGGCTTAAAAACGCAAAAGAGTGAAACCACCCTCCAGAAATCTTAAAATCGCTCCACCGTCATGTTCCCCTCTATCACATCATAGGACGAATCGCCTTGTTGTTTACAACTACTTCCGGGTAGAAAACCAGCATTCGAACAATAGTGACGGACGAGAGTTTCGCTATATTTATCTAATTTTTCATGTCACTATATCGCCGTTTAGACTAATCTGATGTTTGTAAAGTTTATAAAACCATTGATTGGACAAACATTAGGCTACTATTTATGTGTGCACATTTTTGTAATTAGTCATGGTTATCATCTATTAGCAGGGCTAACGGTTAGCTACCTGTTTAACTTTAATAACTCAGTGACTCAATAAACGCTCCATGAAAAAATATTTTCTCCAGCGGATATCTGAGTTCCAACATGACTGAGCTAACTGGAGTAGTTTCATGTCGTGTCCCACAACGGGAGGGTTTTAACAGCTGACGTCCTGCTGTTAGCTTAGCTACCGCCGTCAGCTTAGCTACCGTTAGCTGTCCCTGTCAGCTGAGCCACTGATGCTTTCTAGACACTGTGATTCCCCCAAACTGAATAAATACAACACATAGCAACACAAAACACACACACAGAAATAGTAATGTTTCTTCAATCATTTCAGATTTGTCTAAACGGTGATAGGGCGTGAGCTAAATTCTCGTTCGTTACTATTGATCTCATTCAAATTACGTGCTGGTTTTCTACCAGGAAGTAGAATGTAAACAACAAGGAGATTCGGTCTATATTAAGTATGTTTTTCTGGGGGTTTTTGCCTTTAATGGAAAGCACAGTCGAGAGAGAAACAGGAAAGGGGGAGGCAGAGAGAGGGGGAATGACATGCAGGAAAGGGCCGCTCGATGCAGGATTCAAACCGGGGCTGCCTGCAGTGAAGACTGTAGCCTCAACACATGGAGCTGCTGCTCTACCAACTTAGCTAAACACTGTCCAAAAAATATACTTAAAGGTATAATATGTAGGAATTCCCCCCATCTAGCGGTGCGGTTGCATATCTGAACGTATTCTTGATGTTGCATTCAGGTGAAATGGGGCAGACGTCAGACAGACAACAGACGCTGCATGTAACAGGATAAACAAGCCTCTATGTAAATAAGTGGTCCGCCAGCACGAGGCAAAACAATACAGGCCTGACAACATGTTGTCATGGAGATGTCATATTGTTTACCTGACCCATGTTTTACCGTCTGTCTCTCGTTGAGTAAAATGACATCCGGTTGGTTTGCTGACGGCCGTCTGCCTGACTGCACCTGAATGCAACACCAGTGCCTCCGTCCTTCCTCACACTACACAGTGGTGAAAGTTTTAACAGCTCCGTTGAGTTTCCGTGGTTACCTACGGTCACGATGCAACATGGCCGCCTCGGTTCGGTGCGTCGCCCACTTATGTATTTGTAACGACTTGTAACAACTCATTCTAAGGTACCAGAAAGCTTTCATTTGTATCCGGGTATGATTCGACTTCAGTGAAATACGTATTTATGAAAGACATATTTGATTTTTGCTAATAAAAAGCCAAATAAGTTACATACTGGGGCTTTAAAAATAAATAATTAAGCCTGAATTTCTAAAGTGTGGATATTTTTGACTGATAGCTGATATGAATTGCCCAGAACCTGAAATGGAGAGAGCAGAAAAGCAAAGCAGCTTATGAGAAGTGTCAGTACACAAGAAAAAGTAATACTAAAGAATAAAATAGTGCGTCTCGGCCCACATCCAGCACTGATCATCACAACCACTCAAAATGGGGCCACGCAGTGTGTGCGGATGGGCTTCCATGTGTATGTGTATGTGTGTGTGTGTGTGTGCATATTGAGGCCGGCGGTGCGGCATCTCCTGTATCGTTGGTAGAAAATGTCTGCTGCTGCTGCTGCTGTGTGTTTCCATCTGATGACATCGCTGGTAATCCATCCACGCTGCCACAAAACCCAAGAGGACCGTCGCATTGCATGCTGGGAGTGAAGCTCCCACTTGTTCATTGTGGAAGGAGAGAAATTTCCTCAGCATCAAGAATATGAGCAACACTGCAGGTGTTCTTCAGTGATTAAGCGTGTTTGTTTTTACTGAACTCAACCTGCTGCTTCTGCCCCACTTAGTGACTTCCTACATTTCCCATGATGCCTGTTGAAATCCCCCAGAGATGGAAGTGGGCCTGAACTTGTTGCATTCAGCTGTGGATCAGTTGTGTGGGCAGAGAGTGAGTGGTGTTTGAGTAGATAGTGAAAATCACACTCTGCCCTGTCAATCAGCTGCAGTGCATTGTGGGCTATTTTCTGCTCCGCCTGCCGTGTGGCTTATGGATGGCTCTCTTTCTCTTTGTAATTATAAGCATCACTTCCAAAATAAGGGTTGAGGAACGACATAAACTCCTGATGCAGATGTTTTAGCTCCAGCTGTAAAACATCTGGACCAGATGTTTACATGAGGTTCAAAGATAATAACAGACGGTTTGAAGTTGCAGAAACAGGAAAGTGGTGCACTCATAAGTCTGGTTTGTGTGATTCAGTTTGCATTGGATTAGGGCTGTTCGATTTGCCCAAAAATAAAATCCAGATTTTCTTCTCTCAAAACCCAATTTCCAACTTCCAGTTACGATTATGATTTTTTAGTGCTAAAACGTGACGTCAACAGACTGCCTTCCACTGATTGCGTTGTCACTGGAAGAGTAGCGAGCGCGATGTCCGACACGAGAATCAAACCCGCTACATTTAAAAACACACCGGTAGCAGCGACCACTGATCTGTACTGGGACTGTTGTTGTTCTTTCGCCTAAGGCTACGTTTACACGGAAACCATCTGAACAGAAAACGCAAAATTGGCGTTGCGCTCTCACTTTTTATTTTGCATTTAGACAAGCGTTTTGGGGTGGAAATCTGCGTGCATAAGGCCAGGCGCCTAGGTGGCAGTGTGCCACACAACACCACCAAGTCTGCATGCCTGTGTACAACCCAGAAGTTAATCCTCTTCTTCTTCTTGATTGCCGGCAGGCTGTACGCCGGTCATCGTAACGCTGCCCTCCGTGCCCTCCACAGGTCGTAGCAATCGGAGCAGACTTTTGCGTTTTCACCCTTTTCATGTGGACGCAACGGCGGAGCGTTTTTAAGATTTCCACTCTGGAGGGTGGTTTCACTTTTGACAGCGGTGGCAGCGTTTTCAAGCCCCGAAAACGCTGTCACCGCCAAAACGATGAAATATTTTGCCATTTTCATCCGCAAGCGTTGTCGTGTAAATAGGGCCTAAGTTAAAGGGACAACGAGGAGTTTTGGAAAAGCAAAGTGTTTTCACACTACATCTATGAGCCTCCGCACCGTGAAATTCTTTGACCGGCGCAAGACAGACTCATGTTTTCATTCATCAAGAATTAAAGTCAGAGGTTGGAAGACGATCACATACCGTCGTAGTTCCCACCATAAACGGAGATTCGGCGGCGTTATTCTCATGAGCGTCCGCGAAACCGAAAGTAAAGAAACGCTGGTCGGCTCGCCCAGCATTTCCACCACCACTAATAATAACAAAATAACCATAGAGACAAAACCATAGATTTATCTAAAATGGAGCCATTATCAAGTGTGGGTAGCGGAGATTCATCCACATTAATATCAGACTTTTTTAGTTGCGGAATTTTTCGTTCTGCCGATGGAGAAACTCCTCATTGTCCCTTTAAAGGAGTTATGTGTGGAAAACCACACTGTGGTCCATAGTCAAGGTGCAGACGAGTGAGTTTGGAGCTGATGAGAGGATTGGAAAAAAGAGAGCGAGACAACGTGGCCATAGCCGCCGTGATATGACGACCCCGCCCCCGATGAAGAACTCTAAAAAAAAAAAGGACCTAAGTGGAGTCGAGTGGAGCTGAGCAGAGCTGTAACTGTGTAGTGGCCTACACTGGCCTTAACCAACGCTGACCTGTTGGTTTACAGTGTGTGGGGAGAGTGTGATGGGAGGAAGGAGGTGGAAGTCACTACGGCAACACAGTGCAGTCCAGATACATGAACGGGGGCTGTACTAAACTAAATAATCCCATAACGATTTAAAACCAATGAAGGGAACAGGCCTACACTGGATCATAATGCATCACCTGACTGACTAAAATGTCTTGATCATCTATTTAAACAAGTGAAGAGTCATGAACATGGCAGAGTTCAAGTGATTATTATTTGATCATCAGAAAATGTAGAAAGACAGGTGGACTGTGGAGCAATAGGGTGAAATTGATGGTAATATGTTAAATGATAGGACTAATTGGTATTCAAGTGAAACACCTGTCTCTGTACTGTATCTGTAGCTGCTGTAGAGAGAGACAGCAGAGACTCTCATGAATTCTGGACTCATTAACACACACACACACACACACACACACACACACACACACACACACACACACACACACACACACACACACAGTCTCTGTTTTCTGTCTTCTGCCTCCCACAACAACACAACGTTTCCTCCGGTTCCTGTCATTGGTCTGAAAACAGCGGTGTTGGGCTAAATGGAATCAGCCCAAATGACAAGTAAATCAAGGGGGCGGGACATGACGCCTGTCAATCATTGACCCTGTGGGCTGAATGTAGTTAGCCCAAATGGTCAGCAAATGAGGAGGGCGGGACTTGATACCTGTCAATCATTTCCACTGAGAACATGAATGAGAGCAGACTCGGTGAGCTCCCATTCAGAGATATCCTGTGTTTTTCTTGAAACTATCTGGTGCTGTTGCCAGCTCGGGTTTCACGTAAACTTCTAACAGTCTTTTGTATGTTATTTAGACAATAACTTTCTCATCTTTTCTTGTATAATGCAGGGAGGGCTTAGCCCTGCTATACGTCACTACTGGTAATATCTAATATTCTGAGACAGAGGGCAAGAAGTCATTAAATATTCCAGATATATAACCTCTGTTTTTTTTTTTTTTTTTCAGATTAGATCAAATCAAATCGGTCAGGTCAGGTTAGACTGATTTGGTTAGGCCAAATAGATTACATTAAGGCAGCTTCAATATATTAAATTAGGGGTGAATTAGATTAGGTTAGATTAGACTGGTTAGTTTATGTTAGGTTAGACTGGTTAGGTTAGGCTGCAGCGGCAGCACCATTCATCCTATTAACCATTTTTCTACCCTTGCAATGAGTCTGGAAACATTATTTTAAGGTTGATAAACTCTACAAAGTTGCTTTAAACAGATGGTTAGGTTAGGTTAGGTTAGGTTAGGTTAGGTTAGGTTAGGTTAAGTTAGGCCAGATAGATTACATTAAGACACCTTCTTTAAATTAGGGATGGATAAGATTAGATTCAGTTCGATTTGATTTGAATGAAACATGAATCATTTCTGTGGGGAAACTGGGTCATTGCAGCAACAAAATGAACGACCAATGATAGGAGACACAGTACAGTGTATGTGGCTGCAGTGTGCACTATACTAATAACCCAATTTCTTGATCAGCAGAAACAAGTTTTGATCACAGCATTAACTCATTGAGTGCCAGCCCTTTTATAAAATGGTCAGTGCCATGTGCCACCAAACAGCTCAAAGGAAAGAGGAGACTCTCTATATAACTAGGGAAAAAAACATTTGTTTGTACTTAAGTTGAATAGAGCCTGGTTGCACCAAAAAGACCACTTTTTTTCTAGAAAGCTGAGAAAAATGCATTTTTGTGAAAGAGAGTCTCTCAAGAAAAATAGTGATTTATCCGTTTTAATTTTGGCTTCAAAAACATGTAAGACATCTGAAAATTAAATTTCACATGTTTTTTCATTGACCCCCCCCCCCCCCCAAAAAAAAGACAAAACAAAAAACAAAACAACAACAACTAAAATACAACAAGTACGAGCAGTTGCTGCCCCCTCAGCCTCTCCTAGTATCTCTCAGTATCCCAATTTGAATATTAAGTATAAATCAACCTTTGCACCTTTAGCTGAATTTGGTACCATTTCATTATTAAAAACCATGGATGGGTAAAAACATGCCAGATAATTCATAATGACAGATCAGAAAAATGAAATAAGTTTGTAGGTTAGTAAACAATCCATAATCAGTATTATTGGCAGTAACAGAGGGCCCCAAAATAAAAATTGTCCCTGGAGAGGCCCTGACCAGGTCCCTGCACAAACCATGCCAAAGCAAGTCTGTCTTGAGTCAGCCTGAATTAGATAAGTCTGGATTTCATTAGCGGAACAGTTTGAGGCTCAATTTGGTGATGGTGCTGATTTAAGTGGAGCTTTTTCTGATGAGCTTGATTTTCTTTAGTGACATTGATGGAATACCCCCCCACCCCCCCACCCCCCCTGCTCTCTGACTGTGTCTTTCTGCTGTTTGCTACAGAGCAGGGTTTCACAGCTACAGTGTTCCCTACAGTATGTTCCCAGTTAGTCAACTGCCTCAGACTGATTTGATAGTTTGGATCTGGTGTTCACAGCAGAGGTTGTCTCTTTCATTTAGTTTCTTATATTCAGGGAAACTTTAAATAAGGTCAGAGGTGCAGAACAAGGCACAGCTCACCAATGCTAATGAAGTTTTCATGCTGCCATTTAAAGAGGAACTATGCAGGATTTCTCCCGTGGCTATGCTACATTTTTACCTTAATTAAAAAGCTCCGTAGTAATTGTGATAGTTACTACATGACTTGTGACTAACGAGCGAGAACGGTGTCTCTCTGCCTTCACCTCGCGTCTAACGGCTGAAAACCAACCTTGTAACATCAGTGTAGTACCTGGCCGCCGCCCCGGTGTCCCAGCTCTCATCTCTGCAGCACCGCGACACAAACGCACTCCGTAACCCGTAATATTTTGTTTATGACAGATAAGACTACACAAACCCACACACCGTAACATCGTATATTAGGGCTGGGCCGATATGCTTTTGTGCCGATTCGATTTTCTAACGATTTTTGGGTCCTGATTCGATTTAAATTGCAATTCTGATTAAACAAGTATTGCGATTCGATTTTACCAAGTATTGCGATTTTATATTTCAATTATTGTGATTTTCTTTCCTTAAACAAGAGCAGGTTGAACCAAACACTTGACAATACATCATAAGTCATATTTACAAAAAACAATACACACATCACATCAGTTGTGTTCGTTTGTTCACATAGATATCTGTGAACAAACAAACACAACAGGCCGGTATAACTTTGTCGAGTGTAATGGCACAGAATAAAAGAATTTTTTTTTTTTAATCGAAAAAAAGAAAAAAATCACGATTAATATAAAAATCGATTTTTCGGCCCAGCCCTATCGTATATGTAATGTAACGTTATCCACCGCTCCATTTATTGATTTTTCGCCGGCTTTGTTGTAAACAGATGCACATGGCTGAGAGCAGCGTAACCAAGACAGCAGAAAAGCGAGCGGACTTGCACAGTTCCCCTTTAACAAACAGTTAGCTTGGCTGGTGGAGGAACCTGCAGGGACCCCGATGGGAGACTGTCAGATTAGAACCACTGAGCTACACTATAGCCTACTGGTCAAGTAGCTGCAGTTTAAGTTCACATGCTCAGGACTGGATGGAGTGAAATAACTGTGCATCTCTTTGAATTCACTTCATCTATGCAACAGGAAAAAACAGTTTGTGACCCCTAGAAATAAAGTGGAACCTGTGGGGACGGGTGGAGCGGGTGAATGCCAGGTACAGTGTCTGCTGCTGCTGAGTGTGTGACAGCTGCAGCAGTGCAATGCTATGTGTGTGTGTCAGTGTGTGTGGGCTGCAGCAGTGCTGAGTGCCGCAGGCTTGTTGAATGGAGCTGCACTGTAGTTAAAATATCAGCAGCTTGCCCTGCACCTGTGTGTTAGGGTGTGTGTTCGTATTCAGTCCTCTGTTTGCCATCGGGTTACTGTGTTTGAATGCACTCGCTGTAGTGTGTGTGTGTGTGTGTGTGTGTGTGCTGCAGGGGAAACTAGGCTATAGCTGATATGAATAGAGAGGTGATGAATTACCTCTCAGCTGAGCCGCAGGACAACCCTCTGGAGTCCAACTCTGTGTGTGTGCGTGTGTGTGTGTGTAGACTGCATAGTCAAAACCCAGGAGTTGAGTTACGTTACTGTAGAAACACACAATGGCCAAGTAAGACTGAGAGAAAGAAAAAGTAATAGATGGAAGTTGTTGAGGCAGTAGAATTCTCCTTAAGATACTGAGACCTCTTCTAAACAGCAATGCCATGCAGATTCACGTGAACATGAAAATAGTTAATGAACGGAGCAGTTGTTGTTTCTGTTTGCTGATTTAATTGCTAGATAGAAGGAATTTAGTAGGAATTTAAAAGTTCAAAGTTCAATTTGTAATTAAAAACAAACCAAAAAAAAAACTATTAAAATAAACTTAAACATTTGGTATAGATGACAATTAATGGCTTGAATAATTCAAACACTTCCCCTGGGGGATATAATTGGTCCTTTTTTAATAGATACTTAAAATATTTTGTGTAAATAATTAGCATTGTAAGACTATATCTGATTTTACACATACTACATACGTGTTGTGAAATTAATTAAAGCCTAATAATCGTGACGATCGTAATACCGTGATTATTTCTTTGGCAATAATCGTACCAAGAAAATCTATAATCATGACATCCCTAATTGAAAATTAATTGATTGATGAATAATCATTTGACTTAGATCCCTATCATATAAAGGTACACCCACCTGTACCCGTCATTATGAGTGTTTACCTGAAATGTGCTAAGTTCTCATTAGATCACAGTCAGGACTAAGCTCATCTAGATCTGTTTTAGAATGAAAAAGACTGGAAATCCATGTTATTTCACATTGTCTACAATACGCTGAAACATTGAATGTGAGGACATACTGTAAAGGAGCCAGTGTGTGTTTCTGAATAGGAGCACCATAGCATAGCATGTGGCTTTCACTTTACATTCTTATATCATATAATGAATGATTTGAACATTGGGGCAACTGGGGGGGGGGGGGGGGGGGGGGCTGTTTCATGTGATTTGTGTGAAGTGACCCCTAGAAATGAAGTGGAACCTGTGGGGACAGGCGAGGGGATGAATGTGAAGTACATGCTGAGTGTGTGACAGCAGCAGCAGTGCGATGCTATTTGCGTGTATGCGTGTATGTGTGCGTGCGCGTAACCTATTGGAAACAGTAAATCACCCATGAGGAGCAGCAGTGGAGGATCTATTTAAAACACACTTACACACACTTGCACGCATGCGGCCCTTGTTACCGTGACAACGTGTTTCTTCATTTGCAACGGTTGCCCTTAACAACACTGTTGGCATGGCCTCCTTTCTGGAGCTGCTAAAAGTGAGCTGAGCGCTGCTCCTCACTCGGCCTGATCTCTCCCATGTTTCCTCCTCTCACCACCTCCATGCTCTCTGCCGGTTCACATGGCGACCCGGAGCAGGTGGTGGGCAGGGTGAGAGGCTCAATCCAGATTTGGATCAATGAGGAAGTAAGCATAGATATATTTACAGCCCCAGATATACAAGCCATATGGAACTATAGAATCTGAAGGGCTCATCTCTGGAGTTAGATTTGTCTCATAAATACCTGTAAATGCACAGAGGTGATCTACAAATATTCCTTAAAGAAGTAAGGTGAATGTTTGTGTTAATATAAGTCTTAAATAGTTGTATCTTCCGACAGCAATCACTTCTATAGAGTGTTTGGTCTGAAACACGGGTCTGTCAGTCACTCTGCTCTGCTCTGAGCCCAGGAGAAACTTTCCTTGTATCCTACAACCTTTATCCAATGAGGAGAGAGAACGGCATAAAGGGGCAGTCCTCTCTGTGTGTGCAGCCAAGGGATGCGCCTGAATGTGGTGACGTAGGGACGAGGGCGGGGACTGCTAACTCCATCGGCTGACAGGAAGTTAGACAAAACCACCGGATCGCTTACTTCTGCTTTAATTTACACACGTGTTTTTCCATCCACAAATTTGTAACTTGTATTTAGTTTTTTACAAATAGATGTGTATTTGTGAATATATAATTTTCCATTTGAAAAAACAAAAAGGCCATTTGTAAAATTGAAAATTCTGACTGTCAAGTGTGATTCAGCATTTGTGGATCACCAATCACACACACATCGCTTTCCTCAATGACGTAAGTTTGACGTTCTTGTCGAAATCCACACAGATCCACAAACAAAAAGCTCTTGATTCCTGGGCCGTAAAGTATACCACCACCGTAGTCGGGGGGTGGGGGGCATGTTTTCACCGAATCCTTGTTTTTTTTTTCTTTTTTTTTTACCACAACATGGGTTCACGTCATGATAACTTCTGTATTTTGACTATTCAAACTTCCATGGTCCATAGTTGTCTTTGATATATCAAGAGGTTTTTGGTTAATTAACCATGGACAGCTCCTGCGCACGTTTACGTTATGATGCAGCGTGATTCACAAATGGCCTGCCCTCCTAACCAGTAGGTGGCAGTGTTGGCAACTTAAGTAGCTGAATTGACAACAAACGAAGAAGACTGCTACTGGATTAACTTGAGAAGTCCTTTTGATTCTCACTGTAGCGCTGTTAATACGTCACTTTATTAAGTTTTAATATTTTTTCATGCAAGTTAGAAACAGTTTAGATCCCCAATATGCAGTAAGTTTATCCAGATGACGCCTGTGTGGAAGTTTGCTCCGACGTTTTTGGATGTTTTTTTGTAGATCACCCTCTTTGCATTTACAGGTATTAATGAGACAAATCTTACTCCATACTCATCCTCTGAGGATATGATTTCACTGTTATTTTAATTTTAAAAAATATATATATATTTTCCCTCTGACCTCCTGCCTGCTGATGTTCAGGCTGCTGGAAGAACTAAGGCTTCAGTTGGAGGTCAGTTAAATGATGGAGTGCAACAACAGGATAAATGAAATGATAATAAGTGGGGACTAACTCCATTAGTCTGGAGATGATCAGTGACAGCTGCTTCCTGTCGGTCACTCTGCTTCAAACATCGTGTCACCACAGACATGACGACTAATGACTTTTGATCCAACCATTAATTGATTAATTGATGTAAATGAGTGTGAATCCAGATAACTGACATTAATTGACATCAATTTATTAATTCCTCCTTCCTTCCAGTGAGCTTGTCAGGGCGTCTTTCACACCTCTCACAGGCTGTGAACTGACTGCACACACACGCACGCACAGAGGTCCTCTCCGTCACTTCAGAGTATGTTGCATTATGTATATATGTATTTATAACCATGTTTTATGCAACTCCAACCTTTAAGTTTAAGTTTAAAGTACATTTAATAAGCTATATAAGTTTAAAATACATAAGAAAAAATTAGAAAGACTGTATACAGTACAGTGGAAACCGCTTATAGTGATCACGTTGGTCCAGAGTCAATTTGATCACTATAAGCGGTTGATTATAATAACCGATATTTTATTATTTCAATTAATTTTTTATGCAGAACATCCTCTAAATGCCATTATAGTTTTTCAATGAGAATCGTCAGCTCCAAACTCACCCGTCTGCACCTCGATTACAGACCATAGGTTTTCCAGCACTCGTTTAACTCACGTGACAGAATAACAACAGTCTCAGTACAGATCTGGGTGCTGCTGCCGGCGTGTTTTTTAAATTAGCGAACTACTGTACAGTAGTGCCGCAGATTTGTTTTTGCACATATTTTCATTCATAAAATGACCAAAAATCAGTCCCTCCAGGAATTCGCGATGTTGCGATCGCAACAATTAACGCAAATTCAGCCAATCCCCGCGAATTTTTGCGATCTTGCAATTTTGTACAATCACCGCAACTTTTCCGCAAATTGGACCAATTGTCGGTGCTTTCCGCGAGTTACACAGCAGAGAGTGCGAGTCTGGACGGAGCGGTGGTTGAAAGTGAGTCCACGGAGGAAGGCCGTGGCTGGGCTGACAGCAAGAAACTTTGATACAATGTGCACAAAGTGATAAGTAAAGGAACAACAATCTGATGAAACGTATTGAGTGTGTGAGTTGTCCTGTTGACCACCCGAGGCTGTGTTCAACCCCGCAGCACTCGTCGAGGGGGGAATCCAGTGAGTGCGCCACTGCAGGGCCGGAGAAGCAGCCGTCGGCCAGGTGCCCCTTCCCCCATCCTAAAGCCCTGGCCTGGACTTGAGTAGCCACCCTCCCCTTTTTTATTCAAAAACTGGACTGTTTTAATAAAACAGTTCTTTTACCACGATTTTTAAACAAACATTTTAATTAAAAGTAAAACAACTTTCAACTCTATATAATTTTCCTGTGCCTTTCTTAACAAGTGGAAAATTGCTGGTATAACATGACATCACATTAATTTGTGACATTTCAAAATTTTCAATTTTCCTTTGATTTTTAATTATTCAGAACAAAACTGCAACTTTTTTTTGCAACTTTCGCTGTCTCCCGCAATTTAATCGCAACAAAAGGGCTTAAAACATCGCAACATGCACCGCAATTTTTTCAAAATGTGGCCGCAAATTCAGGCATTTTAGGCCGCAACAATCACAAAAAAAGCCCGCGAAATCCTGGAGGGACTGAAAAATGAACACTATGGGCCGGATTTACTAAGATCTCAGATAGCGGACGCTATATTGTTTGCGCCCGCTATAATATTGCGAGTTTGGTTATGCACGCAAAACAGGTGATCTACTAAGAGTAACCCGCTAAATGAAAACACGTGCAAACCGCAATATGTAAATGAGGGTTTTGCGCGTGTAATCGTTTCCGCCATGGAGAGAGTGGACAGAGAGCTGGACGGATGAAGGGACAGAATGACATTTGATCCGATGCATACAATGACAGCATGTGTGTTCATCTCTCTCGCTCTGTTTAGATAAATAAACACAAATCGCTACAGGGCCCAACTCGTCATAGTGACTAACAGGCAGCAGCTGCAGCGACAATCACACACCTGTAATACGTATGTGTGTGTGTGCCGCCCATGATCGAGTGGATTAATAGAGAGCTCAGGTGGGACACACGGATCTAAACGCTCTGACCACGGACCAGAGGGATCAAACACGGGTGAAGGCAGCGGTGACGTGTCTCAGTCCAGGACCGGGACTGAGAGACGGAGCTGAGCAGCCAGGTGAGAGGAAAGGAGAGGAGAGGAGAGGAGAGGAAAGGAGAGGAGAGGAGCGCACTGCAGGACAGACGTGCCCCGTGCGTAACAGCGCGTAAAAGACTTTTAACACGGCTGAAAAACTATTACAGAATGACCCAGACATGAGGAAATGCAGAGATGTAAGATCACGGGGCTCTGACAGGTATCAAATCAATAAACGCATACGTTTTGGCAAAGTTGTATCAGTTAGTACATGGTTTTCAGACGTGGTGAATAAAGACGCAAAAACAGCCACCGCAATCTCTTCCTGGTTTGGTAAATCACATTGCACGCGCTAAATAAATCTATTTGCATCTACTCCTCCCAGTATTTTGCACGTTCTGGCTGAAACGCCCATATTTACATATTCATCAAGGCAAACACGCTAAATGGATCACACGTGCTATTCTGCTCGTGTGAGGGACGCAATCCTCGGTGCGTCCGGTTAGTAGATCAGGTTCCACATGTGTTTGCACGTGCAATCACGTTTGCACACGTTTTAATACACGCAAACCTTTAGTAAATCCGGCCCTATAAGTGGATTTCTTGATTACTATAAACACATTTTTTAAAGGGACAATGAGGAGTTTCTATTTGGTTATAAAAAAAGTCTCACGTTAATGTGGATGAATCTCCGCTACCCACACTTGTTAATGGCTCCATTTTAGGTAAATCTACGGTTTTGTCTCTATGGTTATTTTGTTATTATTAGTGGTGGTGGAAATGCTGGGCGAGCCGACCAGCGTTTCTTTACTTTCGGTTTCGTGGCAAGTCGAATCTCCGTTTATGGTCGGAACTACGACAGTATGTGATCGTCTTCCAACCTCTGACTTTAATTCTTGATGAATGAAAACATGAGTCTGTCTTGCGCCGGTCAAAGAATTTCACGGTGCGGAGGCTCATAAATGTAGTGTGAAAACACTCCGCTTTTCCAAAACTCCTCGTTGTCCCTTTAAACAGCCTTTGTATAGAAATGATTCTGTCCCAAGCCTTTTGATCCATTGATTACTATATCCGTGATCACTATAAGCGGTTTCCACTGTACTAGTTTACAGAATAAAATATATTTTGCAAAAATCAAGGGTGGAAAAAAAAGCATGATGTTAATTAGTTAACAATACTAAAGTAGGGGCATTTATTAATTCTACAGACTCCAAACAGTACCAGCTTCAGTTGCAGTTGTCCCAGAGCTCAGTCAGATTACATGGTGAAACATGGCCCCTCAATGGAAAATCAACACCTGATGTGGATGTAAATATGCGAAAATAATGATTTCACCCGAATGTGTCAGTGGTGCTTTTGGAATAAAACACATTAAAGCTCCAGATGCAGTGTGTGTTATCCCATGTGTGTTACGTGTTATGACAGACTGGCTGGCATGTGGCAGTGACTCAGCGACAGGCGGACGTTAGATGAACTAATGAGACTGAAAAGAGATTGTAATCAGATTAGAGTGGCCTGTAATCTGACAGAGTCAGGCTGGCAGGCCTGATCTGAGGACAGGCAGGGGGCTGATGGGTAATGAAGGGACAAGTCCTCTCTGTCTGTTGGTTTTCCATCCAGGTTTGTTAAAACCACAGAACTTTATTTTGAGTCACAACTTTCCAAAGAACACAGAGAATAATCTAAAATTATTATTAGGGATGTCCCGATCCGATCACGTGATCGGAAATCGGGGTCGATCACGTGGTTTCAGACTCGATCGGAATCGGACGTTACATCCCGATCAGGAATCGGATATATTACATATCTACATGTCAGGGTTTTCCTATCTGTCTAAAGCGAAGACGGGCCGCATGGGGGGCGTTCAGATGTATTACTTTTACTGTAGACGTTCGTCATGTGCGCTCATTACCCAAAGCGACGCGCATTCGGTGCAGCGTGCTTGTGTTTTGTGCATGGTCTGTGGCGCACAGCTCCACGGTGTGTGTGTGTGTGGCTGCGTCGTCGTGGACAAGTAACGATATGAAATGACGGCGCTTGCGAGAGTGTGAGAGACGATCGTGTCACTGTGTCAGCTCACTGTTTGTTTGTGTGTGTGTGGCTGCGTTGTTTCACTGCTGACTTCCAAGCAGCTTGTTGTTGATGTTTGAGCGCTACACACACCTGCAGCAACAACAGTCACTGCAGCTTCTACTGAGAGCGAGTCCGACGTAACGCACGTGAGACCGACACACGGATACCGACCGCGCAGATGTCGCGGAACATCGTTAAACTTCTCATACTGTTGAATAAAAAACTACCGTTGTGTTGCGTGATGGCAGATACAGAACCAGGTATTTATTTAAAGTTAGAGAGGGAGAAGGAACAAGGTGAGCTGGGTGAGGGAGGGAGGGAGGGAGGGAGGGAGGGAGAAGGAGCGAGGTGAGGGGGGGGGGGGGGGGGGGGGGGGGGGGGGGGGTGGGGGGCAGACAGGCAGGAGAGGGTGGGATCAGGGGAGAGAGGCTGGTGATTGAGAAAGACATGATAAGCTATTTTATTTTTGACCAAATGTTCTTGTTGTTGACTTATGGATAACGGCATTAATATTATACTGTGAGCTACTGTGCTAATATACATTGAGAGTTTACAATACTGCAATAAATGTCATGGGCTTGTTATTGAGGTAGAGTAATATTGGGAGATTGTGATATTGTTACATCCCTAGTAGAGCACAAAGAACAGAAAAATAGTGGGATGATACAGTTGATCTACATTAAAAACTTTACTGCATTGCCAAAGTATCGGATCGGGACTCGGTATCGGCAGATACTCAAAATCAAATGACTCGGACTCGGACTCGGGGGCAAAAAAATGTGATCGGGACATCCCTAGTTATTATTATTACTAACATGTCCAATTTCCTCTACATATACTTAATACTGTCTAACCAAATGTGATAAAGTCATTCAAACATGATGTTATATGTGGGGCGGTGCGTGGCGCAGTGGGTAGAGCGGCCGCCCCATGTAGAGGCTACAGTCCTCGCCGCAGGCGTCCCCGGTTCGAATCCCGCGTCGGGCAGACCTTTCCTGCGTGTCATTCCCCCTCTCTCTGCCTCCCCATTTCCTGTCTATCTCTACTGGCATCACTATCAAATAAAGGCAAAAAGCCGAAAAAATATACTTTAAAAAAAAAAAAAAAAAAACATGATGTTATATGTAAAAAAAAAAATAGTGATGCAAGAAGCTGGTCAGACGAAGAATGAAAGAAAAGGAAGGTTAGAGGAAGGAGGAAGGGGTGAAGCAGAGTGATGACAGCAAGGTGACAGAGAGGGAGTGTGAATGGTGTGAAGGTCAAACACAGTATGTGTGTTTTTGTGTGTTAAGGTGTGAAATGTATAGCTTCCACAGCCATACATCACCCTGATACTTGAGGTCACCAACCAGAATAGAGAGAGTGTCTCAAACTCACCTTCCATCAGCTCCTGCTCCTTACGATGAGGAACAATACACACACCAGAACACAACATTAGTGGTATTAGTGGAACCAAGTAACAATTGATCGACTTATATGTTTTAATTCCAATTCATTCAGAAAATAATTGAACTGATTCTCAGCTCATTAAATGATGACACACTGTCAGCATATCTCCCAGCATGCATTGAAATATGAATATGGTAATTAGCATATTACATCATTACTAGCAACGTTTTCAGCAGCTCGAGCCACTTGCCATTAAAACAGTGGTTTCCAACCTTTTTTGGCTCGTGACCCCATTTTAACATCACAAATTTCTGGCAATCACGTGCAGTTACATGATCACGGCTGTCAGCTCCGATGTTTTTATATGCTGCATTTTATTTGAACTCGATTTATATTGGAATAGTGGAATAGAATAGAATAGAATACAGTTGTTTAAGATTGTGTGTTGTGTTTGTAATCATAATTTCAAAAAGAATAATAATTAGTTAAAAATATATTTTATCAATAATTTCAGGCGACCCCCTTTGAATTTCAGGTGACCCCACATGGGGTCCCGACCCCAAGGTTGAAAAACACTGCATTAAAAGTTGCAAAAGTGAAATCCGGACGAACAAGCGATCCAAAGTCCCGGGGTGAGTTCACTTGACAACACTAAACTCGATCAGTGTGCATCAGAGGAAATCACCTCGACTCATGTAAACTGATGCACAATAGGAAGTAGTCAAGCGTTGCCATGGGAATACTCACCCAGCAGTTGATGGTTCATTTACTGTTTCCAATAATACTGTATGTTCAAACCTTGGCTCATCCCCTTGTGTTTGACTGCTGAAGTGTCACACCTTCATTTCACAGGTTCTGTATTTCCTGGAAACCATCTCATAGGCTGTGATTAGCGTAGCTCATGCTGCATTCGAGGCAACTCGGAAATTTGCCACTTGAAAATTTCCGACTTGAAAGCATTCAAGACGCACCACGCCAGAATACCCAAACAATAATGGAGGACGGGGACAAACTTTGTATTAAAGTGCTTCACGCAAGGGATTAAAACATCATAAAGGGCACAAAAACAATTTAAAAAATAAGTATATTGAAATATTGAAACAAATAATTTAAAATCAAAAATAAATAACATCCTGAGTTTACTGTGTTCCCCAACATCAGTTGGTAATCTGTAACCGAAAGTAAATATTGTATATTTCATAATGTTTTCATTTATTTTGGCATTAAAAATGCATTTAAATCAACGTTGATGGTGTGGTTCTGAGCGGGTGTAAATTGTTGTGTGATGTCAGACAACTGATTCTCTGAGAAGACAGAGTCGTTTTTTTTCTCTGACTTTACTGAGTGGGAGCTCCGACATGGTGGCGTTCGATTGCACAGTAGGTGGTCGGAAAAATCCGAGTTCAAAGTTGTTTTGAACGCAGCATTAGAGCTCGTTTCAAAATGCCAAAATCCAGGTATCAAAAAAGAATTGTAACCTAAACACATGCTGTCTTTTTGCATTTTTTGGGCTTTTTTTTTCTCTTTCAAATAATAAAGCAGAAATCAATTAAATCAATGTAGGTTTTTGCTACAATACACCAATGATGCCTCAGATTTCTCTACATTTTTACTTTTGTTGTTGTTGTACATTTTATTTTTGTTGCTACTGTCACTTTAAGCAAGGCTAAAGATGATCATGCAGCAGGCACATAGAAAAAATGAGCTGAGAAGTGAAGATTTCCTTTGAACACCCTCTCCTGGCAAATGTTAAGGGGAACCATTCTGTCTTTACACCAAGAGGGTGGGAAAAGGGTTGGTCAATATTAACTTAAAGAAACATGAGCAGTGGTGATACGACTAGTGGGAAGTTAAGGTGATCAATGACCTCCAACACACCATTAATTAGACCGAGGTAGCGTTAAATTAGACAGTGATTTATGGATTATTGATCATAAAATAAGTAATGATAGCAGTCTGCACACTCTGCAGTGCTGCTCTCTCTCTCTGTGTATCTGTGTCTCTCGTCCTCTGCAGTATGGTAGAAGTATGGTAATGAATGGCTCCAGCCCGCTGTGCAGTGGTAGCAGCTTCCTCGCTCCATACTAATACAGCCAGGATGCTGCCTGGATGGAGAGAAAGAAAGGGGGAGGAGATAGAAGAGGGGTGAGTGGGAGAGAGTGGTTGAGAGAGGTGGAGAGGAAGAAGAAAAGTAGGTTTAAAGGTGGAGAAAGGTGAAGAGAGATGTTACTGATGCAGAGGTTCCTGGTCTGAAGCTGAAGTTTTATGTCGTAGAATACGTGTTGACACAAGTTGTTAATGAGAAACCATTTTTTCCCCCATCAGTTTGTCATGGCAGATACTTCTGAATACTACAATACCCACGAGGTATTGCTCTTTTGCAGCTCCTGCCCACCATTATCAACTTCCATGCCAGAATCCTAGCTCTGTGATTGTATGTTTCATGTTTAATGTGCATGTGGGGGTTGTAGTTGAAGCCATGAGGCAAAACAAGAGCTGCTTAATTAATTCAAACCTGACCTGATAAGTAACTGAACAAGTACTTTCTTTTTTTTTTCTTTTGGAAAGCAGATGCACAGACATCACCATGTCTGTCACTGCAGACAGGAAACATAAATGTATACAAGCATACAGATTATTCCAAGGGGGCAGTTGTCGGTCTGAGAAGTGAAGTCACTTCCGCGTTCAAAAAACTGCAATCCCCTCTTCTTCCTCTGGGGGCTGGTGTCAGAAAGCAGCATTCCCCATAGACCCCCATGTTAAAATCGCCGACTTTACATCCTCAATAAACATGATCAAAGCCTGGTGTCAGAACGTTTTTTGGTCTCAATCGATAGTTTCTACCCCCGCACACACTCTGAGGGGGTTTGACTCTACCGTTTGACTGTTATTAGGTTAAAACTCTGGCCAATTAGGGCGCGGAAACGTTGAGTGACAGGTCCGAGCAGCTCCGTGGACAGCTGCTTCAAGGCCAGTGGGCGGGTTCTCAGCCGGCCAATTCAACATGGCTGTTCAGTTTAACACTAGAACCGCCAACATTCGGATCCCCCTTAAAACGCCACAGCGGTCTCCCAGACCGTCACGTGTAATTACATTGTTTCGCAAACAGTTCTGTAAGTAGAAAAAATAAGATTTAATTTTTAGTAGTGTTAGTCCTTCTTCATATTATGTTGTGTTGGGGTCTTGATTGGATGTGGTTGGGGGGTTAGACTGAGTGAGGTTACAGCACCGCTTGTTGCACCTACAGCACACACTTCTGCCTGCAGCTGAAAGTGACGCATCTGGACACGTGTGCTGCTCTCATGTCAAGAGTCGATGTCGCTGTTCACTGGATTTTTATTTTTTCTAGGCCTGTTTGTTATCAACTCCAGTGTTTTACAGTTGTTCTACCTGGATATTACGTAGTTTAGGCTCCACGCCCACAGAAACCCGTTATTACTGGACTGGACAGCAGCCGAGATAATTAGGCTATTACGTTATAATTCAATAATCATTATAAACAAGAGTGAGTAGGCTATATAGGCTATGGCGCTTTATATCTAACACAGACTAATCATGATCTAGTCTGTCCTGAGCCCACAAAATAAAGTTTGTGAAGTGTCTGTGTAACGGAGCTCCGCGCACCTCCGTTACATCTGCACGGAGCACACGTCAGCTGACAGCTGACAGATGCAGCTTACAATTTCCTCATCACTACCTGAGCCACCAACCGATCCCCCTCCCTCACGTCCCGATGAGTCTCCTGGACATATCCTGTGTTCTCTGATTTTCCTTTTTCTTTTCTAACCGGCCTGTTTCATAAGCCCGTATACACCCGGTGTCTCGTTCGTGTTCTCTCTCTCTCTCTCTCTCTCTCTCCTCATATAAAAATAAATATAGCCACATAGGAAAACCATAAGTGAAAAAAAGAAGCGCGATAACTGCAAAATGGAAACATTGTAATAATTGCTGTGTGATCACAGCTGGACACAGCGGCCTAATAACTGCCGTTTATATGCAGCGGTCTGTGGGACCGCTGCTGGCGGTCCGAGGTATAATTGCTCAGAAATCGAGTGTGTTTCATTTTAATAAGTTGTAAGCTTCAGAAACCATTAAACACATATATTTAGGAAAAGTCACGGACTGGAAGACCTGTAGGTTTAATGTAAACAAACCTAATTTACATGAGAAAAACACAAACGGTCTGTGAGACCGTCTTGGCGGTTCTAGTGTTAAGTTTATTGTTGTCATTGCATAAAAAGCATATACAACGAAATTTCGTTCGGCAGTCTCCTATAGCAGCAAAGAGCTACAAATCAATCAATCAATCAATAAATAAATATATAAATAAATAAATAAATAAGTGTTGGCAGTGTGCCAGAGTCAAATAAATACATCAACATATTAAAAACATAAATTACATCACGTTAGGAGCTAAGCAAGAGAGGCCGTAGGAAAGAATGCTTTCCACAGTGCTGCGATAGAAGTTGATCATTACTTCCTGTGAGAGGCGGTTCTTTTTCAGCCTCCTAAGAAAGTAAAGCTGCTTCTGGGCCTTTTTGATTAGGCTGGTGGTGTTGTGGCTCCAGGACAGGTCATCTGAGATGTGGAGCCCCAGAAACTTGAAATGTGGGACCCTCTCCACCGGTTGTCCTTCTATTAACAGCTGGGCATGAGGCATTCAGGCCGCCATATTTGAGTCTCAAAAACGACTCCCCAAAACCAATGGGTGACGTCACGGATGCTACGTCCATATTTTTTTTACAGTCTATGGATTATTCATATAAACACATAGGCTACAAACATACACACATATACCAAGACATTAACCAAGAAATAAATAATAGAAACAAACAAAAAACAGATAATAATAATAACACTATATATACATGCTTTTCTGTTATATTAACCCCCCAAAAATATTTTCCTTTCCTTCTGTGATTGGATGTTTCTTTAGCACTTTCATTTGCACTTTAGGAGATGTAGCTATGTACCTTTGTGCTGGTCAAAGCCTCAGAGCAACAAATGAGGGGAACAAACAGATACAGTTGGTCCTGAGTGAAGAGAGATTACCATCTGTCAACAGTTTACACGTCAAAGTTCAACACAGCTCAACTTGATGCAAAAGATTTTAGTTGTTCAGATGGACCACCATATGAACAAACCCACTGTTTTGCCACTTCCTGTGTTAAATGTGTTTTGATGTATTATTTAGCTGTAAGCAATGAGAAAAAAAACAGAGTCAGAAATGACTGAGTGTTGTGTCCCACTGATAAAAGGTCAGAAGGTCTGGGATTTACTGGTTTGCCTTGTTTACCTACACACTAAAAACAGTGTTATAACCCAACTGCTGGTTCAAATAAGGACGAACCCCTTTTTTGGGTTAAGTTTTAAGTTACTCACTGAAAAATAACCCAATTACTTGACCAACCCAGGAATTGGGTTAAATTCATAGCCTATAACCCTGAAAACGTGTTACACTTAACCCAAAAATTTAACCCAACACCAATAACTCAGTAATTGGGTTACAGAGATAACCCAACATTTTTTAGTGTGTAGAAATTATCCGGAAATCATACTAGCTCCCCCTGTCTTTACTGTCTGTATCAGAGTTTTGAGCCCTTTGACCACATATTGCTTCTTAAACTGTTTTTCCACCAAAACTGGCGAGTGTAAACGTTTTTTTTGTTGTTTTTTTTTTACTTTTTTTTTTACACCCACTAATAAAAGCAGAACCCTTTTTCACTGCCAATCGAGTTTGACTTGTCAGGATGAGCAACGCAGCGTCATCACCTGCGTGCAGATCTGTCACTCCCATTGTGGGATGCTACATGTGAGACGGTCCTATTGGTAATTATGTATTTTTAAAACTTATTTCAGGGCTGCAGCTCACTTATTCAATAAGCACATTCATCTTGGCATCGTGTTTACATCAATTCTGATTAAAACCAATAAGCACCTGTGTCCACTGCAGAGTCATTTCGACCCAGGAGTGAATGCCATTGTTGCATTTTCCATTGCCAGATGTCTTTAGAGTTTCTTAAGCAGAACTGTTTTCTCTTTTTGTTTCCTGTCTTATACATTACTCTTTAGATTTACCTTGCAACCCTATACCCGAATACCAGCTTGGTTCAAAAACACTACTTTAGTAGAAAATAGAGTCCATGTTCAGCTCAGAGACCCTCATAGAGGATTGTACCAACAACACCTGAACCAGTTTATTCACCACGTAGTGTAAATGCAGAGGAGTTCAGTGCAGTGATTCACTGACAGCTGACTTTATTTAATCTCGTACCAACTCACAGGGTCAACAGGATGTTACATTCTCTGGAGTGTGTGTGTGTGTGTGTGTGTGTGGGGGGGGGGTTCATGATGTGCAGCGTACATCACGCCTGCAGCTACGCGGAGTGACAACGAGTGTGCAGCCGTGCAGTGGACCAGCAAACTGTCAGATCACAACCAGTGGGATGAAATGTGAGGAATGAGGTCTGGGCCCGGTGAAGCGTGGACGCAGCTCCTCCGGCTGCTCCGCAGTCTTCTGCACTAGAAACACTACAGGATCTGCGTCGTTCACATTTGGTTGGGTGACAGATGTTGCAGATGTCAGCTTTCAAGAGGCAGAGTTTCAGTTCTCAGCTGTTAAACCCGGGCAGAGCCTCAATATGAGGCTCACGGCTGGTTTCGTTTGTGATATTTAGCAAAGAGAGCAAGTCCAGGATTCATAGCTGTGGATTTCCTTATTATACAGATGACCAAAAATGTCTTTGAGCCTCTCCTCTGATTGGTTGATTGTTTTCCAGTTGATCCAAAGATCCAAGAAACCAAATCCTGCTAGGTTGGGTTGTTGGGTCTAGGTTGGGCAGGGCTCAGAGCAGTGACTGCTTTATTGTGACATCACAAAGTTACAGAAGTCCTGACGGCTGTTTTTTTTAGGCTCAGCTTCTGAATACAGGCTGAGTACATTTCCCTCTGGACTCAGCAGTTTGATACTTTCACAGTGTTCATAAAGAACGGAGACCTGCTTTATGATCAAAGAACACATGGACATCTACCTTTATACTCTATGAGCCTTTAAATCATTCATAATATCCGTTGTTCATGAGAATGCTTTTCTTTATCTCACTAGAGAGTGAATGACACATTTTTGGGTCTTTTGCTGTTTGTCTGGGAAGAAAGGAACATTTGAACTTATTCGATAAATTAAACTGTTAATTGAGAAAATAATTTGCAGATTAATTACTAACAACTGGTTATTATAATTTGTAGCTCTTGTTTAGATGAATCATAATTGACACCAGTTTTGATGCTTGCTGGCTGCCCCTTTAAATGACAAAGAGAAGTGACTTCATTTTTATTATTGGTTTGAAAAGCCAGCTGCAACCTTGGTTTTACCCACAGTTTGATCGTGTTCAGTTGACTTGTTTACCTACATGATTTAATGGATTAGCCTATTATTTTATTTAACAGGACATTAGTAGAGGACAAGCCGCGACATGTTTCACCTCTAAGGCAAGAATTTACAGAACAGATTGAATATCTACATGTTTTGATTTTAAATAAACAGTCATACCAAATGTGGACAAAACAATATTGGAAATATTGAATCCTTTCGTTCATGTAGAGGACCAGTTCTAATCAAAAGTAGTAGTAGAGTTGTCACGATACCAAAATGAGTAACCACGGTACTATACCAGACAAAGTATCACGGTTCCGGGTAATATCACGATACTGCAACCTTTTTTTATTATTATTATTTTTATGAACTGCAATGTATTTGTACAAGTTATAAATACTTATTAATTACTTATAATGTTGTTTGGTGCATGATAAACATAATACTAGTGAAGTAGGAATTAGACTGAAACAAATATTTTTAAATAAGCAATAAAAAACAAATAAATGAAGTTAGAATTTATATGGTGAAAAATAAATAACCATTCAGTCTCTTGCACATTAATTTATGTTTAACAAATATAAATAATCAACTTAGGATAAAAACAAATCCACTGTCTTTTAAAAAAAAATCTATTTGACAATAATGCTTCTTCATAATAAACCATAGAGGACAAAATACAATGAACAGGAACTGATTCCCTGTGAAAACTATATTTTTATGCATTTTCTAGGTGCTTTATACTTGGACATCCTTTAACTCTTTATTCCTCAGCCTGTACACGGAGCATATAGCCTGATATTAGCCAATGAGAAAATAAACAGAGCTAAATGAATTAAGTGCCACTGACGACGACACCGCGGCAGACTCGCCGCTCGCGCCCGGGACAGAACTTTAGCTCGTTGTTTGTTTTGAAGCGAGTTTCTATCGAAGCGCTGTCTCAGCTGTCTTCATAGAGTCCGTTCTTGCCGGCATGAACACACGAACAGCCAATCAGATAACAGATGGGCGGACCCAGCGTGCGGAAACAGCCTATCATATCCCCGGACATCACCAGTAACAGGCAAACAGCCAATCATTCAGCAGCTGTGTAGTTCGGTTGCAGTGGGTGCATGTGGGTTTTGTTTACAAGGGAGTGCGTGCAGTGAGAAGCCGGGAGGAGAGGAGAGGCGGCCGCTATAGCGGAAACTGGCACCGGTAGTAGTAATCCACGGTAGTACCGTCGTGTAGAATTTGTAGTATAGTAGGAACCGTTACGTTTTGGCACCGCGGGGTACCGTGGCTACCGTGGGTATCGTGCAACTCTAAGTAGTAGAGCTAAATGGTTGTGACAACTTGTAAAAAACATATCATTTTAACCTTCATGGTTTCCCTATGGTTCAACATCACATCTTAACCTTCAGCTTTATGGGAGTGAAGGTCTGTGAGTGAGAGGTGTGACCTGCTGGTGCACCCAGCTCCTCTCTGACAGGTCGCTCAGTCAGTCATCTGCCTGCTGCTCGGGTTCAGCCAGCGGTTAGAGAAACCATCCCTTAGCAAGGTCATCTCTCCAAGGCCTGTAACAGACAGTAGCACTGGCCTTGTACGAGAAACCAAATGCGGACCTGATCCAGATGAGACCACCATTAAAGGGATAGTTCACTCAAAATTCAAATTTCACTCATTATCTACTCACCCTCATGTCAACTAAGAGCTGTGAGAATTTTCAGAGTCCTCTGTGCCTTCTCGGAGTTACAGGGGGGTCTGCGCAGCAGGATTTGTCCATATAATGGTTGTGAATGGATACCACTTTTCTTCGTCCAAAAAGACACACCAAAAAACATCCAAATACCCCCATAGTGCTCGTCTGTAATGTCCCTCTTGTATTGAAGCCCCGACATGAGAAATTGTTCCGCCGGTCAGTGCAATACACAGGAAGAGCAGTGAACTGAGACACTGGGAGCTTCCACTACAAACAAGCTTAAAATATAGACTTATTTAATTTTTTTCGGAACAATTTCTCATGTCGGGGCTTCAATACAAGAGGGACATTACAGACGAGCAGTATGGAGGTATTTTGATGTTTTTTGGTGTGTCTTTTTGGACAAAGAAAAATGAGTGACTGCTGCGTGGACCCCCCTGTAACTCTGAGAAGGCACGGAGGACTCTGAAAATTCTCCCAGTCCTTAGTCGACATGAGGGTGAGTAGACAATGAGTGAAATTTGAATTTTGGGTGAACTATCCCTTTAAAGAAAAAAAAAATCATAATCATAAATGGCCGCCTGTAATGTAGCTCCTGGTGTCATTCTACACCTCAAACAGCCGAACAGTGAGCACAGTTAGCAAGCGGCCTTCCCCTGTCCCTCTGAAAATACAGTGAACTATCTATATCTGTGCATCATCCTCCCTCTCCTGACTCACTGTACACTATACATGTACCGCTGTGACGCTAACCGCTAGTGCTAACGGCCACGATTGATTGTGTGCTAACCATGAGCTGATATATTGTGTGTTCTTAAGCTAACACTTGTGAATGTATGTTAATGTTGTTTGCTGGGAGACTTTTTTTTACTAACTGCTGTATGCTGCTGTTGATATTGTGAGCTAAAGGAATGCTAACATGGTAAGATATGCTAACTATAAGCTAAGTGATAAGACTGTTAAGTGTGTGCTAATGCTATGCTGCTGTTATTTAGTGTGTGCTAAGCTAATGCTGATAGATTTAAGTGTGCTTTTTGCTTTAACACTACTAGCCTCACTTGTTTGCTAATGCTTAATACTGTGTGCTGAGCTATTGCCGATAGTGTGCTGTAATGCTAACTGGTGGTTGTTTATGTGTGCCTGTCTGTGTTGCTGTTTTGTCGTTGTTGTCGTTGTTGTTGTCTATCTTTCTCTGTTTCTCTCTTGACTTTATTTTTCTCTCTTTTTTCTCCCTCTCCCCAACTCTCTATCTTTCTATCTCTCTTTCTATCTCTTTCTGTCAGGTCTTATTCCTCCACCTCCACCTCTACTACCACCACCTCTTGTCGTTCCTCCAACAATCCTACTAGCATCACCACTCCTTCCTCCACCTCCTCCTCCTCCTCCTCTCTCTACTCCTCCAGCCTACCTCCTAACAGCCACGCCACCTACCATCAGTACTGCTGTCCCGCGCGCCTCCGCCTGCCCAAGCCTCCCTGCGCCCTGCCCCCCGCCAAGCACCACGAGCAGGCAAGGTAAGGGCCAGAGTCCCCCCTCCTCAACACCCAGCCTCACCCAGTGCCCCCCACCCCCACCCCCCACACTCTGCCTCCACCCACCACACTGCACCCCCTCCTTCCCCCCCAGACCACATCCAGCAGCAGGGAGGGAAGTGACACGCACGCACCATCACGTCTCAGTTACAGACTTAGCTCCATGTCTTTATTATAGTTTCTAACCCTCCACTTGATTGAGGCTCGATCATGCACAGGAATAAGACTGTATCACTTTAGAGAGCATAAAGATGATCATATCAGTGCATAAACACTGTGTCAAACACATGCTTAAAACTAAATGAAGTCTATTAAGATCCAGGTAAGTTTAATCATAGATTAAGTCATTATAACAATTGTTAGAATTATAGCAATTGTGACAGTTCTGCTGTGGTTTGTCTTGTGTTCAATGACTTTTTTTTAATCATTTCACTATATTTTTAAGATAAACTATAGAGAGCCTAAGCGGAAGCAGGAAGTAACGGTCACCATGGGACCTCAACTCTGAAAAACTCGCCATTCAAATGAACGGGACGGAAAATTTTATTTCGTGATCCGTTTGAATTGTGCCATGAGAAAAAAATCTGTCCTCTACCTGTTTAAAACATCACGTTTCATCCCGAGAAATCAGCCGTTTGTTGTAAAGCTATTGTAGAATAAAATTCAGAAGAGTCTGTAACCAGAAAGACTACAAGTTGCGTAGGTGACGTCACACACCAAATGCCGCCCTTTCCCGTGTCAGTTGGTGCCGTATTTTCTGTGGGACACAGATCTGTAGTCCGTAGAGCGGTCTTTACACAAAATACATTCTTCTGTTGCCGTTTTATGATAAACGGCTGATTTCTCGGCATGACACGTGATGTTTTAAACAGGTAGAGGACATATGTTTTTCTCATGGCGCAATTCAATCGGATCACGAAATAAAATTTTCAGTTTCAGAGTTCAGAGTTTTTCAGAGTTGAGGTCCCATGGCGCCGTTACTTCCTGCTTCCGCTTAGGCTCTCTATTAATCCCCTATTTCCAACGATAATTGGCAATAAAAATAGCCAATAAAAATATATGTCTCATATATAATACTATAGACTAATGTTATTATATTTTATCATCAAGTATTGGAGTAATTTCTGTGCTGTTATTCAGAAAAACAAACACAGGCTGGGCGTATCAGTGAGTGTTTGAAGTTGAGAGTATAACCAGTAGGTTAGTCCAGGACTATGTTACCCAGACTTCCTGGATCCAGACTGTGTTTGGTTCCTTTATCCTGGTATTTAGACATTCATTTAGCTGAATTCACCCACCTACCTATCTCTGTTGATATCACTAGAGTTCAGTAGCAGACCTTCTGAATGTGATACGGTCTAAAGCAAGTAAACCTTAAAGGACAATTCCAGGCAAATTCAACTCAGGGCTGTATTTTCCGAACATTTTAGGTCTAAAAGAAGGAATCTGAAGATTTTCAGTTTAATTGCTCCTGTTTGTCTGTCCCCGCATCCCACCTGAATGGAGCGGATTGAAGTTCCGCTGCTTAGGCTGATTACATCCCTCAAAGCCACAATTTTTTTTTCACAGACAGCGTCAGATGGCGACTCAAACATGCACCGAGAAGTTTATTTACTTCAAGCAAGCCGACATGTTTGTAAAACTAGATCTAATTCAAAGTCTCGAGACCCAAGTTGACGCTCTCGGTGTGTTCAGGTGCAGTCGGAAGCTCCCGTTTGTGTCATAAACACAGGAATATCAACTCTTAACTTGCTTGAAGTAAACAATTTTTTTCCACAGATGTAAACAGCCTAAGCAGCAGTACTTCCATCTGCTCCCATTCATTGCTGCCGTGGCGATGCGGGGTCAGACACAACTAGCGCAAAACAGGAGCAATTAAACTGAAAATCTTCAGATTCCTTCTGTTAGACCTAAAATGTTAGGAAAATACAGCCCCGAGTTGAATTTGCCCAAAATTGTCCTTGACCTTGAGTTTGGATTGTTTTGTCAAAATAAAGACGGTCAAATTCACGCTTGATGCACTGAGCCTCATCCGCTGACTCCCCCTCCCTCACACCCTCCCTCTCTCCCCCACAGAGACCTATGATACTTTATAATGACCCCCTCACCCCCACCCCCCTCCCTTCGCAGTTCACACACACACACACACACACACACACACATACACATGACACAGCACTGGAGGTGAAGCAGCCTCTCGAATCACTCATCTATCATTCCGCCAGAAACACCATCACATCAGACCTCACCCTTCTTCTCCTCACCCGCTGTCACCCCCCTCTCTCCCCTCCCCTCCCCTCCCCTCCCCCCACATCCTCCATGCCGCTCTGAAACAAACCACATGATGAAGCCGAGCTCAAAATCCAGACCAGTGGAAGAGCTGATGACTCAGCAGCAGCTTTCTGATCCTTCCTAATATTATTCATCAAATACTTCTATTTTAGTCTTCAATCTAAATGTTCACTTCAGCCATGTTTTTTTATTTGCAGATGGTGAAGGTCAAATTTCTAATTAAATCTAGAAATTTGAGTCCTGATGGTTTTCACAATCAACTTTAACACAGCTGTGTTTGCTTAATATCACCTTTTAAGAGAAGGGAAAATATTTCTCCTTTTTCACTTTGCATAATGAGGGGCCAGGTCCGAGCACGGGACTTAGAAAATCCAGTTAAACTGTATCAGTCAAAAAAAAAAAAAACTACGGTTGCATTTTTATTTAGATTCTCAAAAGATACAATTCCAGCCGCAGTTAGCACGTCCAAACACACACACACACACACACACACACACACACACATGTTACTGTATATCCATGTATACTGTGCTTTTAAGTTCCCAGTCACCATCCAGGACTGACTGTTGAGCACTAACTGATCCCAGGCTAGTTTGATACATTTAGAATAAACTTTACATAACTTATCCTGCTGTAAATGCTATCAATGTCTCCTGCTGCAAATTAAAAAAGTTTGCCCTAGCGAACCAGTGGGAGACTTTTATTGTTAAGTAGATGCATTGTGTTTTCGGGCTAGAAGTAATTTTCTCCAGGATACAAATGATTTATGTGATATTTGGTCAGTGGATCATTTTTAAATATTACAGGGAGGAATAATATGAGGAGAAACATCTACAATGACAAACTCTGGGAACTCCAATAACTCTTCCCGTGGTGTCCTGCTAAAACCAGCATGACCTCAGCAATCAAAATTGATGAGCTCAGCATGAGAATCATCACTATAATAATCATAATAAAAAAAAACACACAAGTGACCTCTGACCACCCCTTTTATGAGGAACATTATTACTGAAGGCATTAGCAGATGTCCTGTCAGTGTAAGTGATAACGTGGGGGTCCCCTCTGTGATCTGCCACAATGATAATTATCTAATTACGATAATGTGATAAATTGCATCTCCCATTTACGTAAATTACAGAACATGTTCTGCCAAGACGTAGTCATTAGTTGATAACAGCCTGATTTCAACGTCTCAGCGGTTTGCATGTGCAGCACTTTGGGAACATTGTTAAATTGTAGCATCTACCAATGGCTTGCATTCGGGATTCAGCATTCATAAATTGAAGCAACAGAGAACAGGTTACATTGCCCCCCTCTGAACTGGGAGAGTCTCTGCACATCAGTCCCTATACCACAAGTAAATTCTCTGTCTGTGGGAAACAATGTGATGTCAGTGAAATCTCAAGCAGGAACACCTGTGATATTCTGGAGCATCTGTCTCTGTTACATGGACTTCAGTTGCAGGACTGGCATGTATCTGACTCTTTACACATGAGTGCAGCTGCTTCCAAACCAAGCAGCACCTCAGTTATCAGGTGTAAAAAACACTAGCAGACAGGCTAAATAATGATGCGGTATAAATCCTGATGGCTCTCAGACTACAGCCTAATACTTAAAACCTGTTCAGCCACAGAAAATTCATCAGGAATAGTTAACCGAGAATGAGAGTAATAAGAAGAACTGATAATGATAATGGTATCAATAAAATCGTCTCAATTCCCACTCCATGTACAATAGGAGTGGTGAAATTAATCGTTTCTAAGATGCATCACAGTGCACATAGGCGTCATTTACGCTGGGGACGCTGGGGTCATGTCCCCACCACTTTTTGTCAAGAACAATTTTGTCCCCACCACAAAATTAACTTAACATTATCCTAATGAAGAATGACGAAAAAACGTTGATAAACTATGACAGAATAGGCAGCTGAAACAGTGTGCACGGCGCAGAGCTTCTGCCGCGAAGCCAACTCGCAACAATGTAGCTTCGATTAAAGAGTTCTCACAGCCCGGAGCGGCGCGCTGCGCGCGTCCTCGCAGCCGCTTGGCTGGTCGCACAGGGAGCAGCTTCTCTCTCTCCGCGCCGGTAAAACACCCACTTCACTCGTCTGTACTCGGTTTTCCACACACACAGGTCTGTCTCTAGCTCTGTATGTATGTGTGTGTGTGTCTCGTGTGCAGACGCAACTGACATATAGGCCTATTTATAGACGGACAAGCAACAACTTCATTACCGGTAATCATCATTTTATTTTGAAAATTGACCGGATTCTCTCGCCTTTTCTGTGCCCGACTTCCTGTCTGGTACGATCCGTCTATCCAGCTTGACAACGGCGCTCACGGCTCGCGTGAAAAATAGAACAGACGCCGAACTGAAGCGCGGCAGCGCGCGAGCCTCCACGCGGGGTCGATTGTACCGGATGAGACAGCACCCGATATATACTTAATGTTTGGGTGCAAAGTCACTGTTAAAGAAATCAACATCTAATCTGTCCCTTCAAAATAAAGTTAGTAACGTGTCTGTTCGGAGCAGCTGCTGACAGTGACAGTTCCTCATCACTAAACCTGAGCCACCATCCGATCCTTCCTCACTCACGTCGTGACGACGGGACAAAGTCTTTTGGACATATATTGTATATTCTGTGTTTTTCCTCTCTATAACCGTCTTGTTTCAGTTTTTGCCGCTTGGCAATCATCTGGTGCACCCGCTGTTTCTCTGTTTCTCACTCACTCTCGATGCGCATAGATTATAAAAAAATAAAAATGAAAAAACACAGATGCGCAAATTGAAATGACCTACTGTAGTGTAGTCTAACAATTCAATGACCACAGCTGATCACCAGCTTGTGGAAAGCAGCTTGTTGTGCCCCACCTGTCACGTCTCTAAGCACAACTACGGCTTGTGAGTCCAGCTGCATCGGGTCCAGGGTCCAGGCTTCAACACTGGTCGGACCTGGTCGGGTCTTTGCTCATTTATTTGCTCAAACTTGGAGCCAGACCCGGTCCACGAGGAGACCAGAGTCTGGTTGAGAACGGTGTCAGGTGCGGTGCAGTGCGGTGTCGAGGGGGGGGGTGCATATGCTCATTGTCCCCACCACTTTTCAAAGTAAACTGACGCCCTTGACAGTGCAGGTGTGGGCACAGGCCGCCATCTTGGACAGCTACGTACGGCAACTCCACTTGGACAGACTTCATTAAAGAGGCCGACCTATTATGCTCATTTCAGGGGCTTTTGGACAGAAAAAAACTCTCCAAACTCGAGCGTATCCAACATTTTAAACATATTATATATATATATATATATATACTGTATATATAGTGTGAATAGCAAAGCATAATCAGTCCCCTTTATAAAAAAAAAAAAACAGAACAGCGGAGCGTGCCGACACGGTGTGGCCCAGGACAGATGCTCAAGTGTGGGTGAGAGGAGTGGAGACACTGGGTTGGAACATAAACCAAGTGCCCTGCTTTCACCCACAGGGCGAGAAACACCGTGTCGTGCCACAGCCGCCCGCCGCAGAAGTCCGTCGGTGGAGGCAGATGGGGCGTCCCGGTCTGGCTGACCTGGGAGCACCAGGACCGCGGAGGACAGCCAAATCAAGACGCCACGTCTGCCTCCCAATCCGTGCGGGCGCCTGTGGCATAACATGTCAAGCGGTGATCGGCCCCGAGCCGGGCTGTTAAACAGTATTTTCAATATAGACCTTTAAGTAGACTTGCGCTTGTAGCCCACGCAAGTTGTGCAGTGCCCTAATGAAGTTTGTCCAAGTGGAGTTGCCGTACGTAGCTGTCCAAGATGGCGCAAATCAGGCAGTGACAGGGATGTTGCACTGAGCTGTGGCTCTACAGAACTAGCATAAATGGTGGAAGGAAGTGAAAGTCAGTGAAAGTAGGGTGACCATATTTTGATTTTCAAACTAAGCACCTGCTTAGCGCACCATGCCCCCAAGAGCAATAAACTTTCTGTGTAACTTCTGTCGATCTGTTGAGAAATCCTGTGTATTTACAAAAACCCTTAATTGTTGTGGTTGTGGTATGACATTTAGTACTAGGCCTATCAGTGAAAATCAACCCCAGGCTGCACTTTTGGCTAAATTTGATATCATTTCAGATTAAAAACCATAGATGGCTAAAAACATTTCAGGCTAGGATGATGATCCATAACAACAGATTAGAAAAATCTAAATTAGTTTGTAGTAGCTAGGGTTGTAAATGATCAATATTCAGTATTATTGGCAGTAATAGAGGGCCCCTTAGGGCCCCATGGAGGCTTGGGCCGGCCCTGATCACAGTTAAACACGGCTGTCAGGTATTTAGAAAAGAAAAAAGAAAAGGAAAATGGTGACTGACTACGTGGCTGTCCTGGACTACCGGCCGTTCTTCTCCAGAGCAGAGATGTCCAGTCCGCCCCTGGTAAAGTTGCACTTGCGCTTCGGCATTTTGTGAGCAGAGGCAACGCTGCTCCGACGTCTGCTCCCTCTGTATGAGCATGTGGCAGAGCCGCACAGAGGCAGCCTCTCGGGAATTACATCAGAGACGCAACAAAATACCGTGTGTTCTGTGCAAAGCGCCAGTCAACTCGGTTTAATGGTCCCATGAAAAACAATGAAAACCGGACATTTTCATGAATTTATAAAACCCGCCCGGACACCCCGGACAGGGCATAAAAAGTGGACATGTCCGGGTAAAAGAGGACGTTTGGTCACCCTAGTGAAAGTGAAAGTTGAAGTGAAAATGTGAGTGTTTTGAAAGCAAACACATAGGCACGTTGTTGTTGTTGTTGTTTTTTTAGTAAACAGAATTACACTTGGAACACCTTGGAAACTCCTCAAACACCAGGAAACATGTTAGCCGTTTTTACTCAGACAAGCTAACGCTGGCCACCGTAGAAAAAACTGCTGACACAGCTCAGCCATAATTGAATCGATCCGGTCAACTCGGCTCCAAAACTCAGAAAGGGAGAAGAAAATCATCCAATGTGTGGCTGCTTTTCCTGACAGAGATTTACAGCCTCATTCCGTCATGGAGAACTCACATAGTCAGAAAAGGTCATACCTGACCTCTAAACCAGAAACAAAGCCCAGATAATATATTCAATAGGCCATAACATGCGATATGTTACTGACTCCCTGTATTCAGTGTGCAATTTGTGAAAAAACCCAAGTGGGGGGGGGGGTTGAAACATTTTTATCCATGGAAATACATTACAAACAACAGCCTGCCTATCCTGGTAGACTTGTCAGACATTGATAAAACTATTTCAGCACAGCATTTTCAGCCAAACTTTAACTGGCTGGGGGACGCCGTCATACAAAACAAAACAAAACAAAAGGCAAATACTAATTTAACACATTCCTTTTCAAATGTGTTAGGCCAGGTGCCAGGCGTTTCAGGATTCAGCACTGCAACAGCGGACAGCGTATCTTTCACTTTCTCCAGTCCAAGTGTGGCTATAAATGGACTATAGCCTTTTTAAAAATATGTCAGGCATTGGGAGCGCGTCAGCTAGGTCGGGAAGTAGAAGGAGGTGCATTGAGCCAGGAACACACCGGCCCGACAGTCGGGTCTCGTCGGACGGCGCCGGGTCCTCGTCTGTTTGGTGTGTTCATCTGCGTCGCGGAGCGTCGGAAGCTGTCGGGTCTCGTCGGGGCCGATTCAACATGCTCAGTCGGGGCTCGTCGGGCGTCGAGAGAGTAGACTAGTCGGGTACTCTGATTGGCTGTGTGTTAGCTATGGCAATTCTGATTGGCGGTGCCCTAAGCGAATGAGCACGGTGTGTGGGAGGGGCAGAAGTGACCACAGTAAACAAACGGTGAAGCAATATATTAAGCGGCAATATATATTTAAGCATCAAATATGTTCAATCAAACCCACATAGTTTGAAACAACGTTCAATACACACACAGCTAGTGTCACAACTAAGCATATAAAGTCTGCTAGCTTAATGCTAACGTATAATGTAAAACACCATAGACGGGCTAACAGTCTGTGGAAGCTGCTACCGGGGACCAGGGCAGCGGCTGTCACAGCGGCAGCAGCCGCTCTACTGACCTGACCGCTGGCTGGTTAAATTCTTTTTAGGAGATTAATGTTGGTCTCATTGATGAAATTTAACAACTGTGGCTGTGGCATTAGTTTGTTTGAATGAAAAGTGAGCAGGGCTGCCTCTGGGCTATGTACTGAAATCACCACATTTACGTAAATAAATAAATGTTTTACAATGAACCGATCAGTCTAATAAATTTTATTTTGTTAAATCGACATGGTTACTGTGCATGGCAAAGATTATTACCACTTTATGACTTAAAATTGGTCGGTATTTCTATGGGAGTCTACGCCACTCAATCGCTCTGGTCGGCAGGAGTCGGGGCGATGCGTTTCACTGTTTACTTTCTCCCGACTGTGGCCGACGAGAGGCGACAGACTCGTCGGACAAAGGCCGTCAGCATCTGGGCGCATCGGGGCGGCGTGTTCCTGGCTTTACACCCGAAACAATGTAATTACATATATAATGTAGAAAATGTAGGATGCTATGCATTGTGATGCATAATGAAACTCATTGACATGATAATCATAATGGAAACGAGTTGTAGAAGCCGTGAAGAAGCTCAGCCCTGATATAGAGCAGGGATGCACAATATACTAGTAGAAACCGAAGTGAAACATAGACCCAGTGTGTGTGTGTTTGTGTGTGTGGAGGATAAAAGTGGATGTGTCACACACGGAGGTTTCAGAGGGTGTAACGCTGCGGTTTCACCTGATGACTAACGTGCTGATGACAGGGTGAGGTCACCGACCTCTTTGACTCTGATTCCTCTGTTGTCTTCAGTAGCATCACTTCAGCCCGTACATGAACACAACAACAGTGTTACAGAACACTCTCAAACTCCTCGTATCATAGACAAGTAACAGGAAGTATCCTTAACCAAAATGCAGAATAACAGAAAAACATGTGATAGAATGATGAGAAGAAATTCTGTAAACTTGAGGTCGTCATTGGTCCAGAGTTTTGAAGACTGTCCATAAGGGAGCTGTAGAAAACCAGAACCTGAGCTGCATGAATCCAAAGATGAAGGGAACACAAGATCCACAGACAAAATGAAATCCACACTGGTGTGAAACATCCTTTAAAACTTGAGTATAGAAAAACAAACTGAGAACATGACTGTGTGGATTAAAAATAGAAGAAAACAAACAAAAAAAGGTCAAGTTTATTTATTTAAGAAATGGGACAATGCATATTAATGAACAAAAAAGTAACAATGAAAAAAAAAAGTAAATATGAAAAGAGATTGTAGCCAGTAATGTCTATCTCTTGTCCCATAGGCAGGGAAAGAAAAGTCATATCTATTTTTGTTTTGTGGATTTCAGCTCATCTTCACTGAGCGGTGCTTATAGAGTAGTGATCTGTAGAGGAGTCCTCAGACCTCACAGAGGCTGTATTTAATTTGGCCCAACCCAGCTCAGGTCCTGTGTCAAATTAAAAAGACCTATAAAATAGTTGATATCCTCCCCAAAAAACTGACTTGATTTCAACAGCAACATTTACAACACATTATGTCTTCCTTATAAAAGGTTGAATTATCATGTTGTTACTTATTTATGTTTCTTTGAGGCCACATGGAATAGGTATTCTTCATAATTGCAATGGAAGTTTTTCATAATTGCAATGGAAGTCCCACCAAAACAAGTCGATTTTCAGGACAATTATGGACAAATTGAATAAAGATTCTTAGATTTAGAAATTAGTGCTGTCAATCGATTAAAATATTTAATTCCGATTAATCTCATGAATGTCATAGTTAACTCGCGATTAATTGCAAATTAATTGCACATTTTTATCTATTCTAAATGTCCCTTGAATTATCATTTTAATCCTCTTATCAACATGGAAATGTGGATAGGCTTGCTTTGTGCAAATGTTTTTTAATGAAAACAACAATGTGTAGTCTTATATTTACACTAACATTCTCACTTTGAGCAGTCATCACAAAATCTATCAATAGTGTGTGTGTGTGTGTGTGTGTGTGTGTGTGTGTGTGTGTGTGTTCATCTCTCTTGCTATGTTTAGATAAATAAACACAAATAAACTACAAACGCACACACGTGGCCTCTCGTATTCGCCAATCGCTGTGTTTTATTTTGAAAACTGACCGGATTCTCTCGTGTTTCTTTGTGTGACTTCCTGCCAGGATTGATGCAATCGCGCGCGCCTCGCGCACAAAACAGACCAGACGCCGAAACAATCCCTGCAGGGCACGAGCCGGCTGCGGAGGTGCGCGCCGCGGCACGTCTGGTGTGAACGACACATTAACATGGCCGCTGAAATAAAACTGGCTCCGTTTCTCAATGCTTCACGGCGCTTCCGCATCCGGTGTGTCGCCGGCGTTAATCTCGCGATAAAAGAATTGACGCCATTAAAATTGATTTGCGTTAACGCGTTAATAGCACGTTACCTTTGACAGCCTTATTTGAAATGTATATTTTTGTATAAATGCTCCATGTAGGGCGACTAGGGCGAATATACACAATAATAAAGTAGTTGGTTAATACAGAATTTCACTGGAAAGTCCCTGAACTCCTCCTAAGATGTTCGTTGAGTCAGAAAATTGTGCTCCATAAAACACTGTGCTGGTGAAAGTGTTACAGTGTTACTCCCTTCTTTAAGACATGCTGATAGAGGAATACCCACATGGTTGTGCGCAATTACGCAGCAGAGCGCAGACAGGGACTAGTTTGCCTGTCTAGCCTCTACCTGCTCTTTTTTTACTAAACTTAACCAACTCCTTTCTTCATTGCCTAAACCCAACCAGTGCAAAATCTTTTGGGGAAAAAATATGCTAGGGCAGGATGTTTAAAAAAAAGAAAAAAATACTGTCATTCTGACCATAGGAGGCAAGATTTGTCGGAATGATGGGACGTTTGATAGAAAATTAAGTGTTGACATTTAGACAGTTAGAGGCCTATGTTGGACTGGTGGGATGTCGGAATGGCGGTTGCCCCCCTGTTAAAAAAGATGCTTTAACCATTTAGTTACGTATTTTAATCAGTCAATGTACCAAACAAAGAGTTAAGTCCTTTACATTACAGTATATGTTGTAGGCTATTTATTTGATCATACATAGATACACACTGTACATTATCAGATAACAAGCTGTCTTCTCAAAATGTAGAAATTATTTTTGCTCCATTATGAATTATTACAGCGAGCTACAAACTGCACAAACCACATGTTTCATTACAACGTGTTTACAACCTGTTGACACTTTGAACTGGGAAAGTTCACTCGTGATCTGGACAGCACTCTGGTTTCTATCTAACCTCCGTCTTACTTATTGATTGTGAAAACCTGAAGTGTTTCTCTATAACTGTAAACACAGGCTGATTATTGAAAGTGTCGTCTGCAGCAAAACAGTGTGCAGGAAGGTTTTAAGGAAACATGTGGTTGATCGAGACGACACGGATAAATGTTGTGACACACACACACACACACACGCACACAGCTGGGATCTCCTCAGATGATTAATTATTGTTTTCAAGCCGTTTAGATGATTTAATTGAAAGGAGGAAACATGAAACTGCTGAGTGGGATCAAAGTGATGGATCACTGCCGGGCTGTGATTATCACACTAATCTGCACTTTATACCAGCATTACATTTGCATTAATGTGTCCTGGCACAGGCCGCCATCACAACATTACCAAAAGGCTTGGCTTCAGCCCGTCACTTCACCCCCTCACTTGCATCATTCATCCATCCATTCATTCATCCCTCCATCCTCCTCCCCCTCCTCCCTGTCCTCGCCCCTTGAGATAAACACTCAGGCGGGAGTGTGGTCGCCTAAAGTCGATCGTTTTAGAGATTAATTATGTCCCGAGGCGTCAAGAGAACGCTGCTTCACCTCCGCAGGGGGAAGGTCACTCCTGCAGTCAAGATATATGTGAACACTGACATCTGGTGGCCGACTGCAGTACAGCAGCTTAAAAAAAAAAAAAACCCCAAAAACATTTCCAGACTTTCTCCTCTTTTCTTTCTCACTTCTTCTTATTCCTTTTCTTCCTCTTCTTCTATCATAACTTCCTCTCCTCTCCCTCTCTTGCTGCCCTTCCTCTCTATTTGTCTCTGTTTGTCTGTCTGTCTCTCAGAGAGGAGGAAGATGACGACATCGCCCATCAATTCTGTTGCCCCGCCTCCGAGTGCAGTAGCCCCTCCTCTAGGTAACCAGGGGCGACCGCGAGCCGAGCCCCCCCCTCACCATGCCCGTCTCTCCCTGAGGGGTGATTATACACACCTTGTATTCCTCCCTCCTCCATGGCTGTCTGTATCTTTTCTTTTTCTTTTTCTGAATCTGATCCAGAAACAGCAAGAAAACCAATCTGACACGTGTCGTGTAAAAAAAAAAAAAACCAACAACAACACAAAAGGAGGAAATCTGGGGCTCCTTCATGAATACGTTTTCAGATTAAAGGCTTGTTTGTCCATAGAACCAGAGACTGACAGACACTTTGGAATTCTTGTGCAAAATAAGAAATCTCAACCTTTAAAAGAAGATAACAAAGCTGGCTTTGCAACTCGACTGCTGATCCAACTTTTTTCCTCTTTTCTTTTAAACCTGGCGACAGTTTTTCTTAAAGAGTAGAAAATGACAGGCCGGCTTTAAAGCAACAGGACTGTTCATCACCGCCACAGTCTGACCCGGCTGGAGACGCTCACTCGGCAGGATGCAGTGACTCAGCTGAACGTCGGCCATGAGTCTGCATTTTTCTTTTTCTTTTTTTTTTGTGTATAATGCAAACATACCGGCCGGTCTCTGACCTCCATCTGAGAACAAACTCAGAGCTCGTCTCCACGTTTACGGTCAGATCGGGGGACTTTATCAGTTTCTCTTACTCCCTGTCCGAGCATGAAGCCATGACCCCGCTGTTTCCCTGACGACGCTGTGGCCTGAGCCCCATGCAGACAGAGTCGGTGTCCCCGACTCTGTCTGCATGGGGCTCCGGTGCGGGCAGCGGCACGTCTTCTCCACATCGCGCCATCCTCTTTGGGACGAAAGGACCGCAGCCTCTAGGTGGGACATGAATCGGAAAGAGTTTTCCAGCTGTTCATGAACTGTTGCGCACCGCTCTGGCAGGTCACCAGACGTCAAGAGGAGGTCCTCTTCTGTAAACAAAGCTGGTGTGCTGGCGGAGACGGTGGCTGGAAGAACCGGCCGCTGGTGTCATCAAGTTGGTCTCCTGCTGTGTCTTTTGTAGAGTATTTATCACCCCTACATACTGCCACCAGGGTTCTCCTTACAACTGGCTCTTTTTTTTAATTCAATAATCTATTTGCACCCAAATACAACACCGGAGTGTAAACAAGAGCACGTGTGAATGAAAAGTGTTAAGGAAAGGTTTGCCAGGAAGAGTTGATGGTTTTGTTTTGCAGTGTGAACACGGTGATTTAAATGAGCCAGAAACCAGGACAGGAGTTTGATGTGAAGAAGCAGGATTCTGCTTCAGGCTAAAAAGAATGTCAATTCTATAAGTTGTGATAAGTAGCGTGGTGCTAAGTGGACTCGGTCAGGACCAGAGACCCATCTGTGGTCTGAAGGTGAAGCAGCCGTCAGGTCTGCCGAGTCTCCGCCGCCAAACTCAGTGAAGTTTTCTCAATTATTTTTGCAAAGTGACGGAGAAAATCAAAAATCAAAAACACTTGAAGTGCTTCCCTCGGTTACAGTTTTAGGGAGAACCCTGGTGCCTAATCTGTACAGTGCACACACACACACACAAACACACACACACATCAGTTGCAAGAGTCCTCAGAGATAATTGAAGGTCATCAGCTGAGTGTGTTTACATGCGGGAGAGTTCAGGTTTAAGGCAATACTTTATGTTTTCATCTAAGGTGTTTTTAATAACGTCGTATGACACATAACTGGTTTGTTCTGATTGTTTTACATACAGACCAAGCACTGTTGTGTTGTATGACACACACTCGTGGGAATCACACAAACCATTTCAAGTCATGTCCATGTAGCTTCTCTGGAGGAGTTCAGGGAGTCTGGGTCTCAGCAGTCAACTCCCAGCACCACAGACTCCTAATTTTAGCAAAGAAAGGAAGACAAACTGATTTTTAGGCAAATAACTCAGAATCTGTCTCCTGGGTGCTGGTGCACTGCAAAAACTCAAAATCTTACCAAGAATATTTGTCTTATTTCTAGTCAAAATGTCATTTCTAGTCAAAACAAATCTAATTCCACTTAAAATAAGACTCATCACATTAAAAAGTAGCTTGTTTTTAGACACTTTTTACTTCTTTCAAGCAGATTTTCACTTGAAATAAGTAGAAAAATCTGACAGTGGAGCAAGTTTTTCATTCTTGAAGTGAAAATGATCTAAAAACAAGTAAATTTTTAGATGATGAGTCTTATTTTAAGTGGAAAGAGATTAGTTTTGACTAGAAATGAGACATTTTGACGAGAAATAAGACAAATATTCTTGGAAAGATTTTGAGTTTTTGCAGTGTGGTTCTGACTGAGTTATGCGATTTTAACTCACTTTTATGCTGCGTTCACATGGAATCTGGCAGATGGACTACAGCCACGGGACGGAACGCGATAAAACAAACAAACGGTCCAACAGAACGGCAAGACGGCAAAACCATACACACATGACGTACAAATTATTGTGTATTATTTAATGTTATTATCATGTCTATACATATATAACTATAAAATTCAGATTTCTCTTGATATTGCATTGCAAACTGAAACTTATGTTACATTTCCTCCAAAACGTCACATCCAGTTGTGAATTCCGTGGCGGTGGACGGTAAAAGTTAAAATATTTTAACTTTGGACGACATTGCCAAAGTTTTACCGTCCTTCTCTCGTCCACTAAAATGACATCCGGTTTGCCGTCTGCCGGACTCCATTAGTTCCGCAAAAGAAGAAGAAGAAAGAATATTTTGCACACGTATCTAGTGAGGTAGGATGAGTGGATCCCAAGGAGCAATGCTGGCGGGGTTCATGAAGCTTGGTCTGTGTGTATGATCCTGTCAGAACAAAGGTCAGATAATTGGGTTTTAATTGACGTGGTCAGAGGAGACAGTGCTGCCTTAATCGCTCCGGTCCATGTAAACACACTGTGCACCGACTTTCCCCTGGCAGAGAGGGAGCTCATGGAGGTGGTGATGAAGGGAACGACAGAAGTCAAACAGTGGAGCCCTTTGTGTCTTTTCTCATCCTGTCGATCTGTTTTCTTTACGCTGTCATTTGTCTGTGTGTTTTAACTCTGTAGCTTTGACTCCCTCCTGCTCCTCCTCTTTTCCTCTCCTCCCTCGTTCCCTTCCAAAAAAAAAAAAAAGAAAGAGAGAAAAGGAAGGCGAAACATCCCTGTGATTAAGTGCCAAGTAAATCAAAGGAAAGATGAAAAAGAGAAAAGTCTCTTGCCTCATCGCCAAGTAAGATGGAAGGGGGTATTATCCTCCTACGGTAGTGCCAAGTTAAAGAAAAGTCTCGGACTCCCAAACCCTCGAGCAGATGTAATGTTTTGTGAGCAGAAAATTGTGTATGCTGTATGAGCAAAACTACCTGACAACTCCATCCTGTCACCCTCAGCGGAACAATCAAACCAACATCTATGTTTTCTCACCTGCAGTTGTGTCTTTTGCTTCTTCTTCTTCTCGCAGCGTGTAAATTGAAAAAGCAATACATTTGTTTTCTTGTGTGTGAATCTCCCTGCGAATGTAAACTCATATTGAGTGATGAGGGGTTGAAACTGAGTGACGAGGAGGCCGACAGCTAACAGGTGATGGGGAAACGAACAACGCACTTTGATCCAAAGTTTTATATCCAGCTTGATGTTGAAGGTTTACAACACGAGACTCATATTTTCATGTGTTTGAGAAGAAAAATAAAACTTGAAATAACAATGTTATCTATAAAATATCTCATCAACCATTAAACATTTTTCAGGGATCATGATTCAGTGAAAGAACAGTTTAATTTGAAGTATTAGACATCAACAAAGGTTTTTCAGTCTCGAAAGCCCATGTTTTCCACTTTTACTTTGACACGTTGATCCATAAAGAACTGTCAGCCAATCAGAAAAGAGGAGGCTCTGAGCCTCTCTTCTGATTGGGTGACTGTTTTCTGTGTGGTGCAATGAAAATATAGCAGATTTCAGGGAAACACACAGAGAAACCAAATCCTATAAGGTTGAATGTGGAGCGGCTGAGGGCAACGACTATATTGTGACATCACAAAGTCACAGGAAGTCCTGACGGCTGGTTTTAAGTTTTCTGAATTCAGGCTGTGTGCATTTCTCTGTGGACTGAGACTTTGATACTTTCACACTATTACTATAGAATATAGACCTGCTTCGAAATAAATAAATAAAAACACATGGACATCTATCTACCTTTATATAATGGGACCTTTAACCTTTTTCTTATTTATTTAACATTTTTTATGTTTGAAAATGAGTAGTGCTGAGCCCGTTAACAGTTTTCTGAAAGTTACACTAAGTTCCTTTATGTGGCGTCATTCCTGCCAGTTCCTTGCTCACACTTTTTTGTGGCTCTATCATTGTTGTGTTCATAGTTTACTCATCACTGTGGGAAATAATCAGACATGATGGTGTTGTTGCCGTGTGTGTGATGTCTGATCATTTATGGTGAATTGGGTATGAGGCATTCAATATTAAAGAGCTCAGTGCTCATTAAAACAACATCTACACTGAATGACAGTGTCACCGACCTACAGTAGGCATTCAGGTTTACAGCGCAGAACGTAGCAAACTGCAGTGACAAACTACACAGACAGACAGTCCCATAACGCTCATGTTCTCTGTCGTCCTCATAGCCGTCTCTCTCATACACACAGACCCTCTCTCCAGCTGTGTCTGAAATCACTCTCTTAACTGCAGATTGCTCCACGGTCAGCATGTGTCTGTGTTTGGAGTGTGCAATTCATGCAGGGCCCCCTGAAATGTCCCCCAGTGAAACAAGAAACAAACTTTTTTTTTTACTGCCCGTAGAAAATGCGGTACATTTTATAGGGGGGGGGGATACTAGGTCATGGCTGTGCAACATTAAACTTGTGGAGGAAGTTGTCAAGATCATTTGATAAAGTAAAAGCACAAACGCATCACAACAATAGCACTGAAAGTCCTGTATTCAGAACCTTAACACGTTCAATTCAAGTGAGTGGTCAGGTCAGTGGTGTGCAGGGGTCGTATTTGCTGCAGGCCTCAACTTGATATACTTCCTTGGCATGAATGATCATTCTAAAATTACGATATTATTATTATTATTATTATTATTATTATTATTATTATTATTATTATTATTATTATTATTATAAAAACACATTACTATTATTCTTTAATTTAATTGTTTTTAGTTTTGGAGTTTCTCTTCATAAACAATTAGCCTATACTATTGGTTCAAATCCGACTCTTAACACAACAGATTGTATTGTACTGAATAGGATGTGGTTGAGGATACAATGAAAATAAGAGGGATAATTTAAATCAAGGTGGAAATAATTTTACACACTTAACCTTTATGTTATTGTCAGAAATGCAGTTGAAGCTTTTACACACACACATACATACTGTTTCCTCACCGTAACTAAACCAGAGGTAAGAGATTAAAAACATATCACATGCTTTTTGTAGAAGTCCTACAAAGTGGAATAAATTGGTGTTTCTATTGTAGCCTACTTAAGAAGTTTCCACCTCTTCTGCAGAGGTACACTTTTAATGTTTGTCATAAACTGTTAATAAGTGAATAAGGGAGTAATATCAGACACAGTTTATGTTTTCTTTCTCTCCCAGTCTTTCTTGACATCTCTTTACCTCCTGTCTGTTACTCGGTAGGCCTATACATTGTAAAACAGCCACTCGCATTTTAAATGTGCTAGAAAACAAGACAACTGTCAGCAAAGAGACTTTTTCTTAATTCAGATGTGAGTTTGGTTTAATCTGCCATCTTTTTTTTTAACATCCATCATCACTTATGGTTCGTCAGGTTTTTTTTAAATCCTGTACATCCACATTATGAGGCTCTTTCCATCACATAAAGTGCTGACTGTCAGTGAAGCTGTAGTGATGGATTGTTCGACTCCATTCAGAAAAAGGATGAGAGGGTTTTTCTGAAGAGTAGGCCGAGATCAAAATGTCAAGTCCTCGTCATCCTGTCATCTCAGTGTGCAGGGAAATAACATGATGTTGTAATGTGGGCTACCACCGTTTCTGAATAGACTCTACCACACTCTGCACTACAGCCAGACGACATGCTGCAAAATGAACATCAATCAGTGTTAGTGCATTAGTCATAACAGCAGATGTTAGCATTATTCACTTAATTTGAAGCTAAATGAAGTAATTGGACTGTAGAATACCTGACGTTTCCTGTTTAGAGGCTGTTATTAAACAACCAGATGACAATGATGCACTTTTATTTGAATGGCATTCTGTAGACTGACACATAATGTTTGACTTGAAAAGATGTGGCGACAATCAGTGTAGTATTCAGGAAAAAACTGAAACAAGACAAAGCTTTAGCATGACAGTTAGCAACTTTAGCGACAGTAGGTGTTTTACACAGTTAGCTTGCTTAAAAGAATATCTACTTTTTAGTCAGTGATTTGTCTGGCTAGTGTTTAGCATGGCTATTAGCATCTCGTAGCTTACACTTGTGTGTGTGTGTGTGTGTGTGTTTGTGTGTGCCGGTTTCCGTCACAATACCAAATTTTTAGTTTCATTAGTTGTTCAAATTGTTGCCATCACAGTTACTGGGTAAATTAGTGCTGTACTACCTGTATTTAATTAGCATTTAGAATTGATTGCTAGCTTGTCGTTGTTTTTAGTTGTTTGCAGGATATTTATAATAACTGTTTGGCACTTAAAGCTATTAATTTCAGGACCAACATAAATTTGCAAATGTTTGAATTGATCCTAAAATTACATTAGCTATATTCTGCTCAGTTGTACCAGTGTCAGGTCACCACCGCAGAGAAAAAAAAGTAGTTTTGGGCGAACAGTGTCCCCAATCAACAAAAAAGGGATTTTAATTATTAGTTAGAAAGGTTTTCTAATTGTCTCCGATACAGGATGCCTAGACTACAAGGGAGCTTAGTAGCCTAGTTTTCAACACTGTAGGTCACATCAAATATTAAAGTCAGATAGGCTACAGTAGTGAGCTTTGATGCTACTTTTAGCCTGCACCTGTTTATACTTTGGAAAATTGAATTTTGGAACAATTGAAACTGTTCCTGGATTATTAATTAGGTGTTTTTCCATTAACCTGTTTAATTATTTTGAAACTGTAAGTTTATGGAAACTTAATGGAAAATAATGGAAACACAAAAGTAGGCCTAGTTTGCCAGGTGTTTTTTCAGACTATTCGACAAAGCAATATTTTAAATATTTGCCTGGGTACCACTTTTTTTCACATTTAGGTCACGGCGCCTGTTGCATGAGGCCCCAGGGAACGAGTTCTCAGCCAGAGGTAGACTGCTGAAAATCTGTTGTCACATAAATAGGAATAACGCAAGAGTATTGAAACGAATGCATCTACTGAATAGATCTTTCAGTGGAAACGCAGACCAGTCGCAATTGTACTTTGTTGACTTTTCTACAAAATCACTTATATGTCGGAAAACACTGCAATGGGAATTGAGCTAGTCAAGAAAATAAGACCCTGCGATTCTCAGGAATACGTTTTTTTTATGTTTTCTAAACATGTGTGGAGATTTTTTATAGTCCTGAAAAGTCAAACTATATCGTAAAAATATGTGTAGGCCTATTACTTATTATGCATTCTGATTTGACTGAGCCATGACTCCAAATTTGACTCTATCAGGCGCTGGGGTTTTATAAGTCTCATTGTCACCTAAATGGTTGCTGGAACCCACCCAAATCTGTTTCTACTGGTACTGTCTGCTGTGTGTGTCTTTTTGTATTAGCTTGCTTCAGTTATCTTCAGCTTCTCTGTTCACAGAAGTGGCCATGATTTTTATTTTTTAAAACCAACATTTTGTCAAAGCTGTGAGCTGCAAGAGGCTGGAAGCCATGCAGAGCTGTTTCGCGAGGGTGTTGATTCTCAGTGGTACTGGCAGTACTAGCATCCCTTGGATAATCTGGATTCTTTTAATGCAGTGTGAAAGAAAATTGCTTAATACATTTTAAATGAAAAATTGACATTAGCTTCTGTTCCTCAGTTATATTTACCCAAAGTAGTTAGATAGACCACCAATAAATATATTGTTTTGCTTTTTAGTTTGTTGTTTTCACAGATATTTTTGGTCATTCTTTGAAGACTCACTGGTGCTAAACACAACTGCACACACGCACACACAGACACACACACACACACACACACCCAACACAGCAGAATTCTGCACTAATAAGCAGGGGCCATGCAGGGATTTGTTAACTACTACAAAACAAAGCTGGACGTCAACAATCAAATTGATACAAAGTCTCTTCATCGCCAATAACTACACGTTTAAGGGATGGTTATATACAACTAACAACCTGATCAATCAGCCAGGATCAATACATGTTTATATTGATCTTCCATAGAGCTGCATTTTTCTGTTTTCTTCTGTCTTTTTCAAACATCAGTGTATAAAGCCATAAAGTATCATATAAGAGACTTATTCAATCCTCAGTGACTTCATGTAGAGTATTTTACTGTAACAATCTGAATGAACCAGGTGTCTGTACACCTTTATTTGAGTCTTTTTGCCTTTATCGAGTTGCAGTTTTCACAGATGATTAGCTTTTTGCCTGTTGCATGTTTTCTTTTTCCTCTCGTTTTGCTTGTTAGGAGACAACCTCCTTTATAATTCTCTGATTTTTTTTTTTTACTGCAGTTCATTACAACTTGTCACCTCTCATCTACAGACAGACAAACAGACAGGCTCTGCTGGTCTCTGTGGTGATTATATAACTACTTTCCTGCACACAAGATGAAGGCATCTGAGTCATGTTGTACAGTCAGGAGTGTGTGCTGTGGGAGAAGGGAGCCGAAGTTGTCGTGTTGCTGCTGTTCATCGAAACGTCACAGCGATCCAGTTAGGTCTTGGGTAAATTTCTCTGTAGCCTTCGTTACCTTTTAGTTTCTTTGCAGCCAAACTTCATCCGTGCTGCTGCGACCCAGTTTCCTCCCCCAGTTGCACAAACAAGGGCAGATTTTTCCTCTCATTTTTGATACAAAAGGCCAGAGAAACAAAGGAAAACTGAGAATGAGCACTGTGTGATCAACTAGTTAAATGCCTTTGTTCACATTCTTGTTGCAGAAAGGCCTGTATTAGATCTTATCACATGAAAAATCTAAAACAAACATCTAAAACAGACCTGTTTTATCGACAGGTTTGTCCTGGAGTGTATCCCCTTTTACATATCTGATTTTTCAAATTATTCTAAGTTGTGCATAATTTACGTCCATGTAAAGTTGCTTGCAATTGTCTTTGTTGGTTCTTTACTTAATGATACATTACTTCTGGTGATGCACTGCAGTGCGAAGACATACAGTGAATGTTGGATTGACCAACAGCGTCCCGCAGTGTACACCCTGTGTTTTAACAGCATTGGCTTGATGTGTGACTCTGGTGTGAGCGAGGCCTGCTCAGTGTTTCTGTAGGAGTCAGGGTGGCTGTGAGTTTCTCCTCTGACTGAACATGAACTGCCGGGAAAGCTTTTTGAAGTGATTGGATTTGTATTCTCTTATTTGGCAGAGGCAGGTGACAGGCAGTTCTGAGCAGTTTGTCACCAAGTATATGTGTGTGTGCGTGTGTGTACTCTAATATAATAGGCAGGGGGCAGCTGTCACTCACACCCTTTGTAAACTGATACTGTCTGCACATCAAATCATCTTCTGACAATGTGATTCTACTTAGTGCCACACTTATTTGAGCGGGGGGTCATGAAATCAGCTTTAACAGTGTATGCCTCATAAACTTCTAATGGGTTTTATATTTAAAGGTCCACATTTGGCATTTTTGTAATGTTGTTTTTTAAGTGTTGATCAATTGGAAGATATATTTATGGTTTTAGGAACTAAAATCCATCTCAGTGTAGTTTCACATCTCTCTTTAGTCTTCTCTCTGGAGCAGGTTAGTGAGCCAATCAGAGGAGATGGTGAGGCTGTGGGCCTCTCTTCTGATTGACTGACTGGTTTCTGAGTGATCTTATTTAAAAAGAAAATAATAAATACTTGAAGATTAAGGTCAACACTCAGATGGTGGGCTCAGGTGTACGAGGTTCAAGGCATGGTTGAGGACAGTGACTACTTTATTGTGACATCACAAAGTTACAGAAGTCCTGATAGCTTATTTTAAGGGTCACTTTCTGTTTTTTTTTACCTGAGGCTTTGTGTTTCTTTCTTGACTTTAACAGCATTGATATAGAACCTGGACCTGCTTTGTAATCAAAAAACACAATGGACATCTACCAGTGTACTATGTAGTCTATGTTGTCCCACTTTCCAAATACATGCAGCTAAATTGTTTGAGTCTGGGACTCTAAATTGTTACGAGTCAGTGTGCGTCTGTACTGTATGTGTCAGTCCTGTGTTTTTGGCTCTACAACCTTTTTAGAGCCAAACACAGTTTCTATTGTTTCTGTTCCTTGTCCAGTATCACATTGGCTCCTGCAGGTACAATAATGGTAATAAAGTCGCAAACACTAAACACATCAACACATTTGTTTACAACATAGTTCATCTGTTGTTCTTATAGTTTATAATCTTGCAATACAATATTTGTTCATAGCAAAAGATGCATTATTAAAACCTTAATGGGGACATTTGCACACAGAGCTCCTAGGTAAGGTGGAAGGAAGATTTTCTTTTGGCTCATATGTTTAGAATATTGATTTTGTGTTGATCTGTTTAAACTTGTAAAAGACTTTGTATCAGTAAGTTTTAGCAAATGTAGCTTTTCTATATTTTCTTATGAGCTGGACATCAACACACACTTGTTGAACACAAACTAACAGAAAAAAAATGTGAGGTGGGGTTTTTTTTTTTGTTGTTGGGTTTTTTTTTCCCCCTTGAGAAATGAAGTCCAACCTGACCAATTCATGCTGCCTCTGAAATCCTGACTATGCTTAGTTGGATCATTCCAACTGGTGTTCATTGGACACATAAAGACGGGAAACTCTCATCTGACAGCACTTATAGATATTACAACATAACGGGAAAATGTTCAATTCCAGTCTTGCTTTTCTTTTCTTTTTTAAATTTTCCGACAGAAATTCTTACATCCAATTTACAGCAGGTTATAAATGGGCATGGGATGACTCTTACCGGTTACTGTGGCAACAGTCAAAAGTCATCATAATTTGCTGCTATGGTGACGAAACAGAGGTTTGGGTGGGAGGTCGTCATGTCAAGACGAGAGTCGACCTCAGTAACTTCATTCAACCCCGTAATGATACGTAATGAGAGATTTGCATGTACAACACACACACACACACACACACACAGTCGATGGCCCTCCCTCCCCTCCTCTCTCTCCTCGTGCTGCTTCGCCTCTTCTTTATCACTTTTTCCTTTGATTTCCAGTCATTTGCTGTTTTCTTCTTGATTATATCTCTCTCTGTGTCTCATGATGTAAATATACAGATAGTCATTCTTCAGTCTGTTGACTTTATTCTTATGTAAATTATTTAAAAAAGAGATTGACCATGGATGATATACAATATACTATAAAAAGTATGAAATACAAAATAAATCTATTATCCACTGAAAACGCTGAGAATGTATATGATGATGATGATGATGATGATGATGATGATGTGACGATGGAAGGGATGATTGCTAATGTGCGATGATTAACAACTGTCATGATGATGATGAAGATGAAGATGATAATGATGATGTCATGACGATGACAGTGGTAAACAGTGGTGAATGATGAAGATTAAGATTAAAAACTCCTATGATTCTAAAGAAATCCTTCACGGAGCTGCCTGTTTCCTGTTTTATTCCTGTTTACAGGTGTTGGAGTAAATAATGCAGTCAGTCAGAATTGACTTAAAGGTACATTGTGTAAATTCTCCTGTTATCTATTCACGAAAATCGATTATTTGGTTCAAAAGTCTGTTTTTCATTAACCAGTAATCCCCCCCATCAACAAAGTGAAGTGTTCCTTTCAGCTCTGAATGAGCCGTTCATATCATTCATATCTCCATGGAGCGGGTAAGCTCGGTGCTGCTGCCATGTGGTTAGCATGTCGAGTGAGTGCACATCCGTTACAAACGCACCAGACAGATTAAACTACACAAATATACACATCATAACGTCGTCTTTGATGTATAACGTTATCTATTGACTGATTTCTCACCGACTTCATTGTGAACAAATGCACATAGCAGGAAGGAGGGTTAGCAAAACAGCGAAAACACGGCTGGACTTACATAGTTCCTCCGGACTCATTTTAAAATTGTTCTGTGTTCGCAAGTAACGTCCTTTCGACCATGATTTAAATTTTAAAATTCGCTTTACAATTAAATTAAAGCAGAAGTAAGTGATATATTTGTGTTAATATAAGTCTTAAATAGTTCTATCTTCCGACAGCAATCACTTACATAGAGTGTTTGGTCTGAAACACGGGTCTGTCAGTCACTCTGCTCTGCTCTGAGCCGAAGAGAAAACATTTATCGTATCCTACAGTTTTTATCCAATGAGGAGAGAGAACGGCATGCAGGGCTGTGTGTGCAGCCAAGGGACGCCGTGAATGTGGCGACGTAGGGACGAGGACTGTTATGGTGCGTTCAAGGAAACTCGTATTTTTCCGACCGTGAAGTGGTACCAGTTCGATCTGGTACGAGTTCACCGGTCGGAAGTTACGAGTGGCCGTTATAGTGACTTTCACCGGTAAAACAGGTCGGAAAAACACGAGTGGGTTGCCTGGAACGCTACAAAGTCGTAAGTTGTGACTTGAAGCTGTAATTTACGATTTCAAAAGCCTACCTGGAACGCAGCATTAGCGAAAACGACCGGACCACTTACTTCTGCTTTAAATCAAAATTCAGACTTCCACATTGTTCCTTTCCAGGTCAGAGAACAAACGCCTCAGACTCCCTCTAATGGATCTATTATAAGACCCATGCTCCCTCTACTGTTGTATTCTGTGACTCTCATACTTCATAAAGGCTCAGTTCTTCCCTTAAACAGCCAGTTCGTGAATATTGTTGGGGATTATTTTGAGCGGTGATTTGGTGCTTTAGGGAATTGAAGCAAGATGAAATAAGAAACAGCTGTAGAGAGCATTATTTTATATGTAAACAGGGTTCCTACGCAAGTATGGAAAGTATGGAAAAGTATGGAATTTAATTTTATAAATTTCCAGGTCTGGAAAAGTATGGACAATGGAAACTATTGTATGGAAATATCTTTATCTTAATACTTATCTGGTTTTGGTCTTATCTGAAGTCATTTGGGTTCATTATTTTGTATGCGCTATTCTACCTAGCTACAATCTCCAGGACATTATTTGGTTACATAATGGCATACACATTCAGAATAATGAGAACAAATGATGATTTATTTACATGATACACATTTATTTACTCAAATATCACACAAATTATTTGAATTTTTTTTTACTGGGAAGTCTGGAAATTAGTGTCTGGAAAAAGTACAGAATTTGGATTGGATTTCAAATGTGTAGGAACCCTGGAATAAAAAAACCCACTGACTTCATGGTTCATGGTGATGAAGGAACATGTTGCTCAATACAACAGTGGCTCACTGATGTATTTTCAATAGTTTTTAGACAGTAATGGAGTTCCATGGCTCAGAGGAGAAAGCTACAGTACATCAGTGTTTGGATGCAGCAGCTCTCTGGGCTGTGGGCGACAGGTGGGCTACAGTTGCCTTTTAGCTGCCTTCTATAATCACCAACAACACATCAGGACAGTTGACAAAGCTTTATTCTCCCCTCTGAGCAGCATATGTGTGTCCCAAAAGCCCTATCATATTCACACCTGTCCCCCTGTAAACAATGGCAGGTGGGAAACCAAAATGCTTCACACTGTAGGCATCTAAAATATGACACTATATATTATATATAATATATAAATATCAAATTATACAATTGATAATTAAATGATTAAATAGACTCAAATTAAGCTACATTAATTAATAATATAGTGTACTATAACTAATGTGCATTAATTAATAATATAATGTACTCAAATAATAGGCTATTGCACACTTAATAAATGACACAAATCCATAAGGCAAACTTTGAATTAAAATAATCCAAAATAACTAAGGTTAAAGGGACATTCATCATTGCTTATTTGGCGGAAATTTAAGAAAATACTGAATATAATCACCTTTATCTTTTCAGTAGAGATACAGCAAACCAACACTGGGCCAGTTTCATGCAGACAGTCTTTGACTATGAGCTCATTGTAAGTAACAGTCAGACTTATAGATTCATATCAGAATTCACATGTTGCATGAAGCAGTTTAATTCTTGACTGTCATGTTAGTCTGAGGATAAGGTGTCTTATGATTTGGGCTTAAAGTGGTCAGTCTTTGTATTAGACTTAGCTACCTATCTATTATTATTCTAAGAGTACATTTAAAGTGTTTGAATCCAACATGCGTGCTCACTCATGTTATGTCATGGTGGGAGGAAGAGCGCTCTGACTCACGTAAACGCCTTCAATCTGCCCCCGGCCGAGGCCGAGGTCAAGGGGAGGCGACGGGAGCGAGCGCAGCGAGGGATAATTCGATTAAAGTCTTAGTGAGTGAGGAAGAGGAGGAGGTGGTGGTGGTGGTGGGAGAGAAACACAGATCGAACTCATTCACACTTCAGGATAAGACACATCAACACTTTTGTCTCTCGGCTGCCGGATCGAACTGGATTTCCAACAACCTGACTGGAATACAAACAGGCCGCTGTCGAGTTTGAAAAAACTGCAGAGGGGGCACATGAAACAGGAAGTAGGCTGCAAACAGCAGGAAGTACCTTCAGGGGTATGATTGGGGGGTCGGCTGCAGACCACAAAGCCCTGACATTTTCAAGTGGCTCGATGAAGCTTTTATTTGACTGATTTTATGACCTTCGCTGACTGATGTGACCAACACAGACTAACTGCAGGCTATCGCTCGCTGGCTAATCTTAAACTCAGGGTAGTGTGACCGGACGGAACCAGCAGTGGAATTAAAAGTGGATAAAAATCAGGATTCTCGCCTGTTTTAGTTATTTGTGCTTCTGGCGTCTCTTCACTTCCAGTCACTTTAAAGAGAGAATACTTTTATTAAAAGGTTTCACCTGCTAATGATGCAGCTAATCTGTAGCCAGCAGCTAATTGAGAGGATGGATGAGGTGGAAATGGGCCATGAGTAGTGTGATTTAGTGCGTTTGTTCCTCTTACGCTCTTGCAGCCAGTGTTTCAGCCTTTAAGGGGGTTTGAATCTGTTTAAACAAACAAGGTTCCTATAAAATGGGTTTATCTGCTAGCAAGGGAGCTAATCTGTAGCCGGGAGCTACGGCAGCTTCCCACAAGGATTAAATCTTTCAGCTTGTTAGCCTACTGACTTAGCAGGCCTCTCGCTGGGAGAGCACTCCACGGAGAAATGAGCTGTTTCTGTGTCTGCTTGTTTGTTTCAACAGCTCCAAGAGTCAGTTAGCTGTGTGCTAACTGTGGCAGGTTACAGGACAACTGAACCCACAGGCTACTGATCTGGTAGATGGACATTGACTGATGAGATTGACTGGAGGTGAATGTAGCCAGCACCGGTGTGCATTCACAGTCCTGTAACTGACCTTCACATAAAGTCAGGGTTGTTGTATGAAGTGTGAGCAGTGCTTACAGCAGCCATCTATGAGTAGCCTATCACGTTTGCATCCTTTGGTATTGATCAAGTAGAATTGATTAGTCCATGAAGGCCACCTCTGATCCATGTCCCGTAGCTACAGCACCACAGTAAATGTGGATGATATTACATCTTCCAGAGTGAAGCAGCACAGACTCAGACTCCTCTGATTCATAAGCTGATTTCTTCACTGACTTATGATTTATTTGACTAGACTGACTGATTATGTTTGTGATTATCTTCACTATCCTGCAAAATAATCTCTTGATCAATCAATTATTAAAGTTTTCTCATTCAGATGTTGGGAAATAAAATAAAAAGTGATATCTTATATTTAATTTATTAAAGTATCTGACAAAGTAATAAATAAATACACATGTGAGAATCTTAGGATTTTGTACTTGAAACAGTCATTAATCAAAAATAGATGTTTCTCAATAGCTTTGTTAATCAAACATATCAGATGACACATGAAGGTGTCCCATCACAACTAGGACTGCACCTTACAATTATTGTTGTATCAATCAATGCACTGATCATGTTCTAGGTTTTTTATTTGATCATTTCATCCATGCAATATCAGTGTTGTGTCCAAAAGCTATTTAATTGAAAAATTGAAAAAAAGCAAATTCTTACATGTTTGTTACAACATTGAACCGGTAAATGTTTGTCATCGTTTGAAAAAGGACTTAGGTAATTAACTGATTGATGTTGATCAACCACTCAATTAACTGATCAATCGTTGCAGCTCCAAAAACATCATTATTCCAGATTTTGTGTAATCCAAAACAGTTCCAAAATCACTGAAGGACAGCCACACAGATCATCACTGGAAAAAAAAGGAAGAAAAAAAAAAGACCAACACAGATAAAGATTAAATTCTGTACATTTTCTGATGATTAAAACCTGGTTATAATCTTGTCAGATGTGAATCCAAACCAGAATTCTTAATTCCTGTCAAATTCAGACCAGATTGATCAGATTACAAGGTCTCAAGTGTTTTTAACCTTTGTCCCCTGAGGACGAGGCTCTGTCTTTTCCAAGCTCCTCGTCACACTAAGCAAAATTTAAAAAATGTCACACGTCTCAGATTAGTTTCATTCTAATCAATAACTTACTGTATTTACATTTCCCCTTTCATAGTGAAATCATGTTTGATGTGCTGAAAAAGAAAAAAAACCAGATGGATGCAGGTGCAGAGTGAACGTTCGGAGGCAGCCGTTTGTTTCTCTGCTGTTTTCATTAACTCAACATGAAAACTTAATTATGTCGTTACCTGAGGATGTTTTCTGAAGGTGTTTTATCTCCTTCAGAGTCGCTGTAATTACAGTTAATATGTTCAAGCAGGGACAAAAGTTTCCCATTTCCTGAACGCTTCATAACGAGGTTTTCACCCGTGTTGAAAGAATCAGCTGGATATTTTAGTATACCTTTAAAACCCAACTAACCAGGACTGTGTGAGCAAATCAGTCATCATTTTCTTAATTATTGTTTATTTCAAATATCAGAAAATGGTGACAAAAGCTGAATATCAACCTGTTGAACCTGCTGACATGTACAAATGTCTTGTTTTATCCAAACCCAAAAGATATTTAGTTTACCCAAAAATTTCCATGGTGTTGTAAAAAGAGTGAGTTAATCACCTACAGTTTTTGAGACCTTACTTGGACTTTATGAAACCTTTTGTTTTTACTGAATGACTCAACTGTGTGTTCGCCGGCATTAGTCTAAGCGACTGACAACAAACTTATGGACTGTTTAATTCATTGCATGTTTAATAAGACCGTGCACATCAGTGGAGTGAAGTGAGAGAGGAGCCGAGCTGCTGGGTGACTCTACATGCTGGAGGCTCATGGATGATGTTTTCATCCCATCTTCAAGGACGCACAGCAGAGAGACAGAACACCTCCAATCATCACCTCTAGGGAAACCGTGGAAACAAATGGGTTTTAAGAGGCAGAGCCCACGGCACCCGTTTCTGTTTCCCCATCTGATCCAGCTCTGTATACCAGCTGCCGGCTCCTGAGATGTATTGGAAGTGCAGTTTAAAAACAGTCTGTGTCCATTATGTGAGGGGAAAAACCTTGACTTAATTGCTGTGTCCCTGTGGAACTCCATTACCTGAAGAAGGTGGCGTTTTTTTGTTTCTGGTGCACTTATGAGAAAAATCCTTGAAAGACGACTGATCCATTAATAACACACCACGGTATAAAGTAAATAAATGTTATTTCTTAATCTACACTAAAAACACTGGAGCAGTGAAGCCTTAGCTGATGCTGAGAGATGGCGGTCAGCAAAGCCAGGCGTTCTGTGGATCAGTGATTTGTCACTCAAACCAGATGAGAAGACGGACTTGTGGACGTCAGGGAAACCGAGAGCAGCTGGTACGGAATCGGAGGATTTTTGGGATGTTCGGCGTGCCGGGCGTCAGCGATCTCTGCCCTCTGTTTTGTCTGCGCTCTTCGGGGACCTGGTCTCCTCTCCGCAGGTAGGAGAAGCACCCGGCTGACCCCTGACCTCCCACTACACTCACCCTGACCCTGAAGCCCCGCTGTGGACTTGTGGTGCGCCGTCTTTTCTGCTCCCTTCCTCCCCCACTTCAGAGGGTTTTTTTTTTTTGTTTTTTTTTTAAAGGGATAGTTCACCCAAAATTGAAATTTCACTCATTATCTCCTCCCCCTCATGTGGACTAAGGGCTGGGAGAAGTTTCAGAGTCCTCCGTGGCTTCTCTGAGTTACAGGGGGTCTCGGCGTAGCAGTGCATGTCCATATAACGGTTGCAAATGGATACCAACTGTCTTCGTAACAAAAAGACACACCAAAAAACATCCAAATACCTCCATGCTGCTCGTATGTAATGTCCGTCTTGTATTGAAGCCCGAAATGCAAAATTGTCCCGAAAAAAATTAAATAAGTCTATATTTCAAGCTTGTTTGTAGCGGAAGCTCCTCTTCCCGGTTTGTCAAATTTGGACGAACCAGGGTCCGTCCTCTTCCCAGTTCATCCAAATTTGACGAACCGGGAAGAGGAGCTTCGACAAGCTTCCGCTACAAAACAAGCTTGAAATATAGACTTATTTAAGTTTTTTCGGGACAATTTCGCATTTCGGGGCTTCAATACAAGACAGACATTACATACGAGCACTATGGAGGTATTTGGATTTTTTTTGGTGTGTCTTTTTGTTACGAAGACAGTTGGTATCCATTTGCAACCGTCATATGGACATGCACTGCTACGCCGAGACCCCCTGTAACTCAGAGAAGCCACGGAGGACTCTGAAACTTCTCCCAGCCCTTAGTCCACATGAGGGTGAGTAGATAATGAAAAAAATTTCAATTTTGGGTGAACTATCCCTTTAAGTATATTTTTTGGGTCTTTATTGGATAGAACAGTTGAGAGAGACAGGAAATGGGAATGCAGTGAGATGGGGAATGACATGCAGGAAAGGGCTGCCCGATGCAGGATTCAAACCGGGGAGTTCCAGTATTTACCATTCCATCATGGAAAGCCTTATTGGAAGGGAAGAACAAGGGAGAAACAGTAGGATACAGAAGAGGAGAGGATGAGGGGAGAGAAAGAGGAAAAGGTGAAGGATTGAAAGGGTGAGAGGAAGAGAAGGGCAAAAAGAAAAAGGGGGGATTAGGGCATGGAGAAATCAGAATTAGAAGAAATTGTACCAAAAAAAAAGAGGAGGTAAAGGGGGATGCCATGGAAAAGAAGATTACTGGATGGATCCAGAGAGCAGACGATTCAAGGAGGAAGAAGAGGGGATGGAAAAGGTTATAACCAAGGAGGAAAGGAAGAAGGAAAAGGCAAGTTAGAGTCAGAAGAGGACAAAGAATACCAGATATCAGATAGAGAGAAAACAAAGGAGGCAGTTGGGAGAGAAGAAGAGCAAGTACAAAAGAAACAAGGAAGAGCAAATACAGAGGAGGAGATGGAGGGAGGGAGGGAGGGAGGGAGAGGGAGGCAGGAGTTAGATGGTGAACTGATAATAGAGGAGTGAAGGAAGAGGTGAGGGAGACAGAAGGAGAAAAGGAAAAGGAAAGATGGAGAGGAAGGAGGAGACAGGAGAGGTGTGTGTGCTGCAGACGGAGCGGAGCAGCAGTGTGTGTGTGTGTGTGTGTGTGTGTGTGTGAACGGGCCGCAGCCTCCACAGTCTGCAGTCACAGCAGCACAACTCACCACACCTGTCACACACTCTTCTCTGTACAAGCATGATGCTAATTCTCCTGCCGCACACAGCACGTGATGATGATGATGATGATGATGATGCACGCATACATTTCTTCTTTATACCCATCCATGGACCTGGAGGTGTGTGTGTGTGTGTGTGTGTGTGTGTGTGTGTGTGTGTGTGTGTGTGTGTGTGTGAGTGCGTACATTCAGGGGTGTGTCGCTGCTAGAAATGTGAAATTGCGAGGCTGCCAGCTGCATCGCCGTGAGCTGCATGAGGAGAGGGGGAAGAAGAGGAAGGTGTGTAAATAGAAAGAGAGATAGAGGTGTGTACAGAGAGAGAGGACGAGCAAATGAGGGGAGGTTGTGTGTGTGTGTGTGTGTGTGTGTGTGTGTGTGTGTGTGTGGAAAGGAGAGAGAGGGAGAGAGGAAAGGATGGAGAGAGCAAGCGAGAGCTATCAGATGTGTGTCAAAGGAGTGTGTGTGTGTCACTGGCTGAGTGCACATGAGTGTGACTGACAGGCTGAGTGTGTGCACTGGAGAGTGAAAACACACATACATTCACACACAAGAAGACACGTGGAGAGGAGGCTGTCAAGAAAGCAACCATGCATCTCCATGGAGAATACACCCAGAGAGGGGGGGGGGGTGAGAGAGGAAGGGAGAGAATGGGGAAAAGAGAGAGAGAGAGGGGGGGGGTGGGAGGGGGTGTTTGTAGATTGGGAACGAAGACAGAAAGGAAGGAAAGGAGGACAGAGGTTAAATTGAAAGAAAAGGCACGGAGGAATGGAGGGCGGGAGGGGAAGAGAGGAGGAGGAGGAGGAGTTGGGGGAGTGGCTGGGCGAGAGTGGTAGACAAAGCAAGGGAGGAGGTGAGAGAGAGAGTGAGAGAGAGAGAGAGAGAAGGGGGCGAAGGAATAAAGGAGTAAAGGGAGGGCAGGCTCGGAGGAAGAAGCAGTAGAAGAAGGAAGAGGGGGAGACAGGGCGAGCAAGTGACAGAGAGAGAGAGAGAGAGAGAGAGAGAGAGGGCTATGTGTGAGTGAAGGTGTGTGTGTGTGTGTGTGTGTTGTATCCTCTCCAGTGTAAATGAATGGAAGGCGTCTCCATTGTCTTCAGAACGGTAAGAAGCTCCGCTGCTGCACAGCATCTGTCTGATAGTGGGCTGTACGTGTGTGTGTGTGTGTGTGTGTGTGTGTACTTGTACAGCTATACATGTGGGGACCAGGTTGAGTTTTAAACCATCAGTGAGGACATTTTGGGAAAGTGAGGACATTTTGGCCGGTCCTCACTTTCTCAGACCGAGGGTTAAGACTTTATAATAACTAGGTTATTATAATTAGGTTTAAGTTAGGTTTAGAGTAATGGTTAAGGTTAGGGTAAGGGGCGAGGGAATACATTATGTCAATGAGTGTCCTCACAAAGATAGCCATACAAACGTGTGTGTGTGTGCGTGCATGCGTGTATGTGTGTGTGCTTTAACCACAAGTTCATGATCATAGTATATGTGCACTCAGTGTGTTTGGTGTCTGAAAAACGCAGACGTAGGCATTTTAGAAAGAGGACATCAATGTACATTTAATGCAATTCTACGTGGTGCAGTGTGTGTGTGTGTGTGTGTGTGTGTGTGTGTTTGTGTGTGTGCGCTATCACTTGTTTCCTTCAACAGATTTTTTTTTTTTTGCAACAAACCGATAATCAGTACACTACATCATCTATGGGTGTGTGTGTTATCAGTTGTGTGTGTGTGTGTGATTTCCAGCTGTCTCTGAGGACCGGTCAGACTTGTGAGGACGTTTGGTGGTTGCTTCTGTGTCAGGTTTTCAATCACGCTGAGTTTGAGGTTAAAGGAACATTCTGGTATTTTTCAGTCTTGCTCTGATTTGTGTCACACTGTTGTCATGGCTGCTTGTGTTAACTTTCTCTGTACCGTGTAGAAGATGCTCAGCATCTTCAGCTCTGACAAGTCAATCTGAGCTCCAGGTCCTCCGAGAGATTTCCAAATAAATGTTCAAATACAAGATCTAAAGGTTAGTTTGAATTTATAATGGTTCAGATAGAGCAGTGGTTCTCAAACTTTTTTTTTTACATCAAGGACCCCAAAACTGACACAAATTAGACCACTGACCCCAGTGGACACCAGAAATACACAAATATTGATTAACGTTACTTTTTTAAAAGCCAATTTACATTCAAATTACTGCCAATGGCATGACATTTTGGAAAAAAAAATCTCAAGGAATTTCTGGAAAAAAATCTCAAAAAATTTCTGGAATTTTTTTTTTATATTTCTGGGGGGGAAAAAATTGTAAAATTTTGAGAAATGCTTTAGGACCAACTTGAACCCTCTCAAGGGCCCCCGGGGGTCCCCGAACCCCACTTTGAGAACCACTGAGATAGAGGATGGTGTTAAAATCAGGTTTACATTGAGGTTACAATCAGGTTAAGGGTTCAGGATTAGGAAAGGGTAAAAGATAGACTTAGTTTTACACTTGTGGTTTAAATTAGCTTAGCATTCAGTTTTTATCCAGGGTTAGACTCAGATTTAGGCAATTATTTTGGAGAATTAGGATAGAATTGGGTTTAGATTAAGTTTAGGAATAAAGAAATGAATGACAATGATGTTATTGAGCCTGAGTTGATGTTGCTTACGGTAGATTGGGTAATCAGGTTAAAGGTGTTCAGAAATGGCTGTTTGTCCTGTTTGTCACACCTCCTTCTATGAGTTTCCATGAGTTGCAACACGAGTTTACCCGAGTAAGGAAAACAAATTTGATTGGTCGTTATCGAGTGGGCGGGATATTCAATGTTTGGGGCGAGACCGAGCTCGGTGTGTGTGTGTGTGTCTCAGACGTTTGATTGACGGATGACAGATCCAATATCAGTGGCTGATGAATCATGAGCAGCGTGACGCATAATTCGTGTGCCTGCATTATCCAATGCGAAAAAAAACAACCACACTTTCATCCTGGATTTATTCGAAAATAGAATTTTACTGAAAGTTTGGGCTACATTGTCTGATATATGAGTTATTACACTAATTTTATGACCCAGAGTGGAATCAAATTCATTTTTCTTTTCTGTACACCTTTAAAGATGAAGATAGAATAAGGTTGAGGTTTGATTTTTGTTCAAATTAAATGAGATTTAGTGGTTAACCCCTGGTTTACAGCAGGTTTGTATTGGATTTGAGTTGAGATTCAGTTTGGCAATAAATTGGGAAAAGAAGTAAAACCTTGTAAAGGTTAAGTGTGTAATTGTGATGAATGAAAGAGGTGACATTGAGGACGATGACTGTGAAGAATGATTCTTCCTCTACAAGTGAAGCAGGGTAATGCAGACTTGAGTGTTTCCTCCTCTCTCTCCTTATCAAACAGACTTATATGTGAAGCGGCGGCTGAATAAATTTGCAACTCGTTTTGAATCAAACATGAATTCATGTTAAATACTGCAAACGATCCTTTAATTCAGCAGAGCAAGGTCGAGCCCAGCTGCCGGTGTTGCTAGGAGCCGACCATTACCACCAGTGGCCTACAGTGGAACAAATGGAGCATAAGGGAGCGTGGTCCGTTCCACCATGCTGCATCCTTTATGTTCTTACATGATGTTTGAGATGGACAGACAAAGCGTAGGACGAGGACCCGGGCTTGGAGCTCCTCTTCCATTCAGTCATTTAGATGCTGTTTTAGTGACGTCTTCCAGGTTCATCTCTAAATGATATGTTACTGTTTAAACTACATTAACTAAAAGGTTCAAATACATGTATTTGAAGAAAATCCTTCTCAAGGATGTCCTCATTTTATAAAGACCTAATTAGGTTATCATTAGCCTACTACAAACACGATTTTTTCAACACATAAAACTGCGAAAGCCTTCATATTTTAACATTGTAAACTTGTTTTACTGCAGTTCGAAGCATGGCTTGAAAAAGGCGTGGCTTTTGGTGTGTTCAGCTGTAGGTGGGAAATCCTGGACTTTTAATACATCTGCTGCTGAGTGTTACCGTGTAGGTCATTCAGTCATTCATTAATTTGTTCTGTGTGAATCAAAGATTTCATGTGTGCTGTCAGAGCTGGTACAGGGTGGAGACTGGAGCTCGGGGAGACACAAAAGTCTGCTTTTGTCTGCTGGTGAAAATCGAATTAATTACTTCATAAATAGAAGATATCATAAAATCAATTGCAGTAGAAGCCAGAGGAGCCCTATCTGATCCCTCTTCTTTCTAACATTTGTGAGAAGAGACTTTAAGATATGATTAACACTAGTTACGTTGATAAGGCGACAACACAAACAGAATACCAACACCTGGATAATGATGTGTACTGTTATCCTAACAGATTAGACCCTGCAAATCCTCAGCAGCCATGTTGGGACACATGGTCTGATGTTTGAGCTGTGGGATGATCTGATTCAAACGCACCTGAACTAGGTCAGATGAAATGTATGAGCATCCTGCCTGTGGCGTTAAAAAGGAAGCATCTTTTCATCATATCAGTGACTCATTTGGAAGGAAAAACTGTTTTCTGTTTGGATATCTTTTGGGGTTTTTCTTTTTTTTTTTATCACTTTAATATTTTGATGAATTCATACTTTCACTGTGGTCTGAAGATAAGTATTTCCTTGCAGTAGTTCTTGAAATCTTGAAATTTTGGAGATGATGCAATATATTTATCACTGGAAAAAAGGGGGGGAGGATATTATCATCATATCCTCCACAGTTTGGTAGTTACAGTAGATCCTCTCATACAGTTTATAAGAATGTGAGAATACTAACAAAACAAACAAAAAAACTGTTTTAACCATTTATAATCACTACAAAACTGAGATTGCAGACATTTCCTCTACAGTAGGTCCTACAGATTTCCTGCTAATTGCTGAGTTAGATGGTTTATGATTGGGGTGGTAAAGTATAAAAATCTTGAATCAAAGCTGAGAGCATATGAGATTTTATCATGCAAACCACATGGGTAGCCCACAATTGTTGTTCCTATAACATCCAAGCATATAGGAAGATCCCCAGATGCCATCACGCAAACTGAGCAGTAATGAATACAGTGAGCATCACAACAACTATCATAAAATCACTGTTTTCTATAAGTTTGCCTCATTTCCTTCTGTGAAGTTATTCATCAGAAAAGATAAATACTGTCGGAGCGTTCAATGTGAGGAGATGTGGGAAAGATTCAACATTCAATGTGCTTCATCAGTGCTCCCTTTCCATTCATTTAGTTGTTGTCTACGCCCATCAGAGCAGGAAAATGTCAATGAAAAATGTATAACTTTGACCTATTTGCTCAGGCATCTCACCTAGAACAAAAACACAACTCCAGTTGTAGTCTGCATATTGCAATCTAAATATCTGTTTCCATGTCTTTAATTTACACAGCTGAATCTAGTTGACTTTTTCCCTTTTTTCGCTCAATCTCACACCAATCATTATTTGTTTTATCTGCTCTGAAGCTGAGTTCATAGCGTTGAAATGCTAAAATTCTGATTGTTGTCGAATTCTTTTTTTTCTTTTTTAGCTCAAACGCGGATTAGCGGATTTCATTACTGTGAATTTTTGAGGGCAGAGCTTTTGTGGAGAACAAGCAGCAGCCCAAAATAAGCCAGTCCCGTTGGGGCCGCGGTGAAGTGAAGTGTTAAGACACTCAAGTGCACTACCGCTCAATTATTTAGCGAGCGTGCTGCTGGGATGTTTGCTAGCCGGTGTAGCTAGCAGGACAGCCAGGAGGGGGTTTGGTGGCGAAGGAGAAGAATCAGAGAAGAAGAGCTTTAATTCTTGTTGGAGGTAGATGATATTTCCGTTTATGGTTTCTCCCTAGAGGTCTGCTAGTATTTGTTTTTTATGAATGTCCTACTCTTAAACTAGAAAAGCAGCTGTCTGTATCCTAATCCAACCAGTCTGCAATCTGCAGACAGCAGCTACTCCATATAAGACAATGACATAGTAAATACTCAGGCTAGTTTACCACATGTTTGCCCTTCTGTTGGCGAGGTTTCATGAGTAGAAATGCAGTTGTAGAAACGTTCAGGGTTTTTGATGTCCCCCCTTCTGGTCATGTATTATTATCCCCGGTGGGGATACGTGTTGTCCCCCCCTCTGGTCAGACAGAGTAATATCCTACTTTAGATCAAGTCTACATCATTTGAACCACGAGTCTTCTCATCCCCCCTACAGTAGCACACAGCGTCTACCAGATCGTCATGTAGCCTACTGTAAATTCTCCCAAAAAAAAAAAGGCGAGTCTGGAGATGCCGGTTGCACTGGGTCGGGTCTGTCTCCAGGTTTGAACAAATAAAAGCCGGTCTCAATTAGAAGTCGGGTCTGTGTTCTACAAGTTCTAGTGAATGAACAAAACCTCTCAAAGTGCTTCATTCCTGCTACAGTTCTCAAAGTCCCGACCCGACCCGACCCGGTCCGGTCCGCTAATGCAGCCAGACTCACGTGCATTAATTCTCATCCAGACCGTGGCAAAAAAAAGAGACAAAGAGAAGACCTGACCCGAGACTCCTGTCTATTAACATATCGTGAGTTGATGTCGATGTGACTGTATTGGTTATAAACTACAGGTCCACAACCTGGAGATGCCATCTGGTCTGGACTGGTCTGATCTGGTCACCGTGTACATATGAGCGCTACTAGCAACATGTCAATATTGCATCTGTGCGGCTGACGCAGCAAACGTGTGACAGCCATGATGCAGTCGCGTTTGCGTTGTCTGCAGTATATCACAACCCTGATACTGCTAACTGCTACTACCATCTACTGCTAACTAATCCTTGGGCAAATGCTGCGCACTACAGTTGATAGAACTGCTCATTTCTACCACCACGATTAACTTCTATCAATACCGCTAACTACCACAACTAACCAATGGTGATACGGGTCATTTCTACTGCCATTTAGGGGAAACACAAACTGGAGGTGAATGTTTACCACTTAATTCTGCTACTGCTGATAACTACTGTTGACACTGCCGACCTCTGCTGCACTGCTCCTGTCAGTCATGCCAACTAATAAACTAAGTTCATTTCTACTAGCACCGCTGAGCTCTTTTAATGTTGATACTGTGCCTAGTGTTGGTTGTAATCTGTTAACATTGCCACTTCTGCACTGAAATGTATTCAATGCACATATCATTACGACTTTGACAAGTTAATATCAGCCGTGCCGTGGCCAGTATGTTCACTGCATTCGCTCTGTTCTCCCAACACGTTTCAAAATGTCTGGTATAAGACTACCATCTAGCTTTGATCTGAGCCATCACATTAAGATCAGTTTTCATTTCCCTTAATGCGAAACTTTGACATGAGTGTTTCCTAATGAACTCACATTGTCTTACTTAAGTCCTGAACACAGCAGAGTAAAAGGCAGAGCTGTAACAATATTAGTGAATGCTGCTGAGGTTTGTAGTCCTTCATCTGCATCCTATGCCTTGCCCCCCCCCCCCCCCACACACACACACACATCAAACCTAAACTATAAATGTAAAGCCTGACGCTGCACAACTGTCTGCTGTCTGGGAAATGATGGGAGAGCAAGAGACTGACTGTCAGGAAGTGAGAGAGAGAATATGACAGTGACAGAAAAAGCGAGGGAGAGAGACAAACTGATGAAATGGGAGAATATGAGCTGAAGAATCCACTTGATTACACAGAAGTGCTGCTTGTTACAGTTTGAATACCAGTATAGCACTGCCAGAAAAAATGCTACCTTAGTGTAATGACTGAAGAAATGTGAGCATGATGGAGGGGGAAAAAAGTGTTAATGCTAATATTTCTCCTGACTCATCAATGGACCACATTTCCCATCAACCACTTTTGCCTCCTTTGAAATTGATATTTTGTCTAGTGGCAGAAGGGTTAGAAGTCATAGATTGATTTAATTCTATTCATTTTATTTCACAGACATCGTTTCATTAGCGATTTAAAGAACGGTCTTGCAAATCAAAGTCTTATTATGAATCTGTGTAGGATGAAAACCCCCTTGACTGCTGTTTGATTCATTTTTAAAATTACCCAGTGAGGGTCTCTTAGTTAATTTACAAGCATTCTGAACTTCTAACCCGCATTAGAGCTGCTTAGCATAAAAACTGGACGCAAGAGGAAACAGCTAGAGCCAGCACTGTCCAAAATTCAAAATACACCTTTTCACCATCTTTGAAGTTCAAACCACAAACTCGGTGACATAGATAATACATGATGACAGAGCCACGTCAAGTCTTTACACTAAGCTAGGCAAGCCAGCTCCATACTGAACACACAGACACAGAGAGATGAACATAATCTGAATATGTCACTCTCAGAGACAAAGTGTTTCAGTGTATTTACAGAAATGTTGGATTTTTACTTTGTAACTACAATTAGCTTTTATAGTTTCCCACCAGACTTCACAGCAGGATGAATGGTAGCCTACAATACTCAGCTGTAAGAGCTCATGTAAGTGAGTATCCTACATCAGAAAACTGAATACAGAGAGACACTTCATCTTTCCTTTAAGGATTAGGAAAAATATAAAGCAGCATTTTAAGGGATAGTTCAACATTTTGGCAAATTGGCCCATTGCCATAATCGCTATAGTCATAGCAGTAGGTTCGTTACCTTTACTTATCGGTGTAAGCTATTTTTAGAACGGCGGAGCAGAGCCGCGAGCTGCTCAGAGCTACGGAGGCTATTGGAATTTCTTGGTTTCCCTCATCAAACTCATCAACTACACAACCCAACAACTCCAAAACACTTTCGTGGACAAGTTGTGACCTGCACATTCACCACGCTATAGATAATAACAGAACGTAACGAGACAGAGTTGTTTTAGAGGGAAATTCATGCAAAACCACTGATGCGCGTTGCGTTCAGGGACAGTTTTTCAGCAAGCAGTCTCTGTATTTACCTCGAAAACGACTCCGTCTCGCAACGTTCCATTATTATCTCATAGCGTGGTGAATGTGCAGGTCACAATTTATATGACTATAGCGATTATGGCAATGGGCCAATTTGCCAAAATGTTGAACTATCCCTTTAAACACCACTACAGTTTGTATGTGTTATTTTTAATCCATTACATTATAGATATTCTTAGATATTTAAGTCTGAATTCAAAAACAGTTTGCCATTTATACATTTATAAATATGATGCCTTATTTTCAACTACATTAGGCTCCATATGAAATTGTCAAAATGAGCATAGTGGCCCCACATACCTCTTACCTGAGCCACTGGTCTGCTATTACACAACACAAGAGACTCTAATCTTCTCTGAGTTGTTATGCTGATGAAGAAAATCTAACTGGAAGCCATCTAGTGATGGGATCTTGGGAAATGAGTCCACATGTAAACGTTCTGACTCCATGAGCACTCAGTAGTCAGTCTACATTCAGAACAAGTCCGTCCTCATGGTTCATGTTGGTGTCAGATACACACACCTGTAAAGTTTAAGGACCGACTATATTTTGCAGATTGCGATGTCATCAGAGTGACAGACAGAGAGATAAACACCTGCCAAGGTCCGGGAGTCAGACCAGGGACAGTTTTTGACATTCCTGTCTGTATCTTGGAGCTCTTCAAATCCTGAACACTAGTTCCATGTGTCTGCTGTTGTGGTGTGGAGTGTTGCAGCTAGAGATAATAATGAGTGAAACACAAGAAATGAAACGTCACAGTTCAGGTCATAGTTGCTGTAACATACCTTGATATTTCATATTGAAGGCTGCAGCTAGCAGCTCAAATGGGGGCGATGGAGATAGAGAGGGTTGGCCAATAATCCCCAATCTCCATTCACTGTCCTGGTGTCCTTGGGCAAGACACCTTACCCACCTTGCCTCGTGTGAATGTGTATTAGGGGTGTCACAATTGCTCCAAAATGACGTTTGAATATTCCCTCTAAAACGAACACATAGGTTTGAACCATTCAAAAAATCTATATTTGTCAAAAACAGAAGGACAAACTAATCCAACCAGACATAACTACTTGTATAGGTATTTTTCAGTTTGTTTGTTTTTTAAGTATATGACCTGCAGGATAGGGCCGCTCGACACGGGATTCAGTGAGGACTAATAGCCTCAACACGTGGGGCGGGTGCTCTATCAACTGAGCTAAACACCACTCCTTCATTTCAGTTTTAACATGTCTTTGAAAATAATGGAATAGGATTAGGGCCACTAGGGGGGGAAAAAGTGAGTTCTGACTTTTTTCTCAAAATTCAGAGAAAAAAGTCAGACTTCTGAGATTTTTTTTTTTTTTTTAGAAAAAAATTGTCAGAATTCTGAGAAAAAAGTCAGAATTCGCTTTTTTTCCCCACAGCGGCCCTAATCCTCTTCTGTAGATTACAAAATTAGTAAATGAACTAAAGGCCTATACCATCAAACCTTTAAGACCGTAGAACTCTCTCTCTCAAGTGCAACACCTGTGACCTGTCCCTGACCCGTCATGCAGTGCGCCCCTTGCAGTGACCAGTTGCATATAAAATATATCCAAAATATGGTTTAAGATCAAGGAGTTTGATTACAAAGCAGACAGTCAATCAATAAATTCAGGAGAAGTTACAGTAAAATATAACCAACCCCCAAAACCACCTTTACTAGTTTATGCTACAGTAAGTGTATACAGCACCACATTTTTCAATGGGATACACACACACAGACACACACGCGTGCGCACAAACTTTACATCAGTGGCTGCTGTCTTACAGGAGTGCAGTCTGTTCAGTATGGTAGTTGACTGTGTAGCATGTAAGGTGAGACAACCCACATTTCCATAAAGTACAGGATACTGTTTATGTCTCATCTTTTTCAGGATTGTTGTAACACAAGTCGCAAAAGCATGTGTCGTGAAACAGACTGAGAGAGAAGTGAAGAGCGAGGAAACAAGATCAGAAACGGCTGCAGACACCAGTCGGTGTAAAGTTGTAACTCTGGCAGAGTTTGTTTGTGGAGGAACTGGGAGACGAAGAGGAGGGGGAGGAGGAGGAGGAGGAGGAGAGGAAAAGAAAATGAGTTGAAAATAGAGGAGAACAGGAAGAAGATAAAAGAGCAGCAAACCAGGGCGAGACGAGTCTCCCGTCGCTTCAAATCCTCTCAGGTTTTAGACGAAGGAGGTAATTACAGAGGATGATGGAGGGAGGGAGGCGGAGGGAGAGATGACTGGAGAGAGAGAGGGGGGAGAGACAGGTGGTGAGGAGGGAGAAAAGAGAGAGAGTGGGAGGAAAAAAGAAGAATCAGAGGAAGGCAAAGGAAAGATGGAGAGAGGGAGTGGAAAAGTGAAGAGAGAAGCAAAGGACAAAAAATACAGAGAGAGAGATGAGGTAACAAGACCAGGGGGAGAGTGATAGACATGGGCCTCATTCACCAATACCTGAACAAAGAAAGAAAGAAAGTTGAAATGCTCAAATGAAAATCTAGGAGGGAGCACCAGACTCCAAACGTAAAAAGAACGTTAGAAGTAAAGTGGATGTAGCTACTGCGACAGGAATGAAACAAAGAAACCAACAAAAAGCTTATATTTAGTTTATATTTTTATTTTTACATTTAGTAGCGTCAGCAGTGGATGCAGCTCATGTTATCAGAGAGACTGCACTCTCAGGTGTGCCATAAATATCATTTATATATCATCATATTATCACATATGATTCCAGTAGTGCAACGGATCGCTGTTGATCCGTGATCCCTTCGGAATGCAAGTTTTCCGTGGAACGGTTAATGAAAAAAAACAAAAACAAACAGTTGTGTGTATAATGTGGGAACACTTACAGTAAGAGCACCATTAAAAAAAAAAAAAATCATATCGGCAGCTGTATGTCGCCCCCCCAAAAAAAAGAGAGAGAAGAAAAAACAAATGATATGAATTGAGTGTCTATAATGTTTTTTAAGAGACTGCAATGATTTGTAAATTATTGTTATTAATATATATATGATTATTAAAAACATCATAAAAGATAAGAAAATAATTCTTATTCAAATCATATAATATCATACGCAAGTCTCAGCTCTGAAATGTAGGGTTAGGGTTAGGGGTTAGGGGTTAGGGGTTAGGGGTTAGGGGTATGCTCCTGACTGTTCGTATAGATTTTGTTCTTAGTTAAGAACAAATCCTGGATAAGAAAACATTCGTGAATGCCAAAATCTTCGTAAAAACGCAAAAATTGGTTCTTTAGAAGGGTTCGTGAATGAGGCCCATTGAGAGTAAATGAAATGAGAGAGAAAATGTTAATACTGAATGGAGAAGGAGGGAAGGAAGGAAGGAGGGAAGGAAGGAATGAGGAAAGATAAAGGTCATGACTGCACAGACCAGTGAAGTTCCTCAACAGCAAACATGTCCTCTGTGTGTGTGTGTGTGTGTGTGTGTGTGTGTGTGTGTGTGTGTCTCAGTCTTCCAGCAGGTGGTGCTGTTTGGTTGTTTCAGGAGGTTGTTGTTGTTTTGACTTCCTGTCCGTCTATCACTTCCTGCTTCTACACAGGCCAGCCCAGACACACATTACATTCACAAATGTCTCATACAGCTGAACTGCTGTCTCAGCATGAATACACAAGTCTCTGAAGCCACTGTACACACACACACACACACACACACACACACACACACATCAAAGCTCAGCGAAAGGCTGGTTGAAGCAGGCTGACCTTCTGTCCTCAGACTTCAAGAGCTTTCTCTCGCTTCTCACACACACACACACACACACACACACACACACACACACATTCGCAGTGGAAGCTCTGACCTTGAAGAAAAAAGCAGAATATTTGTCTCTTCCAGTGCAGTGTCTGTCTCCCTGCTGTTTGAAGCCTGTCGGGTGGTCCAGTGTTTTTACAGATGAATTCTTCCTCCTCCTCCTCCTCTTCCTCACACAGAAACCACTTCTCAGTCACTCGCTCTTTGTTGCAAAGTGATCTGTGAGGTGTGACCGCGGACGCGTCCCCAGAGACGCTGCAGGAGACAAGCGGGACCGGGCTGTGGATCAGTGGATCACGTCACTCTGCTCTGCTCTGCACTACATGCCACTGCTGTTAGTGCACACACATGTTGTGTGTTGTTGCAGCACAGATGCCTGAGGTTATAGCACGGACGCATGCAGTTGTTTTCCTGCTCACATTAAAATGAAACATCGGTCAGCGCCATTCAGACGTTTTCCAGTTGGATTACTGTGGGTGTGTTTTGTTCTGCAGCTCCTCTGTGTTTTGTTGCAGTGTCTGTGCTCATCTCTGCACCATCAGCACCTCAGTCTTTCCATTTACTGCATCATGCACACAGTTCCCACACGTGTTTCTCTTGACAGTGGATTTGAGTTGCATCTGCGCAGCCTGTGCCTCTGTAAACCTGGATGAACCAGTACAGAGGGCTGAATGGAAGCTGTGTGTAGTTCAGGGGAATCCAGTGTTGTCTGATTGTTGGTCATCAGCCCCTCATTGCTGTTTTTTTCCTCTGCAGACAGGAACAGACTCAGAAACAGTCCATTTAACAGACGGACAGGGCCCAAGGTTTGAGGAGGCCCCTGCTCATGAATATTGACCCCTTGCAGCTACGTCACAATTATCACGTGACACGAGAGGCGACGCCATGACGGACGGCAGAAAGTGCTCAGTGATAATGTAACTGTCTATAGACTGTATGGGTGCCGTCCAACAATGTGGCTTGATCACTTCACATTACAACCTCACAGCATTATCACTTATTTCAAATAGAATATCTACTCATCCGTTGCAATATTCTGTTTGTTTTTTTGTTATTCGCTGTAGAATATCTCAGTTTTCTGTGTTTTTCCACTGGTAAGGAGCTAACGCCAAGTCAGAGCCACACTCCCCATGATACAGCAGCTGCTGCTAACTACAGTTAACAGACCTGGAAATTAAAACCTGGTCCGACCTGTGGATGTTGACGACCTGACCCGACGTCTGTCTAATTAGTGATCATTCTCTGATTAAACCCGGCTGAAAAAGAAAAGAAAACAGGAAGCTGTCTTCGTTTGTAATCACCGCGACCCGCCGTCGGCAACTACGTTGTGACAGTGCTATGTTTTACAGTAATATGAGTGTTAGCTGTTGTTAGCCACAGCATGTAGCTTCAGCGGGGTCATTCCTATGTTCCCACAGCCCTATGTTCCCTCAGCCTTATGTTCCCACATTTCTAACTTTTGTTGTCACTGAAAATGAGGCCCTATGTTCCCTCAGCCCTTTGGTCCCACCATTGGTTGGGTTTAGGCAATGAAGAAAAGAGTTGGTTAAGTTTAGTAAAAAGACCCGGTAGAGGCTAGACAGGCCAGATAGACAGAGTCCAGATAGGTAGAGAGAGTCCAGAGGGAACATAGGGCCTAACAGCTTTAAGCCCACTGGTTCCTGCTAAAGACATACATCTTTAAAACACTTGACTAATATACAGTTGAAGCCGTGTCTTAGCTGGGTGGCCTGTATTTGTAGAGAAGCTCATCTGTGGAAATGGATTGGATATGATGGATCAGTTAGGGATCAAAGGTCAGAGGTCACCGTAGTGCAGGCTGGAGGTCCTCCTGAGAGAACAGACTGTTTGTTCAGCACATCCACGCTTTGTTTTCTTATTTGGATTCCTAAAAAGCCTGTTCTTTTATTTATTTATTTATTTATTTATATTACTCAGCCCGTTTAACAAAAACACAACAATTTCCAAACTGGAATTAAAAGAGTTTCCTGCTCGTCTGCTGCTCCCTGCGGCTGCGTCTATTTTTAACACGCACACCATTTCCCTTGGTTTGAACCGACGCAACACTAAGCAGCACCTATAGTCTGAACAGTGGAATCATGGGAAACCGATGAGAGGTTTGAATTGATGACAGGAGTGACAGCCCAGCGCAGTGAAGTCAGAGGTCCGACTGGCTGTAATTACTGAGGAGCCAGGAGACGGTCCACTGAAACAACACGCTGTCATCTGGCACCAGCTTTTTAATGTGTTTGGCTTCAGGACCAAAACTACTTTCTGGCTAATGGGACATTAAAAAAAAACAAAAAACATCAAACTAAATGTTCCTTTGGTATTAAAGTGCTTGGTGTAATTTGTGAATCTGATGCACGGAGGCAGGGAGTCAGTCAGATCTTCAGTGATGCCCACGGTGCTCGGACGGACACTGAAGTGGAACTGAGACAGGTCTCATTATACAGCTGTTTGAATGCATTCATTTACATTCAACATATGGAATTCAAGTGTTAACATGAGGCAAAGAGGTGGATGTTGGGTAAACAATGACATCATGATAAGACCTCCAGTTTCCTCTTTATTTAACAGTAGCTACATGAGCAGGGTTAATTCTAGTACCTGAGTTTGATATTTTATATATTAAAGGGATAGTTCAGCTTTCTTTTTTTGAAGTGGGGTTGTATGAGCTACAAAAGCCCATAGATGCAGTGGAAAGGTGAGAGACACAGGCAGTACACTGTTGTGAATGGGGGACAATTAATCAGCGTATTTTCAGTGCCTAGAGAAGTCCTGTCTCAAAATAATACACCAGGTCAACGGTACAATATAAAGTAAATATGTACAATGCATCAGCTGTTCAGAAAAAAAGTTTTTTTTACATTTATGATGCGCCGGTATTTCGCAGAGACCTTTCTACTGCATCTAGTGTACTTAATGGGTATTTGTAGCTCATACAGCCCCACTTCAAAAAAGCTGAACTATCCCTTTAATACATTATAATTTAACTGTATCTTTATAATGACAATGTTCAAGTGTCTCTGGTGGGGAGGACAGGATTATCAGATGAACCTGGCTGCACAAAACATTTGAGAGTTTTTTTTTTTTTTTTTTTTTTTTTTACATTAATTTGTTTCCATCACACGTATCATCCTTCAAATTGTACGTTAAAGAGGAACTATGCAAACTTTTTACCTGAATTAAACAGCTTCGGAGTAATTGTGATGGTTAAATGACTTGTTATGGGGAGAATGGAGGCTCTCTGCCTTCCACCTAGCGCCAAAAACCAACCTAGCAAAATCAGATCGGAGACTCAGCAGAAAAAAAGAGAATTCAAGTTGGTTTGCAACAAATAGCCAATACGTTTTTTATGTGTTGTATTGTTCACCATTATGCGCATTTTCAGCTGTATGAACAGCTCAACACAGAAATAATCCAAAACAAGTAATCACATCTTTAACAACCCCCCTCAGCTTAAATTAGCAATAGAAGTCATGAAATGATGTATTTCAGCACCACGGACAGCTCACTACCTGCATGGAGGAAAGGATGGATAGAAAGACAGACGGAGGAAAAAAGGAGAGAAAAGACTTGTGGTTTGCCACAGTGCACTGATACACCATGCACATTGAGTAAAATAAGTAGGCTAGAATGTTTTATTGATAATATTGGGCCACTAAAGTTTTTTGTGTAAACTGTAGATTCGTTATTTGCAGAAATTATTATTATTTTTCTGTTTTTGAGCTCTGAGAAGCTCAGATCAGTTGGTCCCTGTCCAGTGATGTGGTCACCTGCTGCTCAGTAAATCTTCCCTCCCTTCCTCTGCTCCTAGACCAGCCTGCCCACCAGCAGCTCCTTCCTCAGCTCTTCATTGACTGAATTAACCCTTTCACCATGTTTTTCCACATTCCAAGTTGTAAACTGTTTTCTTGTCTGTAACAACATCTATTGCCCATCTGCCCATCCTGGGTGAGGGATCCCTCCTCTGTCTCTCACCCTGAAGTTTCTCCCCCCTTTTTTTTTCTTGTGAGTTTTCCCTCAGTGGGTGTGAGGGTCTACGGGCAGAGGATGTTGTTATGATGCTGTGTAAAGTCCTTTGAGACAAACTGTGAGCTGTACAAATAAACCTGCCTTGCTATGGTCGATCTCAGGTGAGTCTTGATTAATTTCAAGCATGAGAAACTCCTCTCTCCGCTCAGGCGCTGTCGCCGAGAGACCGAGAGAGCAGTGCTGAGGTTTGGATACAAGTCCAATACATTGTTGTTGTTGTACATGCAGGCCAGTGGTTTCTTGTGACAGCAGCCGATATCTGGCACACGAGCTCCTCAGCATCCACATCTCCAAGTGTTCGTGTTCGTGCAGCTGTTTTCCACACAGCCTTCTTCAATTCCTCTCTTCCATACGTACATACAGACTTTGAAATGAATCCATCAGCTATTTTTCGTTTTCCGGCACTGCTCTGATGTGCGTTTTTTTTTTTTGGTACGGACAATAGCTAGCTAGTTGAGTACTACAGGTAATACAGGCAAATTCACCTATTGTCATAATCCGTAGGAGTAAGTTCATTACCTTTAATTGTAGGAGCAAGCTGTTTTTAGATCGGCGGGGCAGAGACGTCAGCTCCCGTGTCAAACTCATCAAATACACAATCCAACAACTCCACAACGCTCTGGTGGACAAGTTGTGAGCTGCACATTCACCACACTATGAGATAATAATAGTTTTAGAGGTAAATGTGTAACCAGAACTACATTCCTGACATGAAGTAGTTCAGAGTATTTGCTTCATGTGTTATTATTTCATAGCGTGGTGGATTGTGTATTTTGTTTGATGAGGGAAACTGGCGTCTCTGCTCCGCTGATCTAAAAACAGCTTGCACCGACAATTTATATCTTGTAGAATGTGTTTCTATTGAAGTATTATTACATCTTTTGGAAGATAGAAAATTGAAAAATCTAAATTTGAAGGAGTTTTAGCAAAAATGTAGTTTGGGGATGAATCAGCTGTGATCTGTTTAATCTATTGTTCCTGATCTGTTGATTTCCATTCATACATTTATAATTTCCGGTACATGACACAAATATTACTTCAGGAAATAGGACTGAGTAATTTTTCTAAATCTGTCACCTGACATGTGCCGTCCTCCATGCTGTCCAGGAAGTGACAGGTGTGTTTTATTTCTGTGTGCTGTGATCTTCTGCTTCCTGTTTGGTTACGTCTGTTGTAATCTCCTGATGCAGGAGACTCTGACTCAGCTGTTCTCATCCCAAACACGTAGAGCTCCACTCAGAGAATGAGCTGGACTCATTTACTGAAACTTAAGAGGGATGCTGTGAGCTGGCTCTGCAGTGTCCACCTCTGCTCTGTCTATAGACCCCCACCCCACCCCACCCCCCCTCAACAACACACAGCATGTTTGTCCAGTCACACTTGATGCCTCAGGTATGTCTGTGTGTGTGTGTGTGTGTGGTGCAGGATGGTGCTGCAGTGCATCTCCAGCAGATAGTACATGTCCCTCTGTTGCTGCAGACTGTCGGCAGAGAAATGATCCAGTACGCCGCTTGTTTAGAAAACAAAGTCTATTTTAACGTTGTCTTGTGGACGTGTAAATAATGACTGTCCTCTCTGCAGGAAAGCTTCAGGTAAGATAAGAAAACCTCCTGGTCTGGCTCCTTGTAAACATAGAAGAAGTATTACCACCAGTATAAAAACTAAGGAGTTGTGTCCTTCACTGTCCCATTGGACGGCTCCATGGAGGAACGAACTGGTCGAATCCCTCTTGGCCCAACTTATCCCAAGATTCATTTGCACACCTGTAATAGAAAGCCTTTTTAATGTAAATCTTAGGTTTCAGCTCAGTTGCACCATTAAAGGGATAGTTCAACATTTTGGCAAATTGGCCCATTGCCATAATCCCTATTGTTTTAGGAGTAGGTTCATTACCTTTAATTGTCAGTGCAACCTATTTTTAGAACGGCGGAGCAGAGCCATGAGCTGCTCAGAGCTACGCTACAGAGGCTCATGGGATTTCTTGGTTTCCCTCATCAAACTCATCAAATACACAATCCAACAACTCCAAAACGCTCTGGTGGACAAGTTGTGACCTGCACATTCCCCACGCTATGAGATAATAACACAACGTTACCACACAGAGTTGTTTTAGAGGGAAATACAGAGACTGCTTGCCCCAGACAGGAACGTGCATCAGCGGTTTTGCATGTATTTCCCTCTAAAACAACTCTGTCTCGTAACGTTCTGTTATTATCTCATAGCGTGGTGAATGTGCAGCTCACAACTTCACAACCACCAGAGCGTTGTGGAGTTGTTGGATTGTGTATTTGATGAGGGAAACCAAGAAATCCCATTAGCTCTGAGCAGCTCGCGGCTCTGCTCCGCCGTTCTAAAAACAGCTTGCGCTGACAAATAAAGGTAACGCACCTACTGCTATGACTATAGGGATTATGGCAATGGGCCAATTTGCCAAAATGTTGAACTATCCCTTTAAGTAACTACTTCAGATTTGTACAGTATAACACTTGAGTAAATGCACATTCCAGCACTGGTTGTAGGCCTACCAATAGTCAGCTCTGTAGTTTGAACTTAACCTAAATCTACTCATCTAAAGCAGTAAATCATATGTGCAGTGTTCATTCCCCGAGAAGATCCATGACATCACATCAGCAGTCTGTTCAAGAGTCGCTTCAGGTCATAGGAGTGAAGCCTGAGCCGCTCTGCCCGCAACTCTCCGCATGTATTAGCTACTGTACCTGTATTAAGAAGACGAAGACGAGCCTGAACGCCTCAGTGTTTTCAGTCAGGAGTCTGCTGCCGTGCACGTTCCTGTGCCGGGGTCTCCTCAGGACTCTGCGTCACTGCTTCTCTGCTTTCTGCTCATCTTATGTGTTTGTTCTATGAAAAAGAAAATGTAAATTAAATCATTGATTTCATTTCGCTCACGTCTTTTTGACCCTACAAGCACCTCATTTAGTTTTTCTGTATTACAAAATGAAAAGAAAAGAAAATCTAATGATCACTTTGTTTTAATTATTGTTTCAAAAAAACAAAAGAGACACAGACGGAAGGCACAGACAACGTGTCCTGTTTTCCTTGAGGCTGTTAGTGCACGGCTTTTAATTCAAATCCCCCTCTCTGCATTGCCAGGAAGATTTTAGTTATGTTGCATTTTTCTCTCGACCTCTGTGTGTGTGTGTGTGTGTGTGTGTGTGTGTGTGTGTGTGTGTGTGTGTTGCATTCCTGTCCATATGCTTCTGATCCCGGGCCCCTCCCACTCTGTGCTAAAATCAGCAACACACACACACGCAGAGTGACAGCATGAAACCTGCGTTGTCATAGCAACACCTCACTTGACTCTGCGACCATTCCTCCACCCTCCCTCCTGCTCCTCCCCTCCTGTTACACGGCAACCGTCTCCAAGCAACATCATTTTCCCGCCCTTCTCTCTCTTCTCTCTCTCTCTCTCCCTCTCTCCTTTTCTCTAATTGTTGGAGCCAAAGTTGATTATGAGCGAGGGAACGAAACAGGATGGAGGAAAGGGAAAAAGGGAGGAGGGGAGGGGCAGGGGGAAGAGAAAGGGAGGATGACACAGTGGAAAGACAAGGATGGAAGATGGAGAGGAAAAAATAGAAAGGAGGGAGTGGGAGGAGAGGAAATGAAAGGAAGTGGGAGGAGAAGAGGAAAAGAGAAAGTAGCTAAAGAAGAGTACGGAGATGATAAGAGAAAAGCAAGGACGGAAGAAGGAGAGAATTTAGGGGCAAAGGGAAGGAAAAAGCGAAGTGGTAGAGAAGACAAAGAAAAGAGGAGGAAAGAGGCAAGGAGAGGAAGGACAGTTTGGGGCAAAGAAGCAGGGAGAGAGATAAAAGAGGAGCAAAAGAATGAGAGAATAAAGAAAGAGGGCACATTTGGAGGAAAGGGGGGGGGGAGCGAAAGAGAGAAGATGAGATGGCACAATAACCAAATTAAAAGAGAGAAAACAAAATAGAGCGATAAAGGGGAAGAGTGTTGAAAGACGATGGACCGAAAATGAGGAGAAAGATGGAGAGATTAGTAAATAATGGATGTGCAGAAAGTGAGGGATAAATAAAAGGGAGGGGGGGATGATGTTTACATTATTAATCACCTTTCCTCCTTTCATTATCTCCTCGTTCCCCTTTTCCTTATCCCTTTCCTTCTCCCTTTTTGCCCTCTATTCTCCTTTCTCACGCATCCTCCCACTTTTATTTTACCCTTCTTATTTTTTACCTTTCATCCTCTCTTTTCCACTGTTTTCTGCCACTATTTTCTTTACATCCATGCTCTCTTGCTTCCTTTCCTTCACCCTTTTTTACCTTTATGCAATTTTCTTTCCTCCCATCTTTTCTCCAACCTCCCTCTTTTCGTGTCTTCAACTGATCCTCTTTTCCTTGTCTCATTTTCTTTTTTTTAAATTCTCCTAAATTTCTTTCCCTCCTTCCTTCCTTCCTTCCTTCCTTCCTTCCTTCCTTCCTTCCTTCCTTCCTTCCTTCCTTCCTTCCTTCCTTCCTTCCGTTTTCATGCAGCTTTTTCCAAGAGAAAGTCTTATTTAAAACTCAGAAAACTGTCATCGTTGAAGATAATGATGATGATGATGATGATGATGATGATGATGATGATGATGATGATGATGATGATGATGATGAGGGCAGAAAACACTCATGTGTGTTGTTGGACCAATAAAGTATTCAGTGGGTTAATTGGAGCGATTGTTGTTCCTGGAGATTCTTGAGTGGTGTGTGGCTGCTGGAGAGAGACAGAGAGAGAGAGAAAGAGAGAGAGAGAAAGAAAGGGAAGCACATAAAAGATAGAGTCAGAGGTAATAAGAGAATACGGGACAGAAGAAGAGATATATAAAAAAAGAGAGGGAGGAGGAGGAGGAGGAGGAGGAGGATAGCTTATGAGAAGTAATGATGAATTATAGAAGCTTGTCCCCAGGCTGGAAAGTCACTATGGAAGGAGGAGAGGGGGATGGATGGATGGATGGATGGATGGATGGATGGATGGATGGATGGATGGATGGATGGATGGATGGATGGATGGATGGATGGATGGACGGATGGACGGACGGATAAATATGGAAAACAAAGAAAGAGAGAAAGACATAAAAGAGAGGGAGGGAAAAGATGGGATGGAAAGCAGTAAAAGTAGGATAAGTTGCAGAAGGAAAGAAAGGAGGAAGAGTGAAGAACGGCCAGAGAGAAGAAGGATGACAGAGAGAGAGAGAGAGGGAGGAGGATGTGTGGGTCAATACATTTTGTCATCGAGCAAAGCAGAAAATTATGAAATGCCCCCGCTCCTGTTGCTGTGGAAACCAAGGGGAAGCTCTTTCATGTTTCATGCTTTGTTGCCCACGGTAACTGTCCTGAGATTGAAGGATGGATAGAGACGGAGAGGGAAAGAGGGAAAGAGAGATTTGTTTCAAAACGGGAAAAGGACAAAGCTGTGGTGATAATCACCATCAATAATCATCAATAATGAGAGAGTCAGGGCACAGTGTCAAGATACTGCTGCTTTAACTCGGCTTCTGTTGTTTCTACTGAATCTACTGTTAGATCATTATTCATCTGCAAACTACGTGATCATGTTATGAAATGTTTCTTTTCTGACGGTTAGTTCCATGTACAGTTTAACATGGCTCCCGCTTCATCTGTCATCTCTAAAAAAAGGAGTTGCTGCAGGAACAAAAAGTCCCTCTGCAGCACGGAGGACGCATTGTCATTGTGCAGGAGGTGTGAGCTGTCTGTGGTCCACTGAGCTCAGGTGGGACACTCAGGCCATCACACACACACACACACACACACACACACACACACACACACACTCTACAGCTGCTCAGCTCTGTCTCTGGTCTGATGGCCCCGAATGACCTAGTGAGAGGGATGGAGAGAGGGAGAGAGGGAGAGAAGGAGAGAGGGAGGGAGAGAAGGAGAGACGGCTGAGCAGCCTGGAGACTGGAGGAGGAGGAGAGGAGAAGACTGGAGGATGCAAGGAGGGGAGGAGTGCTCTGGAGGAGAGGAACTACACCGAGGAGAGGAGTACTCTTTAGGAGATGTGCCACCTTTAAAGGAGACATAATTATTCTGCCCTCTTTCCACAAATTAAAATAGTTCTCAGGTGTCTTAAAGACATGTCTGTGACACAATCCCCCAAGGATCAAACATCACAGCTCTTTTCATCCTCTTAAAACAGTCCTGTTCAGAACAGCTGGTTTCAGTGTCTGTCCCTTTAAATGCAAATCAGTCACTGCTTGCCCCACCCCTTCTACCAGTGGCGTGCACAGACTTTTTGAAGGGCAGGGGCGAAAAGGAAAAAAAAGGGCACATAATAGCGCGTCCTCGCCACTGAAGAGGGCACTTTAGCAAGCATTTTGGCTTCCCTGAGGGCACTTTACCACATGTTTTGGCTCCTAGATGTGGCTCCTAGAGGGCACTTTCAGGGCTGCCAAGTTTCAGAAAATGACAAGAGTGAGACTGTAGCGACATGGTGCATTTGTGGTCGCCGGCGAAAAAAAATTGGCCTTTTTTAACGTTGATTTGGCCCCCAAGAGGGCACTTTAGCACACGTTTTGGCTCCTAGAGGCCATTTTACCACATGTTTTGGCTCCTAGGGGGCACATTCAGGGCTGCCAAGTTTCAGAAAATGACAAGAGTGAGACTCTAGCGACACGGTGCGTTTGGCCGGCGACCACAGGTTGGCGGCGAAAAAAAATTGGTCTTCTTTAACGTCGATTTGGCCTGTTTTAACACGTGTTTTGGCTCCCAAGAGGGCACTTAAGCACACATTTTGGCTGCCTTGAAGTTCACTTTAGCACACGTTTGGCTCCTAGAGGGCACTTAAGCATGCGTTTTTGGCTCCCAAGAGGGCACTTTAGTACAAGTTTTGGCCCCCATGAGGGCACTTTAGCACACGTTTTGGCTCCTAGAGGGCACTTTAGCACACGTTTTGGCCCCCATGAGGGCACTTAGCATGTGTTTTGGCTCCCATGAGGGCACCACACGTTTGGCTCCTAGAGGGCACTTTAGCACACGTTTTGGCCCCCATGAGGGCACTTAGCATGTGTTTTGGCTCCCATGAGGGCACCACACGTTTTGGCTCCTAGAGGGCACTTTAGCACACGTTTGGCTCCTAGAGGGCACTTAAGCGTGCGTTTTTGGCTCCCAAGAGGGCACTTTAGCACACGTTTTGGCCCCCATGAGGACACTTTAACGCGCGTTTTGGCTCCCAGGGGACACTTTAGCACGCGTTTTTTAACAATTGGGCCACGAGGGGGGGCGACCGACCCCCCTGTCCCCCCCCTGTGCACGCCACTGCCTTCTACTGGTACCAGGTAGGGGTGGTATTATGCAAATCTGAAAACTAGTTACATCACTGGAAGACAACCGAGGGAACAGCTCATAAAACCACATAGAGTTCAATCTAGGGAGCCTGAAAATTACAGATTTTTTTTGTCAATTCTCACATTTTGGGGACCGGAAGGCAAGACAAACACCTAAATATGTTAAAGAGCCTTCAGAAAGTGATATTTCCATAACATGTCGCCTTTAAAGGGATAGTTCACCCAAAATTCAAATTTCACTCATTATCTACTCACCCTCATGTCAACTAAGAGCTGTGAGAATTTTCAGAGTCCTCTGTGCCTTCTCGGAGTTACAGGGGGGTCTGCGCAGCAGGATTTGTCCATATAATGGTTGTGAATGGATACCACTTTTCTTCGTCCAAAAAGACACACCAAAAAACATCCAAATACCCCCATAGTGCTCGTCTGTAATGTCCCTCTTGTATTGAAGCCCCGACATGAGAAATTGTTGGCCCGTTTTCATGTGTGCGTCCTGAGTGAACAGAAACCTTTGGTACGCGACCATCCTGCGTGATAGCCTGAAGGACGAGGGACAGACACCTGAGAGACGGGGACAGCTGCAGCAGCTGGGAGCACCCAGAGGAACTCTCTCTTTCAGCCTGCGTGTCGCGTGTCCTCCTGGCTGCAGTCACAGCAGACATTGTGTGTGACGCTGGGCTGATTGGCACCTTCTTTTCAAACGTACTAAACACAGACACACTCACAATCACCACCACCACTTAGTAAACTCAGTCAGTCTCAGTAAATCACATTGCATGTGCTGAATCTATTAGCTATTTGTATTTTCTCCTCCCAGGAGGCAGCATTAAAGGTCCAGTGTGTAGAATGGAGGGAAAACAGTGACAGCGTTCAGATTTTAGATTCAGACTCGCTCGCTTGCTCGCACTCACCCCTCCTGTCGGCAAAGTGCCGGTGGTCTCCGAGGACCAAAAAACTTGTTCCGCATGACTGGGCCGACTGGGAGTATTTCAGGAGTATGGAGCCACGAGGTGAAGATCTAAACCATTTTACCACATGTCTGCTGTTACCTGTTCTTCTTTCCTTCCGCTTTCCTCTTTGTTGGTTTATTTATGAATGTGAAAGTCGCCAAACGCACTCTCTGCGTGGGGAACTATGCAAGTCCAGTCACTTTTCTGCTGTTTTGCTAACCCTCCTCCCTGCCATCTGCATTGAGCTGGTGAGAAATCAATCCATGGAGCGGTGATTAACGTTATTTATCCTATATGATGTTACAACGTTTATATGTGTAGTCTTATCTGTCATAAACAAGAGATTACAAGTTACGGGGCGTGTGTGGCGGTGCTGCAGAGGCGAGAAGCTGGGACACCAGGTTGGAGGCTTGGATCTTACAAGGTTGGTTTTCAGCCAAGAGATGGAACTAGGATAAGTCATTTAATTAACCATCACAATTACTCCAAAGCTGTTTAGCTGAGTTAAGGTGAAAATCCTGCATAGTTCCTCTTTAATACAAAGTGTGAACATGCTAAAAACCCTAACACATGCCCACACACTTCCCTAAAACGCATGCAGGTTTCCTAATTCCATTTACTGAGCAAATTCAAACCGAACGCTCCGTGAAAGCAGCATTTGCTTGAAGATTTGGGTCGTTTTTGCCGCTGGCCTTTCGCCCACTTCGCCTGCTGCCCCGGGGCTGCAGCCTGCCTGCACACAATCAACACACACAATGCAGTCAGCTGTCACTCATTGCTCTGCTGCTGTCACGCTGTCTGTGAGCAGCTGAGGCCGGGGGAGCTCCTCTCCGCAGCCAATCAGCATCTCATCACCAACGAGAAAAGAAGAAAAACACATTAGCACAACAGTCAGTTTTCTGTTGTGATAGAGTGACGGTGTGTGAGATTCTCATTTCATGGTTGATTCATGCCAGAAAACACCACAACAAACTCTCCCAACTCTGGCGTCTCATGCAGTTTTCATTAATTACCTGAAGTGGATCTGTGACTTTGTTTCCTGGTTTTTCTGTCGTGTTTGTCTTTCGTAGTTGAAACTGAGCAGACACAGTGAGCGCAGCAGATTCACTGCTAATGAGCAGCTGCTCACACTGGCACTGCAGTTAATAAAGCCAGTAAATGTACTGTGGCACCTTACAAAACTTTATGAAATATTGAATGTTACTGTGTACGGTAGCAGCCGCGGATACATGATGTGACAACAGGGTTTTCTTTAAGGTGATTATTTCTCCCACTGTCACCCTCAGTTTCTGTATTTTCAATAGACGAATAGCTTCAAAATAGCATCTCACAGATTCATACATTTGAGTTTCTCCTGTGTAGTTTCTGTTTTGAGCTTTTTTTGTGTGACGATTTTAAAAACTGGAAGAAACAGCATGGAGTGTATTATTTGTTTTTAAAGGGACATTGTGTAACTTCTCCTGTTATCTATTCATGAAAATCGATTATTTCATTCAAAAGTATGTTTTTCATTAATCATTATAAAACGGAAAGGTGAAATCCGGCGATCTGATTGGTTGTTAGCCCACTATTCTAAAGCCTTATCACAGCGCAGGCTATCACTCCGCCTCAGGCACGTATGACTGGTATGAATGGAAGTTGTTGTCATGTATCCATGACAACGGACTGTTGCAGTCCGTAGCAAAAGACAGTTGATGTTTTTATGATGTTAAAAAATGGACTAAAGTAGTTGAATTCACATGTTTAAGGTGAACTTTCACCTCTGGGGAGAGTTAACAATGGTAGAGCTTCGCGTCGGGCCGAACAACGCCCCTTAGCCGTGGTATAATGAGCATATACCACGGCCTGTCGTGATATATTGCTTAAGTAATCCCCCCATCAACAAAGTGAAGTGTTCCTTTCAGCTCTGAATGAGCCGTTCATATCATTCATATCTCCATGGAGACGGTAAGCTCGGTGCTGCTGCCATGTGGTGTCTCCATGTTTTTACCTTCAGTGGCAGCGTGACGGTAGGTAACCACGGAAACTCAGCGGAGACACCGGAGCTGTCGGCTCAGGTGGAGGTGGCGTCTGTGAAAAGTCACCGCGGTAACGCAGTGAGGAGGAATGGAGCGTTACACTGATGCTGCATTCACCTGCAGTCGGGCAGACGGCCGTCGCTAACAAACCAGATGTCATTTTAGTCACAGAAGTCCAGAGAAAGACGGTAAAACGTGGGTCAGGTAAACAATACGACATCGCCATGACAACATGTTGTCACGTGTATTGTTTTGCCTCGTGCTGACGGGCCACTTGTTTACATAGAGGCTTGTTTATGCCGTTACGTGCAGCGGCTGTCGTCCGTCTGCCCAATTTCACGTGAATGCAGCATGAAAAATATGATTGAGTTGCTTGTGATATACAACCACAACACTAGATGGGAGTAATTCCTACACAATGTACCTTTAGTGTACAGGAGAGTCGAGAGAGAGACAGGAAATGGGAGGCGACACGCAGGATAGGAATGCTCGGCGCTGGATTCGAACCGGGGTTTCCTGCAGTGAGGACTATAACCTCAACACATCTACCAACTGAGCTAAACACCGCCCCGATTTGATGATTTTTTGCAACGTATCATTGCATTTAACATTTAGCATTTTAACTGAAAACTATATTGAAGACCTTTCTGACGGCTTCTCTCTGATATCTCTGAATAGTTTTTCAAGAAATTTCCTGATATTTCCATTGGAATCGATGCAAATATTGCTGAAAACTCCATGCTCGGAGTGAAAACCAAGGGGTTCCTTACCGCGCGCCCCCTGCAATGGCTCTGCGGCCCCCACTTTGGGAACCACTGCTGTACATGAACCACCAGGGTTGACTTGAAAGCAAACTCAGACCCACGTTTTCAGGCGGAGCAGAGTTTGGATGACCTTCCACACCTGCCCAGATGAAGCAGATTAACCCAGGAAACAAACTCTGCTCCGTTTAAAGTGGAGCAAACAGCTCTGGTGTGAAAGCGACCTTAGTCTTCCATACAAAACACTAGCTCACTTCTATCCTCCTCTTTTTAAAAATTAGTTTAAGAGCCTATTTTCCAGGCCTCTGCTCAAAAATTGCATATCAATAATAAAAGGAGTATATCTCTGCAACCACAAGGTCTATTTGAATCATTTTGGTGTCATTGAATAGGGGACACTTTGAGGATTGTTGAGATGTGTAATTATCAGTACACACATTCCCTCTTATCAGCCTTGACTAGCAGTGATGAATTCACAACAGATAATAAATGAGTCTTGCCAACCTTGTTGTCTTTGCCAGCAGCTGTTTTTCTGTTGAATTCTGCAGATTCCAAGAGTTTTCAAGAGTGTTAGTCTGGACTGACTTTGCAAACATTCATTTAGATTGATGCAGACTGGTACACGGGTGATAGTATACTGGTGATGGTTATATGTTCAGAACAAATACCAGACCATGTGCTGTGAAGTGTGTTGGTTCCTGTCGTCAGTGGTTATTGTAAACTGATCAGAGGGGTGAGAGAGAAAATGCAGTGAGTCAGAGTTCATTAGTGCTGTTTTCATCACTATTGATGACTACTGAAGCTGTGCTGATACACACTGTAGCTGAGCTTTATCAATACGGAGAGGGACGGTGGTGAGAGAGGGGGAGGGGCCAGCAAGAGACCAACATCTTCAACTGCTGAAACCATGTGTGTAGTAGTGTAGTGTAGTGTAGTGTAGTGGGGGGTTGGTAACATTTACAGGGGTGACCCCCTTTTAGACACGCCCCTGCCCCTCTCATCATGAAGCAGGGGCTCTGTAAATTAAAGGGATAGCTCACCCAAAATTCAAATTTCACCCATTATCTACTCACCCTCATGTCGACTAAGAGCTGTGAGAATTTTCAGAGTCCTCCGTTCCTTCTCTGAGTTACGGGGGGGTCCACGCAGCAGTATTTGTCCATATAATGGTTGTGAATGGATACCAACTTTCTTCGTCCAAAAAGACACATCAAAAAACATCCAAATACCTCCATGCTGCTCGTCTGTAATGTCCCTCTTGTATTGAAGCCCCGACATGAGAAATTGTTCCGAAAAAATTAAATAAGTCTATATTTTAAGCTTGTTTGTAGCGGAAGCTCCCAGTGTCTCAGTTCACTGCTCTTCCTGTGTCAGTGCGGCGGAACAATTTCTCATGTCGGGGCTTCAATACAAGAGGGACATTACAGACGAGCAGCATGGAGGTATTTGGATGTTTTTTGGTGTGTCTTTTTGGACGAAGAAAGTTGGTATCCATTCACAACCATTATATGGACAAATACTGCTACGCCGACCCCCCCGTAACTCAGAGAAGGAACGGAGGACTCTGAAAATTCTCACAGCTCTTAGTCGACATGAGGGTGAGTAGATAATGAGTGACATTTAAATTTCACAACACAATAGTTACTTTTCCTGGTAATTCGTTACTTTTATAATGTAGTAATTCAGTTACTAAGGGGGATGTGTCCCTCAGAACACACTACTGGTTTACATTTCATTTAGATCTCTGCCGCTGCTGCTCCTCTCTCCCTCCTGCAGATGTAAATCTGTCTCAACAGGGTGGTGGAGGGGCAGGAGGGGACATCATTGTCTTTGATCGTGAAGGGGAAAGTTTTAAAGGCGTGTAGTGGATGAACAGAGGGGATGTAAACACAGTCAGGAGAGGGAGAGAGAGAGAAGGAGGGATGATGGTGATGATGAGGATGATGCGCCTCTGACGAAGAGCGAAGGAGGATAGAGAGGTAGAGAGAGGAGAGGCTGAGCAGCTCTCTCTCTCTCTCTGCTCCTCCAGCTCGTTGTTGCAGCGCAGCGGCGTCGATCAGCAGCAGCAGCAACAATGTGGTGCATCAACTGCGCCTCGGACAAAACGCCCGCGATCCTGCACAACAAGCTGCTCTACTGGTAAGACAGCCGCGAGCCCCCCTCCTCTTCCTCCTCCTCCTCTTCCTCCTCCTCCTCCTCCTCCTCCTCTTCCTCCTCCGTCCACACTCTACTGACACACTGCGTGTTTTTTTCTCGCCCGTGATGCCGCACTGCTGCCCGCGCGCCTCTCTCCGCCAGCGTCGTGTCCTCGCGGACGCTGATGGTTGTAAATGTTGATGAGATGCGACACGGCGGCGGCGCGGAGTTCTAGTTCTAGTTCTAGTTCTAGTTCTAGTTCCTGCTGGTCTGGTTGTTGGTGCGGATGTGCGCAGAGGAGGCGCACATTGGGAGGTTACTATTTACCTGTCGTGTGTGCGCGTGCATGCTTGCGCGCGCGCACACGACAGGTAAATAGTAACCTTTGTCTCTCCATGTCAGGCTCTCTCTGCCTCGCGCTGCCCAGTGCGACCTTGAAGTCCTTAAACTTTTCCAATAGCCATGAAGCAGACATCCCATCAGAAACATCTGCTCCCAGCTGAGCAGCCCACACTGTGAGCTAGCCTATCAGATCATGTGCTTTGTCTTTCTATGAAGCTCTTCAGGGCTCTGTTGTGTTGTTGTTGTGTTGTTGTGTTGTTGTGTTGTTCCGGTGTTGTCTGTGGGAGGCAGCTCAGCTCAGAGTGATGCTGAGCTGCAGCTGACTCTGTAACATCCCATATTAGACCAGTGTGGTGTCATCTTGTATCGGCTGCTCAGCGTGCAGCGTGCAGTGATAGGATGGGAGCAGCTCAGTAACAGGACCCTCTGTCAGACGCAGGTGAGTCCGTGTGCGTCCTGAGTGTCAGTGGACTGTATCCTATAGGAGGGGAAAAGGACAGGTTTTCACTTTCAACACGTTCTTCATCTCAGTGTTTGAACATTTGTAATAATGACTGGAGTTAGTTTATTTATAGCGCAATAAAAAAGAAGCAACAGCTGATGAGCAAAGTGACATGACCAAACCATCCAGAGGATCAGTGTAAAAGCACATGACACCATCTTCAACACTTTAACTTCTTCATGTGCGTCAGTGTTGGTTTTATATCTCCATCAGCACCTGGTGTTGCACAGTGGGCTGCAATGAATTATGGGATACTCTCTGAAGTGGCATCAGGACGAGCGTGCGTCCAATTAATGTGGGCTCAGTGAACTGCGCGTTGGCATTTTCCAGATGCGGGACACTCCTGCCTTATAAGGCAGATGAACACACTTAAAGGGAGAAGTTGGCAATTTTTTTTTAAAACAGCAGAACGGTGAAATGGTATTTTTACTCTTTCTTAGTTTTTACAAAGTGGATCTGAAGCGGACGGGAGGGTTTGGCCGTCAGAAGGTGATCGGTATAACTCTCCAGGGAAACTAAACTCTCCGGCCTCTTATCAGCTTCATGTCAACTTGGGTTGTATAGTTTAGCAGTGAGGGCTGTCAGTTTTCCACACTGACAAACCAAGTGCATTATGGGAACTCATCACAGGCCCTACCAGAAGATGTTTGTATACAACTGATGTGTGACAGTCAGTATGTTCTGTGGGAAACAGAACGGTGACCAGACACTGAGCCAAAACCACTGGAATCCTCAAACATGGGCCGTCGTTTAGCTCAGTGGGTAGAGTAGGGGCCCCGTATGTACAGGCTTGTCTCTGTACAGCTGTTCTGTTGCAAAAAAAAAAAAAAACTTAAAAAAGAATTGTCAAATATCATTAGTTAGGTTTAAGCAGAGCTGTGTGCAGTCCGTTCTATATGGATCAGAGTTTGAAATATTTGGGCAATGTACTTTCCTCTCTGTGATCACTGTTGATCTGACTGTAATGAAGTTGCATGGACAATCTCATCTACGTTGATGCTGAATGATGCTCTGATGATCTTTTACCATTTATTGGCCACTACAGGATCAGGATCCAGATCAGGATCAACTGTATAGTCCCCTGAGGGGAGTTTGTCTTGGACAGCAGAGCTTCACGCAACCCACATAGAACATATAGTACATACACACACACTCTCCTTGATAATAATACATCTCACCATGGACTGTAGTGACTCCATGCTTCAAGTGACTTGTACAGTTCCAAAGCAGCCAATACAACTACACACTAAAAACCTTCAAGTATAAAAGTTATTCCAGGACATGAAGCAGATTTGTTCAGCAGAGCAGTTGATGTTGAAGTTCTATATGGTCTCCCACATGTAAGAGTTCATATTCATTATGCAGTATATCTGAATGATCATTTACAATTCTTTGTGATTGATTGTGTAGCTTTTGAAGGAACTGGTAGTTTTTAGTTCTGATCACCTTCATAGCAGCTCACACTTCCACATGTTCCTTATTATTAATATATAGACAAACACCTAGAGCAGCAATCAGGAACAAACTGATTTTCTAAGTATTTTCACTTTCATTTTTGATCTGCCCCTCCAACAGTGATACTGTGTCTTCCTCTAAGTCGCTCGTCCTCTCTCTTTCTCATTCTGTGGGGGGGGGCGTTCCACAGTTTTCCTCTAGGACCCGTCAGCCCCGCGCGGTCGCACTGTGATCCTGCTAACCAGCCGACAGACACGCGGCAGTCTGCGTGTCGCGCACTTCTGTCCAAAAACAGACAATAGATTCACAGCTGGGATCACAGGACAGTCAGAGTGTCATCACACACACATACGCTCCATATACTGTAGCCTTCTGTTGTCACAACACCAGGCAGAGTTATGTCTTCATCTGAGGCTCCTTCACAGGTTTTATAACACAAACCATAGTATGTAGGGGAGACTGGGGATGGTTGTGACATGGGTCAGTTGTAACACTTCCAATTTCTCCAATCAGAACATAGTTAAGAATCACCTGATTCACTCAGAGTGAGAGTCAGTTCAGTCCTTCTTCCTATGTGAAGAAGTAGCACCCTGTGGCCGACACAGACATTTTAGAAGGAAAACAATCATTTTGAGCCAGGCAGTATTTTTTTTTCTATCATTATTATCATCATTATTATTATTATTATTATATTTATTTTTGTGATAGCACTGTCTGCTTTGTACTTAAACTCATCAAACATTAATCACGTTTATTGTGTGTTTATGTAGATATTATTCTGTCCCTGAGGCGTGTATCATATACGCACAAACTGACAGATAGCTAACAGCAGGATTTAGAGAAAGTCGGACACAGGAGTATGTTTACTGAATCCTTTTTACTCTTCTTTCCATCCTTTTTTGTAAAACTGAAATGAATATAAAGTTACAGTACTTTAGTAACTCACAAAAATACAATCCAGAATGAATTTACATTGATTACAGTCTCAGTGCACAATCCATAACAATAAGCTACATTCAGCTTAGCTTAGCATTTAGCAAACTATATTATCACAGTTATTGTGTTTTTAAATCCAACTTAAGAATTTTTAAATTATTTATATGCTCTGTTGAACGGATACACAGAAAAACTAACAAGCAAAGGCTCTCCAAGGCACTCACGTAGCAGAAAAGAGGAGAGGAACTGTCTGCCTGACCGCATGGAGAAAGAATGGCTGCACTTCCTGTAATTTATGGTCACATGACCTTAACTGACCAATAGAAAAACACTTAACAATATAGTCTCTTTTATGACAGATTTCAACAAAATAAGACATCTACAGGCCACAAAATGTGTGCCGTGACAGATATCTTTCATGCTAGTTGTTTGTGTGTTAGCTGTGAGGCAAGCTAGTTGATGGCTACAGTCTGGGTTAGTTGTAACAACAATGAATAATGTTACAACCTACTCCAACTCAAATTTGAATTGCATTTATGTTTTCTTTGAATTGCAGTTTGCCTCGGTCCTGAAAGAGAATGACAAAAGGGTTAGGGCAGTGTCTTTCAACCTTCGGGTTGGGACCCCACCTGGGGTCGCCTGGAATTCACATGGGGTCGCCTGAAATGTCTAGTAATTGAAAAAAAGAAATTACTGATAAAAGAATATATTTTTAACTAATTATTATTCTTTTCACTCACTGTCACTTTCATGAAAAACCTTTGTTTAACATGGGAGCGAGAAGCCGTTGATTCAAATTATGATTAAAAACACCACACACAATCTTAAACAACTGTATTCCATACTTTCACTTTCTCAAATATAAATCGAGTTCAAATAGCTGAGTGACAGAGCGATTTTTTGGGAGCGACACGAGCGACAGCGACAAAAATAAAAGGTCCGGTGTGAACGCACCTCTAGTGATCTAAGTGTCTGTGATGCAGCTTCATGTCAGAACCCAGAGGAGTCGTCACAGGTGGTGCTTCACCGTTCTATCTGCTCTTCTGCGGTGGGAGTGTTGTAGAAGAAAAAGACATAAACTGAGTCATGCCGGCTGTTCAGGAATCGTTGCTGAAGGAGTTGACTCAGCAGCATTGTTGCTTTAATCCCAGAGGAGCCAGGAGGCTGTTGCCTGGAAACCTGTGAGCTGATTCTGACTGGGCTTTCTGGGATGAAGTCGGGGCTGTAAAAGGTGCGTTAGAGATGCTGCTGAGGAGGACGGAGGCTGCAGGGTGGGCGAGGCTGCAGGCAGAGCGCTATTATATGTAAAAGTGTTGACAGAGCAAAATACATACGGATGATTCAGATATTCTTCCACTGATTATCTGAAGACTGGAAGTCACAGGGTCATGAAAGATAAGAGGAGTTCGTCCTATGGGGAGCAGGAATGGGATCTGTACACTTCATTCCAGTGGGAGTTGTGATACTTTGCGTCACCGGCTGTGCCCACCCTTTCTGTCGTCACGAAGCGCAGCTCAACCTTGACAACGGATGATTTATTTTTTACTAAAACTTGAGCTTTCAAAGCCTTTTGCTTTTAACAGTTGCATCGTTGGCTGAACTGAAACACAAACCCTCAGCTCAAAGACCGTTAATGGATCAGTTATTGCTTCCATGGTGATTTAGGTTTCAGTTTCCTCTTGGTTATCACCTTGGTCTCCATGGTTTCTTGATGAGAATGAGGGCTGGGAGAAAGGTTTGTTGCTGTGAGTGAAACTCAAAAGAGTTTTAGAGAAAATGGAGCTGTGAGGGGAAGAGGGAATAAACTGCGTTAGACAACAGAGCAGCAGGTTTGATTTACCGCTGCTCTGGTCATTAACTCTTCGAAATAACCTCAATTTTTCAAAAAGTTGCAGCAGCTCTTCAAAATGGCCCCTGGCTAAAATAAAGAAACCAGATGAGTGAGTGGCTGGGGTATTTATTCTGCCCCAGAGCGACAGCACTTTAGAGCAGCTTCCACCTTCCAAATCTTTATTTTGGCGTTTATACTCGGGGAGTTTAATTCCACATCGTTCATCTGCAGCAGACAGGTGTGGCGCAGAAAGTAATGTGTTCACATGCCCATAAAATCCCCATAACACTTCCAGCTTTCTAGTTTTTAGCTGAAAATGTCTGTCTGGCTCTCCCACAGAGAGGCCGTATTTCTCTGTCACCTCGCCCTCAGACTCCGCGTACTGAGCTTCTCAAGTTATTTCTCTCCCTCAAGTTTTCATCAGATCAAACAGAGTCAGGTTCTCAACTTAAAGGTGAACTATGCAAGTTTTTGTACCTTAAAGGGATATTAAGAATTTGGCAAATTCACCCATTGCCATAATTCCTATAGTTTAGGAGTAGTTTCGTTACCTTTAATTGTCAGTGCAAGCTATTTTTCGATCTGCGGGGCAGTGATACAAACTACTCAGCTAACATTAACAGAGGCATATGGTATTTCTTGGTTTCCCTCATCAAACTCATCAAATACACAATCCAACAACTCCAAAACGCTCTTGTGGACAGGTTGTGACCTGCACATTCACCACGCTATGAGATAATAACACAACGTTACCAGACAGAGTTGTTTTCGAGGCAAATGCATAGCCGGAACTACATTCCAGACACGGCTGCTGGGCGGAGTGATTTCAAAAGCAAGTAGTTCTGAGTATTTGCTTCATGTGGCGTAATGTTACATAATTATACGTTATGGCGAATATACAGGTCACAACTTGTCCACGAGAGTGTTTTGGAGTTGTTGGAGGGTGTATTTAGTTTGATGAGGGAAACGTGGAAATACCGTCCAGCTTGCGTAATTAATGGTAATGAACCTACTCCTAAAACTATGGGGATTATGGCAATGCGGGCAAATTTGCCAAAATGTTGAAATATCCCTTTTGAATAATTGTGATGGTTAAATTACTATTACAGGGCGAATGGAGAAACATGGACTGCTCTACGGCACTACGACACAAATACACCTGGCTCTCTTGTTAATGTTACCCACCTCGGTACACATCTCTCCATGGATTGCATTCTTGCCGGTTCCTTTGAAAACATATGCACATGGCCCAGGAGGAGGGTTAGCTGTGAGTTTTTAGGGCGGTTTTTGTCAAATGTGAGCTTTGAAACTGTAGGGGGAGCTCCGTAGAGAAATGAGCGACCAAAACCGCAAAAAAGTGACCGACTTGCATAGTTGCCCTTTAACAATGTGGATTGTTTCCACCCGTGTGTGAATCAGAGAGCCAAGAATAAGTCATAGCATGATCATCAGTCATCAGCTGTTGGTTACCTCATGTAGCACTTACCAGATAATGACTAGCTGCACCAGGATAATATAATAAAACACACAGACAATACAGATAAGTGTCCATTTACAAAAGCTTGTGGAGCTGCGGTCTACATACGGAGCTTTTAGCTGGTTCGCAGCAGCTCCCGATTAGCTGGACATGGATGGAGAAGCTGAAAATGTAGCTTTTCCACCAATGTTAATGATTATGAGTATGAGTGTGATTTAAAAAAAAAAATGCTGATTGGTTGTGATCGCACTCAACAGAGCTACAACCACAGTTGGTGTCAACTCCAGTAACCATCCTCACTGTAGTCTCCGCCACACAGAAATACTGTACCTCTGAAAACTCTACATGGCCGTACATGTGCATGTAAATATTTCTAGTGTTTTCTGATTTATTGTGTTTTAGTGAGTGAAAATGTCACCAAAATTATAATTTAAGGGGAAACATTGATTGTGTAGCTTTTGAAGGAACTGGTAGTTTTTAGTTCTGATCACCTTCATAGCAGCTCTCACTTCCACATGTTCCTTATTATTAATATATAGACAAACACCTAGAGCAGCAATCAGGAACAAACTGATTTTCTAAGTATTTTCACTTTCATTTTTGATCTGCCCCTCCAACAGTGATACTGTGTCTTCCTCTAAGTCGCTCGTCCTCTCTCTTTCTCATTCTGTGGGGGGGGGGCGTTCCACAGTTTTCCTCTAGGACCCGTCAGCCCCGCGCGGTCGCACTGTGATCCTGCTAACCAGCCGACAGACACGCGGCAGTCTGCGTGTCGCGCACTTCTGTCCAAAAACAGACAATAGATTCACAGCTGGGATCACAGGACAGTCAGAGTGTCATCACACACACATACGCTCCATATACTGTAGCCTTCTGTTGTCACAACACCAGGCAGAGTTATGTCTTCATCTGAGGCTCCTTCACAGGTTTTATAACACAAACCATAGTATGTAGGGGAGACTGGGGATGGTTGTGACATGGGTCAGTTGTAACACTTCCAATTTCTCCAATCAGAACATAGTTAAGAATCACCTGATTCACTCAGAGTGAGAGTCAGTTCAGTCCTTCTTCCTATGTGAAGAAGTAGCACCCTGTGGCCGACACAGACATTTTAGAAGGAAAACAATCATTTTGAGCCAGGCAGTATTTTTTTTTCTATCATTATTATCATCATTATTATTATTATTATTATTATATTTATTTTTGTGATAGCACTGTCTGCTTTGTACTCATCAAACATTAATCACTATATTGATATTATTCTGTCCCTGAGGCGTGTATCATATACGCACAAACTGACAGATAGCTAACAGCAGGATTTAGAGAAAGTCGGACACAGGAGTATGTTTACTGAATCCTTTTTACTCTTCTTTCCATCCTTTTTTGTAAAACTGAAATGAATATAAAGTTATTTATATAGTGAGTGAAAATGTCACCAAAATTATAATTTATGCACATATTAATGACATGCAGCATATGGCCATCGGTTGGACTCAAAGCCTGTTTGTTACGACCAAGCCTTGGTGGTATTCTCTCCATCAGGTGAGCCAGGGTAGCTCGAATTATAGAAATATAAAAAAATGTAAATAAATATATGTATTAAGTATATAAGTTAGTATGTGAGAGAATGATATTTTGAGAAGTGAAGGTAATTCCTAAATCTACGTATACATAGGTACCACCAACAAGTTCCTGTTTAAAGGAATAGTTCACCAAAAAATGAAATTCATCTGGAGACCCGGGAGGCCGGTTCGTAGTCCAACTTTATATGAGAGTAATAGGGCCCGACACAAAAACGTCCATAAAACTACACAACAACCATTTAATATTCCTCCATGCTCCTCGTCAGCTGCAATCGGGTGTCCTGAAGGGAGATAGTCCAGAGTTTACTCAAAACAACGTCATTTAGGACATTTTTACAGCCTAAACAGTCCTGTGTTGAATTTGCCTGGTGCGCGCTCTCATGTTCACCTGACGCACGTGGACATGACCGGACTTGCCTAAATGACGTCATTTCGGGTAAACTCTGGACTACATCCCTTCAGGACACTTGGATTGCAGTGGACGAGCAGTGTGGAGGAATATTAAATGGTTTTTGTGTCGGGCCCTATTTTTCTCATAACGTTTTTGTTGGACTACGAACCCCCCTCTCGGGTCTCCAGATGCACTTTGAGGAATAAAAAACTACTCCAGAGTATTCATCAGCATGACGGTGAGTCACTAATGACTGAATTTAATTTTTTTGGTGAACTATTCCTTTAAGGTTGTCCAGAGCAGTTGATTCAGATATACTGTACGAGCTCCTCCACAGTTCAGCATTAGCTGCTGTAGCATAAAGTTTCCAACATTATTCTTAATGGATTAGAGATATCATTGTATTCATCGAGGTCTCCTGAAGCTCATCTGATTGGAAATCATCCTCTGAGGACCATGAATATTAACAGCAACATTATTCACTCTCAGGATCAAAGATCAAATGCATTCTTCAACACTGAATGTCTCCTAGTAACACGAGGAGTCCCTGCTTTAACTGTTTCCTCTGACACACCGACGCATGATGCAGCAAAATGCTTTGCTATACAGTATCTGTGTGTGTGGGCGTGTGTGTGTGTGTGTGTGTGTGTGTGTGTGTGTGTGTGGAGGGCTGTGGGTGGATGATCAGGGCTTATTATGTCTGCTCAGCTCAGATCCTATATACACACCAACCAGCTTTACTGCAGCAAGGGGAGAAACAGGCTCATATAAACAGCCTGCACTGCTCTGACTGTGGCTTGTAGTGTGTGTGTGCGTGTGTGTGTGAGGGAGAGAGATTAATCAGTGTTTTGTGTTCTGCGGTATTTTGTGGGCTTCAAACACCCCCAGAAGAACAGAACAACCAGAAGGTGCTCATATTTGTGCATGCGTGCACGTGTGTGTGTGTGTGTGTGTGTGTGTGTGTGTGTGTGTGTGTGTGTGTGTTGTACAGAGCGAGTAGGCTGGTGTGTGTGCTTGTGTATTTAAATGCGTTGAGAAAACACCCGGCTGAGCAGGATGACAACAGTCAGGCTGGGCCCGCCAACCCTCCAAACGCAGGTAAAACGGGACGACGTGGAAATATTCTGCCAGTCTGTTCCTACACACTGTTACAACCTCTGTGATGCTCCCATGCTGCATGGCTGTGACGTAGGGATGTGACATTCATCTACCACCCTTACTGATTATTGATCTCTACAGGAAGCCACAAACTGTAGAACCATATCTGACAGGAAGGGCAGGGAGGATGTATGTGTGTGTAGGAGCAGAGGGATTTGTTGTGTTAGCTAAGATGATGGATTAACAGTCTGTGGATCTAATGTCAAGGGCAGTTTGTTTTCACTCTCCCTGCTCTCCATGCTCTCCATGCCTCCTGCCTCCTCTTAGACAGTTAAGCCAATCAAGGTAATAACAACATACAGTACCTACTTCGTACTGTACCTTAAAGGCATAGTAGCATTTTTTTTAAAGTGGGGTTGTATGATCTACAAATAGCCCCTAAGTACTTTAATTGCAGTAGAAGACTTTCTGCACTCCTCCCGTTAGCAACGCCAGCCCATAGCCCTGCCCAGAGATTTACAACATACAGTGTTGTGAACAGACCCAAAGAAACGGCCTATTTTCGCGGCCTAAAAGCGGTTTTACCTGGAAAAAAAATACACAGTTCCATTGTTCGCTATAATATAACTTTTTTTTTCAGGTAAAACCTCTTTTAGGCCGTTTCTTTGGGTCTGTTCACAACACTGTATGTTGTAAATCTCTGGGCAGGGCTATTATGGGCTGGCGTTGCTAACGGGAGGAGTGCAGAGAGTCTTCTACTGCAAGTACAAGTACTTAGGGGCTATTTGTAGATCATACAACCCCACTTTTAAAAAAATGCTACTATTCCTTTAAGGTACAGTACAAAGTAGGTACTGTATGTTGTTATTACCTTGATTGGCTTAACTGTCTAAGAGGAGGCAGGAGGCATGGAGAGCAGGGAGAGTGAAAACAAACTGCCCTTGACATTAGATCCACAGACTGTCTATCTCCAGAACACCGAATGATAGCGACGTGATTCTTCTTTTAATTAAAGCGGGACACTTCAGCCTTTACAAAGAGTCCACTGGTGTGTCTGTAGCTCACCCAGGAGTGGAGCAGTCCTGCCTCAAACATCTGTGTCCAATAGGAGACTCCAGCCCCATCAGGATGGACCAAAGTCCTATAGGAGACCCATGCACCAAGAGAGTTCATTTACATCAAGATGGACTCCTCTGTCGCGTTATTGTGAACGCAATTCTCTGAAAATCAGCTGTGAATGCAATAAATAATGCGTAGATTACCATTTAAACATTTTACGCAAGCTAAGACCAAGACATGGATCTCCTGTGGAAGGAGAAAGTTTGTTCACTGCAGGAAACAAGACAGTGCCTAATGCCAGGCCTGTGATGTGGTTAAGAAACTGTTTTCATGCCAAGTGGGGCATTTTTGTAAAAATGTAAGTAATATATTTTGTATCATAGTTAGAGCCCTTATTCTTTTTCCCTTAATCCCCAAGACCTCAAAGAACAGTTCTATAGCGTCTAAAACAAAGTTTATAATAATTTTCTCTGTGTTTCCAACAAATGTGTGAAATTTATTTTCCATTTTTTAATTTTCCTTTCTTTTTCTGATCACATAGCTCTTTCTACATTCATATGACACCACTACAGAATGGATATTGTGAAAGCCCATGTTGTCCTGATAAAAAGGATGTAAATTACTTGATTGTGCAACACAGGGCTGAGGTTTTACAAGGATTAATACACAAGGAGACCAGGTGACAAAAATACAGAAGAACATGCCATGGACAGAGTGAACTCTTTCCTTTGCCAGTTAGCACGCAACACAAGTTGAGGTGATGGGAGTGTTGCAGGTGTTGGGTCATAAAGTTTTGGACAAGGTACGTGTCTACTAGGGCTGCACGATTATGGCCAAAATGATAATCACGATTATTTTTGTCGATATTGAAATCACGATTATTAATCACGATTATACATTATGTTAGATAAAACATGTTTTTATTGCACTTTCTATTTGAAACAAACAATAGGCTATGTGAACAAGGCTTTCAGTTCAAAATAAAATGTAAAATAAAAATAAATAATAGCCTAAAATAAAATTTACCCAAGACAAAGGGCTAGCGAAAAATAAATGCCATTGCAGAGTGCAGAGGTGTCATTCTGTACAGTAGCGTACAGATAGCTACTTGTGTAAAAAACAAAAAATAAAAAATAAATCTGGTAGAAGTAGCTGCTGATTCAACTCCTTTACTCAAATAAAAGTGAGAAAGTGGCTACAGGCTCTGAAATGTAATTTCAAAATAGGCTATAGGTAAAAATTAATTTTTTGCCATCAATGATACACAGAGATGTGTGGGCAAGAGTCTGTCTAGCATGGACCAAAGCACAGCACGGGTGGTTCAGCAGCAATTTGGAACGAATTAAAAACATTTAATGAACAGACCAAGTGTTTTCACACAGGCAGCGTCCAGCAGGTCGGCCTGGCTCAACTGTGCTGCCACCAAAACGGCCATAGATCGCTGTTACCGGCCGTTATGATCACGGTCGGAACGTTTTATTTACACGACGTATGTAATTAACACCAAAACGGCCGCGTGGGGTGACGGGGTCTCGGTCCAGCTTTGAGACCACCCCGCAGCCCGACCTCGATCCGATCCAGAGCGAGACGGCGACAGTAGACAGCCTGAGGTGCTGACTGACCAGACACAGACACACGTCATGTCTACTGTCACCGTCTGCTGCCGACATCGTCTCACTCTCACTGCAGAGTGAGATCCATCCAGCCTAGTGAGACGTAACACCGGGCGCAGAAGGTGACACAGTACAGCAGCATTTGAAGGTGTCGACTGACCGGCCGGGACACACACTCTGGACTGTAAACAACATGTAAAGGGAGGATGCGCTCGCTTGTTTGTTAGGCAGCTTCATGGAGCCCTGACCTCTCGTTCGCCCCCTGGTGGTTGGCGGACTATTGGTTGAGAAAGCGCTTGATTTGATATGCAGCACAGCCCGTTTTTTTTACATGTTAATAATCGTGACGATCATCTTAATTTAATCGTGGCAGCCAAAATCGTGATCGTGATTAAAATTCGATTAATTGTGCAGCCCTAGTGTCTACCACAGTATCCATTCTGTGTTTAGAAAGACACTAAAAACCATAAATGAGAACGTCATGATGATGCTGGGTGAAATACAAACAGGATGAGTGAGATAATAGCTGAGAGTCTGGGGTGGAGTGGTGGAGATGTTCACTCTGAGCTTCAGAACTGCTTCTCAGAAATCTATGACTGATATCAAAGAGACCACATCCCATAAGTCACATAAGTGAAAATGCTGGCCTCCTGCTGATGCTTCAGGAACCATAGGTTTTTTGGTATGGACTACAATGCGTTTTAGAGAAACAGTATCTAACCGTTGTTATTAGGGAATAAGTTTGCTACAAACTTGTTTGTGCAGCAGAAGGTCAAAATCTCTGGCAGATTTCAAGCACTTCATCACAACAGCAGCACAAAGTGGAAATGTGAATAATCTGGCTCTGCAGCTGTAAAAGTTGTTAGATAAGTACAAATGGATCAGTTATAAAAACCATCAGTTACCGCTGAATTAACCATGACTGAACTAAAAGATGTCGTCTGTATATGGCCAGAGGAGCGTAGGTTTTCCAACATGGCCACCCGAAGCTGTTACATCACCTGGAAGTGTTTTTTTTTTTTTTAATAAAGCGTGATGAACTACAGATGGTCGCTGCTGCCAAATGTTTTCACTCCTCCTCACTTAGAGAAACAGGTGTTGAGTGTTGAGCTGGGCTGTGCTTTGTTTCCCTGGTTGTTGGCTATATAGTCAAATCTAAATCAGCCAGATGAAATGATAAACTTACATCCACATAGTTCAAAATCAGGGAGGAAAGAGCATCACTCTTTCACCGATGTTCCAACTTTAAAACATATTTCTTTGTTAATGTTTTATCACAAAATATAAATCACTGTAACGTCATAAGCATCAAATATAATCAGCCCAGCCACAGATTATCATTGTGTGACCTACTTTTCAGTTTGGTCTCACTGTCCAGAAACTGTACTAGGATCAGTTGGCTGAACCTCCAAACACTGACAGAAAGGCTTCCAAAAACTGCAGAGCAGAAAAATGAGATCAGGTTCAGAGACAGGAGAGAAAGCAGGAACTGAATGTGAATGTTGAAATTTAGGAACATAACTACATTTAGATTGCAGACTTGGTTTGTCTATTTGAACCTGAGAAATTCAAGGTGAGCAGTGCCCTTTAATCAGTGTGTCATCTTGAGGGAGGAAATTTTGAATAATCCAGTCACAACGTGAGTGATTTAACAGCACCATGATCTCTCAATGATTATGTTATTTACATCTATGTTATGAAAGATGAGTTGAACATGTTTGTCAGTTTTGCTTCATCTGGAGTAGAAGGGGCCCAAGGATGGAGCCTTGAGGAACACCGCCTGGAAATATGTGCATTTATCACTAAGACTGAACCATTCATTGGCTTTATATGGAAACAGTGATTTCATCAAGTGATGCATTCAAGTCCCATGAACTCATATTCAACTTACATTGTTCAAGTTGCTGTCCAAGCCAGAAATTTAGTAACCAATTAATTTTGAGACGCCCATACTACAAAATGAAATTGGTAGCTGTTTTCTCGTTAATAAACTCTTAGGTCTGTACTATTAACATTTGACTGGAACTCTGTATGGAACTCACAGCTGAGACATCCAGTGACTCTGCAAAGTCCGTAATTAAAGGGAATTGAAAAACAGGTCAGGATTCAAAGGGTCAAATGGTGTATTGGTTTACCATTTGAACATTTCCCTAGAGGCTCCGGGAATTATTTTGGCATTTACCACCACACACAAGGAAATAATCAAGTAACTAGGATGAGTAAATAGTATACATTGTTATAGAGAATGCTGACAGGTTGAATGTGATATTGGAGTTTGGTCATTTTTTTTGTCAAAACAAGGAGTAAAAAAAGTGACTTCTGATCTCGTCCTGAGGTGGAACATCAGGTTGTACTCTGCTGCAGCGGTGTTACAAGGTAATTACCCAGGAGAATTGCGGCGATCAATCCAAATCTATTTTCTGTGTCACGTCACCGTTAAAAACAGCTTCTTCACTTTCTCACCTGAAACGCAGCTGACGTCTGAGCTCAGAAATAGACCCGAGAATCACGCACATCACATCCACGGCGAGGTCTGACACTTACTTTGTAATGCATGTGATGGAAAGAGAGAGAGAGAAAGGCAGGGAGTTTATGTGTAGTGTGAATTAACTACTAATTCCCTGTAGAGGTCTTTGGCTGCACAGCTGCTTTTTGCAGTCAGTTGTGGCAGAAATGTGACTGAATCAGGTTCAAGTGAAATATTTCACAGCATAAAATCTTTTCTTAACTGCCACCATCTCTTCTACACAGAACCAGAGGGGAAGTGGTCCAAGGAAAGTGTTTTTTCTTTCTTTCCAGATTAGAATCCATGTAAAAGTTAAGAGGCTCAACTTTTTCAATTTCATGTTCCCTCTGTTAAAGATAACCGTGGTCACCCTGCACCCTTGTCCAAGACCTGTAAATCACAGCTCAGGTGGCTGATTTGTTTAGTGATTATAATATTTATTTGACACTGGAGAAACAATAGGCCAATCAGGGCTCAGTGTTTCGTGTTAAAGGTGATTTCAGTCTCAGGCTCTCAGATCCTAGCCTCGTAAACCAGCCTCTCGCGGAAATGCATTTCATTTAATTTCTCAGAGAGTCTGGCCTCATCCCCCCTCTAAGCGTCTGGGGTGGGCGGCAGCTGGGTGGGAGTAGTAGCAAAGACGGTTTAATATCTTTGGTAGTAGCGTTGACAGACAACCCCATCCAGCCAATCAGCAAGTTGATATAGTGACGGGGCGTTGCACCAGTCGGTCCCTGATTGGCCAACGTGCTGTGTCAATCACAGCAGCGACGCTGATTGGCTCGGCCTTCTGAGGGTTTCAGTCCAAACGCTTAGAATGGGGATGAGGCCAGACTCTCCCTCGGAATGAAATGAAATGCTGGTGAAGAGGCTGGTTTACGAGGCTACTCAGATCCAACCAGTGATCTGCAGTTTATGGCAATCTACAACTGTAATGTCTTTATTAGGGCCACGGGCCATCGCACCGGGCCGGGCGAAGAGTGGGAGAAACCCCAGGAAAACTCCAGATTTTTTCTCTTTCCACACTCGGCCCGGCCACAATTTACACTCTACACACATAATTTTTTCAGAAAATTGTAGACAAACTTGTTCTGTCTCTCACCATGTGCTCAAAATATCAGAGAGACTTACAGAATTTACAGAATCAGCCTCTGAGTGCGGCCACGTCTGTCTCTGCTCCTCATTGACTCCAATACAAATATTTTCTGAGAGAAGCAGAACGGACTGATGTTTTAAAACTGCCAGCGTCTCCAAAATATTTACTGTAGAAACACCAAATCGTACCACATTTTTCAGGAAGTCCTTAGAGCAACGTTGATCTGTGTTTTGTTCTGATAGGAGTTACCGTTTTCTCACCCTAAGCCTAAATGTGAGACCAGTGCAGAGGCAGAAAATCACTCTTTATCTCGACGTTTCTGTCTGTCTCAGCCTGGGGGGGCCCCCATTGGCAACCACCTCAAGTTGCCGTGGTAATGTCTGATTCTCAGGCCAGAGCTCGTTAACTTCATAAACAATCCATCTGGCGCTCGTTTAAATGTTTGTAAACACAGACACAGCTAAATCAGACTGACACAGGATGCAGCTCATAGTCACACACACACACACACACACACACACAGACTCTAGAACCAGCTTCATGTGATTACAGTTACAGACACCCCCTCTTACTGTCTCCTGTTGTACCTTTAAGCAGCTGCAGTAAGGTGGTTTCCTGTATATTTTGCTGATAGCATTTTGTATAGATTTATTGTTGAAAAAAACTTGTTAAGTTGTGGCACTGCAGCAGAGTGACAATGTGAATAATGATGACTTTGGGCAACCACGTGTGGTTATGTTGACAAATAAAGGTTTTATTTTAAAGGTCACATGCACTATAAAGGTAGATATCCATGTGTTGTGTGATTAAAAAACAGCTCTAGGTTCTATATTACAGTTTTTCTCAGTCGCTTTGGTGCTATTCTCAGATCAGAATGAAAGTTCTCATAACTATTAGTTCAACCTCCACAACATGTAGTCATTTGTCCACATCATAGTAGCAGTTTCTCCTTCCTCTGAACAAATTGCAAATGCTTTTGGACATGTATCAGTTGCTCTCATACAATTCTCTGCTGTTTTACAACATTATCGTTTGTTTATGTCATGTCAGTCAAAATGAACTATACTTTTGAACGCTGAATGGTCTTTCCCTATAGAACTAATAGTCCTCATTTCATTGCTTGAGTCATTACATACAAAATTCTTGAACTAGTTTTCAAAATCTGTCAAACTAGTTTTAAATTTTGGGAGAAGCATTGTGAATTCAATTATTCAAACATTTAGAGTAAGGAACAACAGGTATGTATGGTATTGGACAGTAATTCAGCACTAAACAATCTGCACTGCTGTCATTGTGTCAGGCATTACTGTAAGATACAGTGGGACAAGAACTTTTTTACATTTACATTTAGACTTACAGCTTCACTAGAGAACAGATTTACTGTGTTGTAATGTATTACAGCAACCACAGTAAAGATTTCCCATCTTTACAGTACGGTACTGTACTACAGCATTTTACAAGTAGGAAGCACTTTTACAGTATTATACACTACAGTAATAATGGTTGATGCAGTAGCCTACATGTACTGTACATTACTGTAATTTTACTCTGCATCACATAGGATTACAAGACAACCTCACAGAGGTGGAAGAGACTGAGCCCATTACAAACAATGGCATAAGGTTGAAAGAGATACAATGTAAGGATGACATTACTGTATCTTTGGGAATATTGAATCTGTTTCAATCGCTACAATTGACAGAGTGATGTAGATGAAAATGTGACAGGAACGTCTGGATGTGCAGGAATGATTTACAGTACTCTGTAGGTTCAGTTACTATATGTTTGTTGTAGATGACTGTAGTGTATTTTTCCTTTGAACAATGCTGTGAACAAATCAGAATTGCAAAGAGCATATGCAGTAGAAATGTGAAACATACATATTCAGTATCTCCACTAAATACAGTAATGTGTAACTTTACTGTAGTTTTCACGTGGCTACAAGTAGTGTATAGTGCTGTCTTGAGCATTTTCAGGTAGTATCATCACTTTTTGCATTGGAAAACACTTAGAGAATAAAGTGTCCTAATGAAAACATGACAAAGCCATTTGACTATCTTGTTCATAAACGATGGTGTCAGGGCTTCTCATTTTGACGACACTGACAGTTTCATTGACATGAGTACTTGCTTTTGAGGGATGGACAATCCATTTTGAGCAAGTGACGCGCTTTTGCAGGTTATCCACTAGGTTTTGCAGTTTGTGATAATTGTTCTGAGAAATGCACTAACTGTTGTGCAAATGTTAAGAGTGATGTGAGAAAAGCACCAAAGCGACTGAGAAAAACTGTAATACTGTAAAAGTATCAAAACCTCAGACCACAGAGAAATACAAACAGCCTGTATTCAAAGACTGAGCCTTTAAATGAGCTGTCAGGGCCTCTGTCACTTTGTGATGTCACAACAAAGCACCTTCAGCCTCAATGTTGAGTGAATGGGTGTCAAGTTCCTCTCATCAGTTTTTGGTTGTTAAACTGTATCTTCTTAGACATCTATACAAGAGAAGAATATACACCTTAAAGGTGTACAGAAAAGAAAACTGAATTTGAGCCCACTCTGGATCATAAAATTAATGTGATAACTCATCTTTCAGACGATGGAGGCCAAACTTTGTGCAAAATTCTATTTTTGAGTAAATCCGGGATGAAAGTGTGTTTTTTTTTTTTCGCATTGGATAATGCAGGCGCACGGATTATACGTCAGCCTGTACACGATTCACCAGCCACTGATATTGGATCCGTAATCCGTCATTCAAACGTCTGAGACACGCACACACACACGGAGCTCGGTCTCGCCCCAAACTTTGAATATCCCGCCCGCTCGATAACGACCAATCAAATTTGTTTTCCTTACTCGGGTAAACTCGTGTTGCAGCTCGTGACAACTCGGCGCGACAAACAGGACAAACGGCCATTTCTGTACACCTTTAAGTGACACATTGGCCACGAGACAGTTACATATTCACGATAGAATATTGTTTTTTTTGTTGATTTGTTGATTGTTTTTTCCTGAATGGAGAGAGTACCAGTGGAACAGACTTTCTTTATGTTTGCATTATGCTGCTATATATGGGATATTACTGCTGATGCATACACTATAAAAATGTTAAGTGTTTAAGTTTCTAATCCGTTATTATTGGTATTATTGTTATCTGGCAGGACAGAAAAATGTGTCCCTGCAGATACGGGTGTGTTTACAGTGGTACAATGGCAGCAAACTAGCGGTCTGTGTGTAGCTTCTTCTTCACTTCATCAGCAACAAACGAAAACCGAGAAATAGCGGCGAGCGTGTCAGAGCGGTGCAGGTCGCAGCGAAGCGACTGCCACTCATTTGTGTGACTGTCATGAAAGCTG